>NW_028244846.1:0-565591 GCF_964263255.1 Lissotriton vulgaris
TGCCTGTATTCCAAGGAGGTGAGGAGCGTGGGCTCTACTCCCACGGGTGGGACCCCGGGAACTGTGAGTCACCTAGCACCTTGAGAGCGCCATATTTGAAGTGACTTTGCTGCTCTGCCTGCACTCTAGTGCCTGGTGGGCACTCTTTTCCTGATTACCAGAAAGGTACACTATCTTCTGTCCCTGAAGCTTCTAGTGGGACCTAGTCCCTCGCAAGCGCTATATTCAAGGTGCCAGGGGAAGAGGAGCTGACGCCTGCAGCGCTGTGCTGTCAAAGCGCTATATTTCAATTCCCCTGGGTGTGTGCTGGATTGGGGTGCTGCCAGAGTGCTATATTCCTATTGACTGTGCTCTGCTTGCTGCCAAGGTGCTACAACTAAGCCCAGGAGAAGAGGAGCTGACGTCTGCAGCGCCGGGATTCTAAAGCGCTACAAGGGAATCCCAGCATGTGGGATTCCCCCCTGCCTGCTTGGTTGACAGTGGGCAGCTTCAACATTGTGGGGCGCTCTTAATTGCAGAGTCCAGAAGAGGGACTCCAACATCCCAGTGTTCTTTTGGCAGCAGTTTTGAAGTTAGTAGCCCCGGAGGGGGGCTCCCAGGACACAGTGGGACAATTCTCCTGGTACTCAACACAGCTGCGCTGCAGAAGAGAGGGCGGCTGCACAACAGTGGGCATCTTTAATCTTAGAGTCCCGGAAGAGGGGCTCCATTTTCCCCAGGTGCTGTGGCGCCAAAGGCTAACCTGGAAGGTTGATGGTACTTAAAATGTGTGCCGCTTTCCCTCAATGGCTGTTAATGTTTGATGCCCCCTCCTAATGTGACTCACGCTAATGTGGTGATCCTAGTGGATTGATGCTAATGTGTCAAAGCTAACCCTTTTATGCTTATTGCATTGCTGCTAAGGTTTATGCTGATGTCCAATGCAGTGAGGCTGATCTATGCACATTGTGAGTAATGCATAGTGAGAGTATTGCCCCCATGCTAATTGTGTTTCATGCCTACATGCCCCATGTGAGATGCTGCATGCCAATGCCCTTCCCTAGTACTGGCACTGATTGCTAATGTGTTGCTCATGATGACGCCTACATGGTAAGGGGGCTAAGGCTGGTCTGGTATATAAGGTGTTCTTGCGCCTATGATAATGACATGATGTTTACTAAGTATGGGTGAATTTTACGGATCTGCAGTCCGCAAATTCACGCCAATTTGCAAACAAATCCGCAGTTCGCGAAAAAATTTGCGAACTTGCGGATTTGACCAAATAGACTGTTTCCCACTGTCTACAGTGGCTAATCAGTAAGTGCTACCTCGTTGGGTAAATGTATAGTGCTTTTCCTACACTACAGCTGCGTAAAGTGCCAGAAGACTTGTCTCCAGTGACCATGTGTGTGTTACTATGCCATCACGCCAAAGGGCGCAGGGGTCCCTTGAGTGAGCTGTCCATCATAGTGGGTAAATGGCGGGAAGACGGTGCACACCACTAGTGTGTGCGGCGGGGCCAAAGACCGGGGCTTCTATGCGAGTTCACATGCCTCTTGTGTGATAGGTCAGAGACCGATCAGAGCAGCAGATGAGGAGAAAGAAGCCCCTGGTCACAGGAACTGCACAGGGATTGCACTTGTGAACGTGAAGGATGCAAAGGCCTCTATCCAGCATCACAGCTAATTTTTGACGGTAGATATGGGGAGAAAGCACACCTGCCCTGCCTCGACAAAGCTCACGATTGTTTTTGGGCTGATGAATGTGTTACTGAACTTGAGCTTCAACTCGGGCACCTGCTTTATTTATAGCTGTAAGTGCTTCCTGTTGAGGTTTTTGTGACACGAGCATCGTGCCACAATGAACCCTGCCCTTCATATTTATCCAAGAAGACACCACCGGGTTGTGCGATACCACTACTGAACAACCCAAAATCCGCCTGCGAGTGGATTTGCAAATTTTTCGGCAATTTTGCGAGATTCGCGGATCTCGAAATTGCCCAAAAATCCGCAAAATCTGCAAGCGGAATGGATTTTGCGCCCACCCTTTTATGCCTAATGCTTTGATGTTAAGGATGGCGCCTCTAGGCGCACACTTTCATGCCTAATGTTTAAGGTTTCTTTTTCCCTAAGGCTACAGCGTTGGTGTTCTGTACATTGTGCCTAACCTTATGTTTCCATTCCAGGCTACGTCAACGATGATTAATTCCTGAAGTTGTGCATAATGTGTTTTCATGATTAATGCCTTCATGCTAATGTTTTTCCCTAATGCCTACTTGTCTGGTTTTATGTTTAGACCTACCTTGACAAATGCCTAAAGTGATTTATGCCAAGTGCGTGTCTTCTCTCCCGTAGGTACGGCCGGGTAGACGTTATTGCTTAGGGACTTTCATTTATTCATGGATTCAGGATGGTTCTGGCAGTGGCCCGATTAACCCTGCCCTGTAATAGTTCCCTTTTCTAAATGGTTACCTGGTGCCAGTTGGCACGGTGTTCATACCTGTGGTGATATGAAATGAAATGAAATTTGATTTATAAAGCGCATGGCTGCCCGGAAGCGTCCCAGCGCTAACAGAAAATGGAAACAGAGAACAAACTGAAGAGGGTACCAATAATTAGGAGTCCTTGGGAAAAAGAAATGTTTTAAGGGCCTTTCGAAACTTAAAATAACAGGGTTCGGTCCGAATCCGACTGGGGAGAGAGTTCCAGTTTTTTGCCGCATTTACAGAGATGCGGTGACCCCCTGTTCGTGCCTTCCTAACTCTGGGTACTTTAGTCAAATTTCCAAGGTACGACCGGAGAGCCCGAGATGATTTATAAGCGCAAATCAGGCTCCTGAGGACCGGAGGTCCTTTACCCTGTAGAGCCTTATGGGTGATGCATGGCAATTTAAAGATGACTCTTTCGCGTATTGGCAGCCAGTGAAGTGCTCTCAAGACTGGTCTAGCCGAAGATCTTCTTGAGGTACCCGCTAGCATCCTGGCTGCAGCATTCTGCACCCGTTGAAGGATATTGATGGTAGCTTCAGGAGCTGCCAAAAACAGGGCGTTACTGTAGTCCAGTCTGGATAGTATTGGCCCCTGGATCAGAAGTGTCCTGGACTGGGGGGGGCAGAAGAGGGAGAACTTTCCGCACTGAACGCAGCAGGCCAAAACAAATGCCTGCAACTTTCTGTGCCTGCGTCTTAAAGGTTAGTTCAGGCTAAAACCACACCCCATAAGCTTTTAATTTTATCCTTCGGTATGGGCAACTCACCCAAACAAGGGGGCCAGGCAGTTTTGGGGAGAGATGTAAAGTGATGACCCAGGAGCATGATCTCCGTTTTTGCTCCATTAAGTTTGAGCCGCGAGCTAGACATCCAGGAGAATATTCCGACAAGGCAGGCGGAAAGATTATCCAAACATCCCTCTTGTTGGGTTAGCGAGACGACTAGTTGGGTGTCGTCCGCGTAAGTGACTGTTTTGATCCGGAAGGGAGCCACTACCTCCTCCAGTGGGGCCATATATATGTTAAATAAAGTAGGGCTCAAAGAAGAGCCCTGAGGGACAAAACACTGGAGGGGGTAGATTTGGACAGTACACCAGCTTCCCATATCCTAACATGTTCTACAATACACATACTGTTTTTCATCTAACTTGGTGTGGAGTCTCTTTTTCTAGTGTGCCTTGTGAGACGCCTGTGTGTGCTGCGTGGATGCTTTACACATTTCCTCTGGAGTTTGGCCCGCCCGCTCTGCACCACGCTACCCGTTTCTAACACTTTATTTCTCCTCATTTTTGCTTTTCCATGTGTGTCGCTGTGTGCGGAACACATGGAAAAAGCAAAATGCCATGGATTGTTTAGGTACAGGAAGGTCATCCTTCCTGTACATAAAGAATCTAAAAAAAAAGCACACATGAAAGTGACAAACTGGTATTTCAGTATTGTTTATGTGCAGGAATGGACACCTTCCTACACATAAATATTCCTCCCCTGCATGCAGAGACCCTTGCATTATGGTGTAAGGATGCCTGCGTTGTCCCTAGACTGCTAAGTGTAGCACCATTGCAAGGGGAAACACAAGGCTGCACCATATAGTTATAAATATGGTGTAGCCTTGCATTTAAGAACACTGGAGTCCTCTCACGTCACCGATTCGGACCCCCAAACCCTCTCCATCCTCACCAACAAAAAATAAGAATTCTACAGAATTCTGAGCGAGAGAGTGCGAATATGGATCAACAAATACAAATCCCTAAAACTATGCAAAGCGAATAAAGGAGGCAAAATCCTAGTCTCCTACCTAAAACACAAACAGAACCACAAGGGAAATGATTCCCTCACAGATAAATTAAATGTCACCCTCATTAGACCACAATAAATATTAGAATTTCACAAAGAATTCTATCAAACTTCATACAAAGATAATTCCGATATCTCTGCATCCTACTGGGCAGCCTATATCAGTGACATTCCCTCCTGGCCACCTCTGATCAAGAGAAGCTGGACCTTCGCTCACCAACCTCGATTAAAGAACTTGACTTGGCAATACGTTTTTTAAACCCCAGAAATCCCGAGGCCCAGATGGCTACTCGGCTACCTTTTTCAAACTTCCGCTCATATACTCAAACCAACTCTTTTGACCCTCTACCAACATTTTGCTGACTGGAACCATTTCATGAACTATGAGCAAAGCCGCTATTGTTGTAATCCCAAAAGACGGTAAAGACAAGACGCAGGTAAAGATTTATATACCAATTTCCCTAATTAACCTGTGTAATGTAATGTAAAAGCACACTTGTATAGCGCTACTCTCACTCCAAGGAGCATCTTGGCGCTGATACAGAAACCAGAGGATGAGGAGTGTTAGACCTGGCACCATTGGCGTGGATCTCCCTTCCATTTTTACTGTTGCCTCAAGTATTGTTGCTGGTGTTAGATGCTTTGGGGACTCTGCCACTGCTGTCCGGTGCCACAATGCAAGTGCTCCCTATTGTAAATTGATGTATTAATCAGTGGTTCCATGTTTGGCTATTTGGTTTACTTGTCAGACCCTAGTCTAGTGCACTGAGTGTGCCCAGGGCGTGTAAATCCAAATGCTGCTGGTGGGCTTGCAGCACTGGTTGTGTCACCCACAGAAGCAGCCCTGTAAAATGTGCCTAAGTTCTGCCATTGCAGAGCCTGCGTGCAGTGTGGTACTGTCATGCTGACTGGACAAGTGCACCCACTTACCAGTCCCTAAACCTTCCCTTTTCTTCATATCAGTCACCCCTATGGTAGGCACAAGGGCAGGGTGCATTGTATGTATAAGGCAGGACAAGCCCTGATGTGTGTGGCATGTCCTAATAGTGAATTACAGCCATTTTCATTTTCCACTATTGCAAGATTACCTGTTCTCCATAGGCCAGAATGGGCTGTTAGTGTTATTACATTTTATAATCCTAACTGTCTCCGAGAACATGGTAGAAATTCGAGTTTGATATGCCTGGACTCAGAATAATAAAATACATATTTTAGTAAAGCTTATTTTAATATTCTGTGTTTGCAAATACCACTTTTAGAAAGTAGGTATTTGCTTGTCTAACCCTTCCAACCTGCCTCTGCTAGGTTGTTTATTCCTATGTCTGATTTTGTGAGTGACAGGGCTGGGGAATTCCAGGAGACAGGCTGGGTCACCCAGTGGTGAATAGAGAGATCTGCATCTAGATGGGAGGGAGGAGTTGCACCTGAACCTTGAATAGGGATGTGCCTGCCTTCCACAATGCTGGCTCCACCCCCTGGAGAGTGGCTGATGCCTCTGCCCTGCACACTGAAATAAGGGAAGGAGTCCTGTCAAAAAAGTGCTCCAGGACTGTTCTTGCCTTCCACATGCTGGCTCCACCTCCTGTGGGGCGTCTGATGTCTGCACTGTGAAAGGAAAGGAGAAGTCTGGTAAACAGCGTGCTTCAGAACTGGTTTGGACTGGGCAAAGGCGCCTCTCCCCTCAGAGAACAAAGCATGTTGGGGTATAAGTATTGGGACCCTGCTCCCTTGAAGTTAGATCGCTTTGGACTACAAGAAGAAACCTTTACTGAGGAGAGGAACCTGAAGAAACTGAGGAGAGACTGTTCCCAAGCTGGAGTGCTGCTTGGGGGATTGGCCTGCAGAAGTTGCCTTACTGCCAAAGGACTCAACTGAACTAAGCTTAATTCTACCATCTTAAAGTAATCATAGTGTGCATTTTTGTCGTTTATGGTCTTGTGGTAACTCTATATGAAGTCTACTTATTTTTTATATAATACCTGTGTGGTGTCCATTCGTAGTGTCACTGGGTTACTGTATGTGGTCACAACTGCTTAACTTACAACGTCTCTGAAGTAAAGCCTTGATGCTCGTGCCACGCTTCCAAGGGGGTGAGCAGGTTTTTTTTTAGGAGTGTAATCCCCTGGTCCTGACTAGAGGAGAGGGTCCCTATTTGTCACAAGTACCTACCTGTGCCAACTAGAGACCCCCAAATCTAAAAAGAGAAACTGGTTTGCAGCTCATAACAGGTAGAAATTAGGTCTTCAGATCAGAGTTTTGCACAGTATATCTGGAGCAATATAAGTCCAGGTTTTAAGGGCCTTCCTGAATACAGACTCAGAAGCAATCTGGCGGAGGTGAGGTGGCAGTTGATTCCATGCCTTTGATCCCAAAACTGCCAGTGATTTTCCTCCCTTAGTCACTAGTCTAAAAGTTGGAATGGTCAACAGATTTGGGTTGGATGATCCTAGGCTACAGGAGAGAACATATCGCTTAAAGCCAGTTTAAAGATATTGTGGTCCACATGCGTGAAAGGCCCTACAGGTAATAATAAGGACCTTAAACAAAACACGTTTGTGAACTGGCAGCCAGTGCAAGGTGTCTAATGCAGCAGAGGCGGATGATTTCCTAGGCCGCTTCAATACCAGCCAAGCAGTCGCATGCTGGACCATCTGAAGCTTATGCATGAATGATTTATTGGTTCCTGCATAAAGGCTATTACAGTAGTCCAGTTTAGATGTAATTTGGGGTGGGCATCAAATTCCGTTCCACTGGCAGAAATTGCGTAATTTGACATTTTCTCGTTCTGCGCAGAGCGTGAAAATGCCCACATTTCCGCGATCCGCAGCGTACCGGAATTTTCTTTCAAGCTTGCGCTGTAAAAATACGTTCTTGTGCACGCGATCGCCTTACCTGGCTCCACGATATGTTGGTAGCCATCGACATCCGGCGGAAGTAATGTGAAGCTCGAGAACTCGAACATGTAAAGTATCAGCTCTAGCTGCATAAAACCTGCAAATGATGATTTGGATGAAAAAAAACTTCTCAGATTGACATTTGGCTGTCCTTATTTGTGCAAGGAGTCCTTTTTACGTCTCGTCCTACGCAACTCGCATGCGTTGCATAGGAAGGGGACCTAATGCCATCGTGTAATCGTAATCGGTAATCGTGTGTGTATATTGGGAGGTGGGGGAAACATGACATTCTATGGAGTTATTCTATCAACCTTCAATATTGGGGTTAGTGTGTATGCGTGTTTTTTAGTGGAATCTACTGGTAAAAACGCAGTTAAACGTACTTGTAAAACTTCCTCTGTGGTTTTAAATCAGCAGCAATGTGAACACAATTTATCTATTTTTCTCAAACATGATTCTTCCTGTCTTCATGTTAAAAGGGGTCAGAGGGCAGTGGGGGTGAACATGGTTAAGGGCTGCTGATGAGAGTAATACACTGGGGAAAAAGGGGGATCTTAGAGAGTGTACTTATTGTATGTAGAACCAATCATCTTACTTCTGAACTATACAAAATTCCAGACTTCAACTCACGAAACATGATAGCACAAATGTGTTAAACGTCTTTTGTGACCGGGTTTTTTTTCTGTAGTTGATCACATCCACAAATGCTTACTTAGCCAGTGTATGGTGCACCTGTTCTTGTGGTTGCCATGCAGCTGTGGCCCGTGCATGTAAGAGTGGTGGGGGTTTGGACAGACGACAACGAGGCAAGGTAAAAATATATTTGAGGAAGGATAAGACGTAAGGTCAAAATAGAACAAGCATTGGCATAGCCAATAGGTCTCGCCTTTGGGACCTTATAAGTGTTTAGCTTTGCAACAGTTGTTGTTGCACCAAGTATATTGTGCTGCATAACTAAATACTTATAAGGTCACAAACATGAGACCTATTGCCTATGCCAATGCTTGTTTAAAATTGGGGGAGAGGGAGGATGTGCCACAGAATCTCCAACTTCCTGTTCCTGTCCAGCAGGCTCCTCCTAGTGCTTTGTCCATCTCCTGCTCATTCTGCCTTTGGATTTTGAGCTGGAAAGATCACTCTTTTTGTCTGCTGCGTCATTGCAATTGGATTTGAGGATTTTTTTAATTGGATATTTTGCAAGTAAGTGGTTGTTGTGTCTGATTGGGGGCATTGCAGTTTACAATTTAATTTTGGTAACTATCATTCCTTTTTTTATATGTTGTGGGTAGTAGTAGTCAGTAGTAGGCCCAGAGCTAGTCATGGCCTCATGGGTGTGTGCATGATGAAGCAACTGTTCCTTTGGTGTTTTTTGAATGTATTTCATTTTCAAGCATCATTTATGGCATGGATGGCATTGGATTGAGTTGTGAAATGTGTTTGTTTGGGGTGGGCTTTCTGATGTTGGGCCTGGCCATGTGGCTGGTGGCCATTTTGAAGCCTAGGCCTGGAAACTTGTCTGGCCTTATCTACCAACAGGCCTGCTTTTATCCAGTAGGCTCAGAGCAGGTAGCCACAGCTTTATTAATCAAGTGTTTCTCTGTGGTCTGTTGAATTTAGACATCATTTAGGGCATGGATGGCATTGGATTGAGTTGGGAAATTTATTTTTTTGGGGTGGGCTTTCTGATGTTGGGCGTCTTAAAGACATGCCTTTGTTCTGTGTGTCTGGTGTGTGTTGGTGTGCAATGCATGCCACCCTGCAGACCTTTTTGGGGCCTGTGAACTTTCGTTTTTGCATTTTGTTGCATTAAAAAGGCAGCACAGTGTTTTAGCATGCATCCTTTGCCTGGCTTTTATAGGCCTTTTGTCAGCTCCTGGTGTTTCCCAGGCCCCCTAATTGTTGCTTGTGATTTGTGAGTTTCCATGTGGCTGGTGGCCTTTTTTTGTGTTGGGAGTTATTAGTGTCCTGCTTTTACCATATAGGCCTGCATGGTATTCCTATTGTCTTACTGCTTCCATCCACCCACCCCCTTTGCCAGCAGCAGCTGCATGAATGAAGTGATGCTCAAATAATTTAATGGCAAATAAGGTCCACCCCACTACCATTACATTTGTATTTTGGTGGTTCTTATTCTCTTTCCTATCCTTCCTGAGATTGTAGTGTGTACACAGTAGTATAACATAGCCCTTGTTGACAAAGTCTCAGAAATGGCTAGACTATATCTTTTGTTTGTACTAGTACAGTAGTAACTGAACCACAACAACAAATGCAACATTTTACTGATGGCCTTCTCCTGGCTTATTTGCTTTTAGGTGAACAAAAAGCCAGAGGAGGAGGTGTCATCATCATCACCTGTTGTACTGCCAGCCAGACAGAAGTCCAGCTGCGCATCACGTCCACGTGTGACCACAACTTGTTGCACATCTGTGTCCTGCCTGACATCTGAAGAAGATGGCCCCAAAGAAAGGTACCAGGTCCAGTACCAAGAAAGTTGCCGGTGAGAAGAAGAAACAGAAAAAGGAAGTGACATTAACCACAACAGGTGTGCTGGCCAATGTTTTTTTGGGATCAAAAAAATTACACCTGCAGCAGCGTTGTCCGGTAACCAAGCTGGGAGCAGCACCTCCGCACCAGCGGTCCAACCCCACCAACCTAGGCCCAAGACCTTGAGTGTCGCAGAGGTAGCCAGTCTACTAACGAGCAGCAATGTTGAAATGTCATTATCGCAAAGTGGTACACAATCAACGCATGCAGAAACTCAGCAGATAAGTGTGCAGCCGCAACAGCAGCAGCAGCCGCAAAGACAACAGCAGCAGCTGCAAGAACAGCAGCAGCCGCAAAAACAGCCCACAATAGTAGTTGTTGCTCCTGAAGTAGGGGCATTTCAAGAAATCGAGCTTCCTGCAGACAAAGTGGAGCAAACCACTGTTTCGGAAGATCTATCATCTTCCAGACCACCAGCAAGGAAAAGGAGGCTTAGTCCATCATCTTCTTCTTCAATCCCCGCTTCTGATGATCGTGATGCCACATGGCAGCCACCAGTTCAGTCTGAGAGTGATGTACGCCACAAGTCAATGCTTCTGAAAAGGAAGGTTCCAGAAAAACATAGAGTTATGGATGTAGATGTAGAAGAGGGGGATGATGTTGATGAAGACAAGCACATCACTCCCGCCCCAAAGGGGATGGAGACCAACATTCTCACCCTATCCAGAAGGCTGCTACTGAGTAGGATGTAGCACGGATACCACCAACACAGGTTAATCCACAACGACCTCCAGCTACCATATTTTCAAAGGCCCGGCAGGGACCTACATCCAGCTCAACGTCTCAGAAGGTAGTAGTAGTAAAAGTGACAGTATAGCTGCCCAGAGTCACATTCCAAGCACACCCTCCAGTTCATCTGGTATTGGAAGTGGCACCTCCAGCAGTGCCAGAAAATTCTCCTCCCTAGTTTGGAACTTCTTTTCTGTTCGCACCAAGGAGGAGAATGTTGCTATATGCTCAATTTTTCGAAAAGGTGTTCGACGGGGTAAGCTTGGTACAAACTATGGTATCGGAGGCCAAGCAAGTCATCTCAGAATACACCACACTGTTGTGTGGGAGAATCACCTACTTCACTTAAAACAAAGTAAAAAAACTCAACCCATTGAAGTTTGGCATGAAGAATCAGGGGACGATATTATTGCGGTGGAAGGTGAAGAAGAGGGAGGCATTTCTATCCCTGTCCCCAGTAGTGTAGTGGTACCGCCCACATCCTCCTCAGTAACATCTGAGTGGCACCGCAGTAAGAGCCATACTCAGAGTCAGGCTGAGACACCAAGGCGACCGAGTACTGCAATGAGACAAACTGCGTTGTTGAGCCTAAGTGGGTTAATGAAAACAACAGCACCACAAAGGAAAGTAATCCAGCCTACCATTGAGAGCATGCTTAGGTTGGAGGGGCAGTTCCAATGCAACCACCCAACGGCACGGTTGTACAATGCGCATCTGGCTGAAATGTTAGCACTGGACCTTCTCCCTTTTCTATTTGTGGAAGGGGTGGGTTTCCTTGATTTTGTGTCACCCATCTGCCCTAAATGGGAGGTTCCCAGCCGGTCCTATTTCGCAAGAATTGCTGTTTCGGCAATACATCATGAGGTGCTGGAATTGGTTGGACAAGCTTTGCAGCAGAGTGCTGTTCACAATATCCACCTGACAACAGACATGTGGACCAGTTGCCAAACCACAGATTACATGTGCATCACTGCACACTGGGTTAGAGATAAGCTATCTGAACGAGGTGCTGTTGACACAGCTGAGATTTTTAAAGCTACTCGGAAACATGCAACTGTAGCCATGTTCACCATGGAGAAATCTCATACTGCTGTAAACATTTTGGAAGAGTTTTGCAGCAAGGTTTTTGAATGGCTGCGCCCAAGAGGGCTTAGCATTATTATTATTATTATGTTTCTTATATAGCGCCTGAATCGACCCCCGAAGGGGTATCTCCGCGCTTGCCTTAGGAACCTGTCCTGGCTTTTCCCTGTGAGATAGCCCCTACAGGGCATCCCCAAGGTGAAAGCCAGGCATCCCGCCGCGGGGGGGCCTTTGTGGAGATTAAGCAAGCTTAATGCCCAGAGTTGCAGAGTGTGAACCCATGATTAGGTCAGGCACCGAAGCGAGAATTATCGAGTCCATGGACATTTGAGCTCAAGACCCTACCGCGTCGGGAATTGAACCCTGGTCCCGGGTCTGACCTCTGCTTCAGGGTCTGCCTGCTCTAACCAGTGAGCCACACTTCTCCACAATTGGTTTTGTTGCCACAGATTGTGGCAGTAATGTACTTAAGACCATGCACCTTGGTTCCTATTTCAGCGTTCTGTGTTTAGCGCACTACATAAACAATAAAGTTCAAGGCTTTCTGAAAAAAGAACGGATAGTCAGCAACTTACTGACCATCTGATGAAGAATATGCACTCATTTCAGCCATTCTTTTAAAGCTCGGAAGCAGCTGAGGATCATTCAACGTGAATATAACATGCTAGTCAAAGCACTCATCCAGAAGGTGGCAACACGTTGGAACTCAACGTATTACATGCTTGATTGTCTGTTTGAGCAGTACAGGCCACTCAATGAATATGTCATGCAAAGACTGGATGCTACTGTGAAAGGCATGACCCTTCAGATGGACTAATGGTGCCTAGTTAAATGCCTGACTGACATGCTTCGTCCTTTTGAGGTCTTCACACGTGAAGTCAGCAAGGAGGACTGTACAATGGACCAAGTTATCCCATTATTATAAATGCTTGAGTATCAGCTGAAGAAGGTGTCTGAATCATACAAAGGTGTAGAGGGAAAAAAAGAAGCCTATGACTTGTCGGAGAGCTTAGCCCGTCGCTTAGCTGAAAATACAAGGGTGCAAAATAAGATTTTGTTACAAGAACATTACATTTCTGCCACGATTCTGGATCCACGGTCAAAATTGGCACTGAAGACATTAATTCCTTTTTCAGAGATGGATGCTGCCCACTACAAAACTTGGCAGTGAGTAAGTTGGAAAATGAACGGATGCGAATTAAAAGCCCGCTAGATCAACCAACAAGAAGTACTGCAGCAGGGCATGCAGCATCAAGTGAAATTTCAGGGGCTGAGGGCAGTGCGTTTGTCTCACAACACTCACCATCACTATCGACAACAGCAACAACAACTGGATCATTAGGCCCAGTAGAATCATTACACAATTGGTATTTACAGTTAGGCATTGGTATTAAGCACAGTGCTGATGCACAGAGAAAAGAGCCAGAACAAAGGTTAGCAGCACCACCCCTGAACATTGAGCGGATTGTCCAGGCTTATCTGGACGACCCAACAGAGGTGTACATTGATCAAAACCCATTGCAGTATTGGTATGGGAAAAGAGCTGAATGGCCACTGCTCAGCAGGCTGGCGATAAGCTATCTGGCTTGCCCTGTTGACAGTTTCTCTTCCGAACGTGTTTTCTGTGCTGCTGGTACCATTGTAACAGTGAGAAGGACCAGTCTCTCACCCAAAAACGTGGAGAAGGTAACAATGATCAAAATGAATCAGCACTTCATACCACGAATTACACAATACATGAAGCAAGGGAGGAAGATGAGGACAGCGGCTCAAGTGAAGGAAGTAGTGTGTCACATGATTACCTACTACTGGCTGAACGCCCAGAGTTTGAGGATGAGCTATACTTCCCTGACAATTAGGCTTGTACTTACTGTCTTCCTCCCTTATTTTCCTTTATTTGTGTGTCTGTCTTTCCGGTTACAAACTTTGAATCACAACAAGTCCATCACCACCGTATTCTACTCTTCTTATTTCAATATACAAGTTTCAGGTGTCTGCATGTCACAGTACAGTCCTCTAAATTCAGCTCCTCCGCTCCATCCTCCTGAATCTCCCTAAATCCATTGCCCTCAAGACAGTAGTAAAGTTGAGAAAAATCCTAATTTTAAGACTTTCGGTATTCACAGAAGGCATTTAGGAGTCCTAAAGTAGGAATCCTAACTTCTGTGACTACCGAAATGACTAAGTGCCTTCTGTGAATATCAAAATGAGTTAGTGCCTTCTGTAAATACCAAAATGGTAGTAAGTTTAGGATTTTGTCTTAAGTTAGTTCTGTGAATCGGGCCCAGTGTGTTCTTCTTGTTGTTGTTATTATCATTAGGTTTGCTCTCTGTTTATGATTCATCCCTACCAATATTTATAAAATATATTTGCTATCTGTAAAAGTATTAAGCCTCGAACAACTGAACAAGGAGTGTATGTAATCCGGGTCTCCTTATCAATCATCATCACGCATGCATTTCCTTTTTCTACCTTAACATATTGATATGGATATGGTAGTCTACAGAGTTTGTTGTTTGGTGTTTGTCCATGCGTACTGTATGTTTTTCATTTTCAAACCTTTCCCCAAACCCCCCCTTCCCATCCATTTAACAAACCCTAACCCTCTTCCCCCGGGCTGTGTGACTTATTGAGGAGCGACTAAATTAAATGTACACCAATAATTAATCAATCGCTTGCTGGGGCAGATGTGGCGAAAGCAACAGTACTTCAATTTCAAGGCAGAGCGATGATCTTCTTCCGCTTGCCCACCCATGAGCAGTATACTTTAGAGGTGATTTTTAATTAACAAAGGAACATATACCTCCGCTTTAATTGCCGGCATTGATTGGATTTGTTTTCATCCTCATACACAGCACTAACTGTTACGCTGTAGGCCTAGTCAAGTGACTCAGCACAACTATAGTTTGTAACTCTGTCTAGTAGGCTATCCTCACCACCATTATGTTTTGTTGTAAAATTATTTTGCATATTACTGTTGCTTTGGTAAGTTTTGTACTGTACTTCATTCTACTACTCCTCGAACAGTCTCTCAAAGGAGACAGACTGTCTCAATTTCTATTTTTGAAAATTCTGCTGCCCTGCCAGTGTCTACTACTACTATTCACCACCACCACCACAATCATGGCATGTTAAGAAAAGGAACCATCATCACCATGCAGCCATCGCTGTGCCTAAATTAAACATCAAGCAAAGGTAAGAGAAGTTTGGGGGAGGCATAATTAATAATGGACATGTTTTCAATGAATTAACACACCCCTTTGAGTCCAGATAAAGAATGCATAGACTAGAAGAGAGAGACTGACAGTACTAGTAGGTCAACTCAATCAGTGAGGGGTGCCGCATCTATCTGTTTGTGTCTTACACAGTCAGCCAATTATTTAAATCAAACACTGGCTATGGGCGGACCTGCACCAGCAAGGAAACAGTGTGATGTAAAACAGTAACCCCACCTATAAAACATTAACAACATTGTATGTAAAGTAGAAATATAGATTTAATATAACCCTAACAAAAATAAACTATGTTAAAAAAAACACAAAACCAGACCCACCCCTCTCCCTAACCCCAACCAATGTCCGTAACGAGAAAGCACAATCAATGTCCAAAACCCAACGCCCAATTCCCACCCACCAAAACAAGAATTAAAAAAGGGGCAATAGACAGGGTCTCCTATGTCCGGCGGGATTGTCTTTGGAGGACACGCACTGCCTCCTCTAGTAGGGCGACGTGGCGATTTAGAGAGTGGCAGTTGCAGCCACAGTGTGGGGGGGGACACCAGAGATGGAAATGCAGCAGCGGGCGGCCACCAGATGGTGGTGCCGTACCGCTGGAAGGCGGTGGCTGGGGCCCAGGGCACTGGAGGAGGCATCAGCTGCTGTCCCCTCCTCCTCCTCCTCTTCCAAGACCACCAGCCGCCAATATTCTAGTAGGATTGCCTCCAGCTTGCGGCGCCGTGCCTTGGCAGCCAACTCCTTCCGATCTAGCTGTATATGAAAAAGAAAAAACAAGACAATTGTAAAATATACTCTTAGAAAAACAGTAAGACAAGTTAATTATACACATAGTGACATGGTAGCATTATAAAGCACAGTACATAACGTTTGTGGTATGTATCTATCCTCCCACTTGCTTGGGGTTTAACATTTGCAGGATTTTTTCAGGCATTCAATCAACCATGCATCAGATTCTTTCCTATCTGCCACCTTTGCAATTTGCATGCTTGCATCACAAGTATCCTTCCCTCTGTTAGTCATAAAGATTAAATCTCGCCGTTCCTTCTTCCTTCCACCCGTCTTTCACTTTTTAGTTCAACACCAGGTGATCTGATCTGGCTTTTAGTCTTCTCCATAAAATTTTCAAACTGGAGTTGAAATCACAGATAGATGAGGCCATTGGTTACTCAATACTCCCACTCATAATGCCTTTACTAATGCCAATTAAAGGGTGTCTTAACTCTTAAAACGTTCCAAACAACTCTTACTTACTCAGGGCATCATCAGGATGGCTGGCGGACTTTATCCGCCCGCCATCCTTAAGCTAAAAGGGACCGCCCACCATAAGGGCGGGGGTCCCGTGGGGGCAATTAGGATGCACCTGCCACAGTGGCGGGTGCATCCCGTATTTTTAACATTGCTTATGGGGGGTGCTGAAAGCCGCCGGCCATGCGGGGGCAATCCGCCCGCCATCCTCACGGGGCCCTAAGTCTCAACAGTACAGTATACATACAGTACACCCTTGCAGTGAGTGTAATGTCAATAGTTAAGGATTATGAATCTAACTTACCACCACCCGCCACTGGTGCTGGCTCGCCCCCTTCCGCTCCATTGGCAACTGCTGCATCCTCTCCATCCGTTTCGCCTTCGCCGCTGACCCCAGCAATGGTGGTCGGTAGTGCGCCTAGAAAACATTAAACATTTTTTAGCCGTCATATACACCTCCCCCTATTGGTCAGTAGCAAGATTGAAAAATGAGTTTATAGTATATAACATACATCACTAGTACAAATCAGGTAGTATTAGAGTAGACACTAGTAGTTCTAGGGTCCTTCTAGCCTTTGCTTAGTTAGCCCGAGCCATGCAACCATTTTACCTTGGTGTTTTTTATTTTTGCACATGTGACGTTACCTTGCAGCTTGTTGTGTAAGACACCTTTGAGCCCACATGACCTCATACTGCTACTGAATATGCGCTGTGTACAAGGTCAACCAAAACATTACCAAGCCACTTTTTTATGAAGTTCTCGTTTACTGTTAGTCCATATTGCTTATCCATAAATGCTACACTTTTTGGCACGGCTGAGAAATGCTTGCAATATACTAACGCGCACCATTTTTCTCATTACAGACGGAAGATTCCCTTCTACGAACCAGAGCTTTGCAGAGCTTATGATGCAACAACTACCAGTACTAGGTTCTTCCAAGGTGAGGGGTCCCAAGGAATTCACTTCATTTATAAATTTATAAAAACTATATTCCTACCTAGGGGATGGTGGTGCTTCCACCACTGTTTAGTTATCATGATTTATTTCCCAACTGTAAGTAAGTGTAACAATGTTTATTGTTTTAATGTTATTGATTTTCCTGTTGGTGCTGCATTATAGAACGTACAGAGCTCGTCAATTCAAAATAAAAAATTTGAACTTACAAAGAATTGGTGGTATTTGGTGTGGACTTTCACGAGTGAGCGAGCGAAAATAAGGGTGTGCATGTGCATTGCTTCCACGACTGGGAGGTTGGGTGTGTTGTGTTCTGGGTTGTCTACTTGTTGGGTATCTTGGGGGGAGGGTTCAGAGAGCTAATAGTTATGACAAGACACTACTATAACTAGTCAGGCAGGGGATTGTGGTGGGTTCTGAACTTCTAATTGAGGTGTGTGAGGAAGGTCCAACCTCCCATCACCAACATCCTATTTTCTTGTGCAAAGTTCTGTATGTTCAACATCTCTACAACAGTGGTAGTATGTCCTATCCTATCAAAATAATAATAAATCTGCTTGGGCATTTGTTGGTGGGAATTGTCAAAAAGCCTCAAGAGTAACAAAGACTCAAGATCAATAAGACTAGAAGTAGTACAAGAGGACGACCCAAAGGACTGGACTCAATGGCTAGAGCTACTGGTGAATCTGAGTTTTATTTAAAACCTTTTAAATAAAGAGTTACCATCTGGGCAAGCTTACCTACTACAGTACAGACAGACTAATAGTAGCAGTACAGTGGGAAAAATATGGTGCAGTAAAAGTTATGGAATAAGAATTATTATAAAAAACAAGGAGACTTATTAGGGCCAGCAGAAGAGCACGCGTTGGTGTCCTCCTGTTGCTGGTGTTCTCCTGCCAACTGCGCTCCTGTCTGCCTGCCCCTGGGTGCTGAACAGGAAAGATATAAGAAGGATACAAACATTGATGAGTGGTGTCAAACAAATAAAATATTTTTAAAGAACGGTCAAAAAACACTTATGTAAACAACAATTGCAATAACTCAGTTGACCGAGCTCATCTGGTTAAGAAGTAGTATCGGGCGATTTGCGGATCGACTACTTACTATTTATCAACACTAATCCAGACTTCCATTCTAATTCCAGAATACTAACTAAGCCTAAGTACGACGTACCACCTGACCTAGCCCACCTATGCCAGGCGTGCCAATCGTACATTAAGTATGCATTTCCTCTTCTTTTAGTCCTCAACAATGCATATGGTCAAATGGAGGACACATGACTATATTTTTGTATACACCACATTTTTGGTTGATTGATTGATGCTGATGTTCTGCTAGTGCTAAGCCTACTACCACTCATTGAACAAACTGGAAAAGGTTTTAATAAAGACTGGGGTACTAGCAGCACGTGACGTAACAGAGGGAGCATCACGCATACCACTAAAAAATTACAAACTCATACAAAGTAACTAAACCTAAGTATCAATTCGCCCCTATCTCTTAGTGGCAGGACAAAGTAAGGACTAGAGTCACTATAGCATTACGTAACTTAATTTCTCTAAAATAAACTCTTACGTAATCACGCTAAGCGAGCGCAAACGCAAAGTTGCAAACAAGTAAGATTAGTAGCGCAGAAGAGCACCTGTGTCATAACAACCACAGAAGACTTTTAAAGGTAATTTAAATGTATTGTAAGCAGCAGCATTCTAGCTGGTTGGAAAAAAAAAGATATTCGCAATATATAACACAGAGCAGAAGAACAGACACAAAGTAGTAATAATTACATAGTTACTCACCAAGACACAGGACCTCCACTCCTAGCAGGTCCAGCAGGTCCTGCTCCCAGTCCAGGATATTGGACCACCGGTGCGTCAACTGGTTCTGGGTGCTCCGGACGCTAGAGCAGCGAAACACTGCCCAGCGCACCTTCCCCCACCGCTGCCTACACTCCCACAGCCCATACCCGGACCCAGGCCTGCCACCTGCTGCCAGGCTTAAAGGGAGGTGGCGCTGCACAAAGAAAACGAGTGCAGCCAACTCCACCTCCACAAATAAGGCCAGTGCCTGCACCCCTTGTGGGCGCCGCCTTGTGGAAGGCTATTGCGGCTATGGTTCCTGGGGCGAACACTACCCTTGGACATGGTTCAGGGGTAGAGAGTGAGATGGGGCAGGAAAGACAAGGTAATAAAATGTAAAAAGTAAGTGAAAGAAATGAAAAGAGCAGGCAATAGAAAAAGAGTAAAAAAGTAGCTAAAGAAACACACAAAAAGTAGACAAAACCAAAAATATAGAAGCAGGAAAATAGTCAGAGAGATAATAAATAAAAAATATTTTAAAAAGTGTCGTGAAACAAAGGATTGGAAAGATAGAGGGAGGATTCAAAAGCAGGCCCCAGAACCATATCAATAGAGTGAAAAACAAGATGGCCGCGCCCATTGCGACCACGTGTGTAGGTTTGCGCAATATTTTCTCCCCAAGCACGCAAAAAGCATCGCAAACGGGAAAAGTGAAAACAAGATGGCCGCGCCCATGAGCGACTGCATGGGTAAGTTTGGCGAGACATTTTTAATGCGATCACGCAGAAAATATCGCTAACGGGCGGGATAAATACATCTGCGTCTCCGCGATATTTCCGCGTGTTCGCTGAGATTTTTAACATTTTTGCGACAGTTTGCGAAAGTGAATTTCGCACATTCCGCCCACCCCTAGATAGTTTGCCTAGTTGAGTAGGGGAGCAAGTCAAAGAATTTCTTTAGACTTTTTATGATATGAAAACATGTGCCAGCAACTGCCAAGGATTGTTGTTTGAAGAATAGAGTAGTGTCAAACTTTATTCCTAAGTTTCTAGATGCATTTATTGTATTAGGGGATGGCCTTTTCTGGCCACCAAGATTTAGGCACAATGGGGTTTTGTTTGCAAAATGGCAGGATCTCTGTTTTTTCTTAAATACACCTATGACGGTTGTTATTCGTCCATTTGAAGGTTGCTGAGAGGCACTTTTTGAGGTTTTCTTCCGCCCCAGTAGTATCATTATCCAGGACCAGAATAAGCTGTGTATCGCCCGCATATGAGATGGTATTGATCTTGAAGGACGATATTAGCTTGGCCAGGTGGGACATTTATGCATTGAAGAGGGTCAGGCTCAAGCTCGATCCCTGAGGAACCCCTGATATGAGTGTTTTTTCTTCTGAGTTATATTGTCCCAGTGTGATCACTTGGCACCTATCTTGCAGAAAGTTCTTGATCCACTCTAGGACATTCCCAGATACGCCAGATGCTGCAAGATGGTCTACAAGAATGGTATGTGAGACTGAGTCGAAGGCAGCAGACAGTTCCAAGTCCAGGTGTGTGAGAAGTTGTCCTGGTATATGATGTCCACTAATCAAAGTGGGCACCTTGCACCAGTCAAAACAACCCTTATGGTGACTTAAGAGGTCTCACACAACCTTAGAAAGCTATCCAAGTGGTAGCTGTGGAGAGCAGCCTTCAGGCTTAATTTAGAAGGAGTGTAAACCAGCTTGTTTTACCAGAAGGCAATCTTATAGTATAGAATAAATGAAAAGAGAACCAAACAGTAGTTATAAAAATATGTATTTATTATACAACACTATCTAGTATGTTACAATATCTCCTACACAGAGATAGATACAAAGCACACAATACTTAAGCAAAGAATTCACAGTAAATAGCATAATTCCACAGTGGGCCCGGGGGGGGAACAAACCATATACTAAGAAAGTGGTATAAGAACCACGACTCAAGTCAGGAAAATGTAGAGAGGTTGTAGAATCGCTGGGGACCTAAGGACCTACACAAGGTAAATAGCGAGGGACCCAGGGAGGATGTGTGCAGTGTGAGAACCCGACCGCAGATTCCGTACAAGTCTATGTGTCAGTTGCCTTTGGATTTTTGAAGTTTAGGGTCCCTGTCCAGTGGACTTCGCAGAAACACTGTTGATGACAGAACCTTGAAGACCCACCCCACAGTTGGATACTGAGCTACCCAAGTTGCCTATCTCAGAGAAGCCAGGTGCATAGGTGTAATTGGCGATACCAAAGGGGATGATGGACGGAGTGCTTGAGCAAATCAAACACTCACCCCCAGTCAACTGATCTGGGTTTAATCCATCATCATTCTTTAGCTCACTCCACCACCCCAGTTCAGACATGCCCATATGCAAATCAGTCTGACCCTATGCCTCGTGGGAACAGCCCAGCCCGAACTGTCAAGGCATGTCTTTCCTGGACCGGAAACAAGCATCCTGGGACCGGTTTCTGGGTAATCAGCCATCATCAGCCAGGCTAGCTTGAATCCAGTGGCAAAGTGAGCAAGGGACTCACGTCTGGGCATACCCTGCCAACTAAGGGCAAACAAAATGATACCAAAGGGGATGATGGACGGAGGTGTGAATTGGCGTTTGAAACCACAGTCAAACCCAATGGAGAACTTCAGGAAAGTGCCGCTGCTGGAAGAGGAGAAAGTGTCTATTGGAATCCAAACATGAATTCTTGATGAAGGGTACCTGAAAGCAGAGGGGACAGAGTCTGGGTCACTTAGGAGTGACCAGGGGCTCAGTAGACGAATGCCCACCGATGTCGGGGGCTTCAGGATAGTTGATGGTGAACTTGACTCTGCAGCTGTGGGGACCAGGCGATGCTGAGGATGACCAGGAGCCATATACGAGCTGTTCCACAAAGAACGTTGAGTGCTGAGGGGTCGGTGTCTGACAGGAGCACCAACAAGCCTTGGCAAACATCACCCATGCAGGAGATCAAGAAAGTGTACGGTTCGGACAAGCAAGGTCCAGGATACTCACTACACACAGAGGAGTCAAGGCAGGCCCGAGCAATCGGGGGAGCCCAAGGATATCAAAGGTGACCCTCAAATGGTCCCACAGGCCGGAAACACAGGAATTGCAAGAAGACCTTAAGCAGCTTTACAAAACAACAAGCCACGGAGCACACAGTGCAATGTGGTTGTAGATCTTTGCAGGTGAAGTTGCCAGAGGTTGGGCATACTTGGAGCCCAATGCACTTACTGCAGAGTTGCAGAGAACCAGGATGCTTGTTTCCGGTCCAGGGAAGACATCGCTTGGCAGTTTGGGCTGGACTGTTCCCATGAGGCACAGGGTCAAACTGATTTGCACATGGCCATGTCTGAACTGGGGTAGTGGAGTGAAGTAAAGAATGATGATGGATTAAACCCAGATCAGTTGACTGGGGGTGTTTGATTTGCTCCAGCGCTCCATCCATCATCCCCTTTGGTATCGCTTTGTTCGCCCTAAGTGGCAGGGTTTGCCCAGACGTGGGTCCCTTTCTCACTTTGCCACTGGATTCAAGCTAGCCTGGCTTATGATGGCAGATTAGCCAAGACCGCTCTCTGGATGCTTGTTTCCGGTCCACGGAAGGCATAGATTGGCAGTTTGGGCTGGACTTTTCCCATGAGGCACAGGGTCAGACTGATTTGCATATGGCTATGTCTGAACTAGGGTGGTGGAGTGAGCTAAAGAATGATGATGGATTAAACCCAGATCAGTTGACTGGGGGTGAGTATTTGATTTGCTCCAGTGCTCCGTCCATCATCCCCTTTGGTATCATAGTGTTGCCAACAAGCATTTGCACTTGCAAAAATATGCAGTGCACAGGGGTTCAGGTATTGCAGCCCCACAAGGGATTCTGGGCTCTAACTGAGTGAGAGGGCAGCTCTGGCCTCGAGGGACATAGAAACCCACCTTCTGTGTTGTTGAACCCATCAGAGTCTGTAGGAGCTCGGGATGAGCAGACCGGTCAGCAGTGTTGCGGTGCCTATGACTGCAGGGGAGTGACTCCTTCACTCCAAGAGAGATTATCCTTAGGTGTCTTTGATGCTCCGCAGGTCCTACATGGATCCTGTATGGTGCACAGGCACAGACGATGCAGCAGACTGAGAGGGAGACGGAGTCAGGCCCAAACAAAGTCCAGCAAGGTCCAGAGTGCCCAGTCAGTCGAAGTGCAGTGGTTTCAGTTCTGAATCTGGTCCATGACAAATCTGAGGTCCTGCATTCAGGTAAGCCCTTAAGTATCCACAGCACAGGGTTAGAAAGATTCAGGGACCCTCCCAGGGGATGGTCAGGACAGGGGGGAAGTTACTCCCATGATCTTTGCCCAGTTTTGCACCAGAGTGGGAGCCAACAGAACTTTCAGGCACTGGCATGTAGTGCACCCACCCAGCCCTAATACACTAACTCCTGTCTGGGAGATGGTCACACCTCCCTATGACAAAATGCCTATTGTCCTGCCTTCCCCTGCTCGAGCTTGGCTCAGCAGCAGGAGGGAGAAATGTGTCTCTGGTCGGCAGCAACCATTTTGTGCTGTCTCGGACAAGAAGGCTGGTACTGTGACTACAGAGAGCCCACGGAGGTCACTCCGATGGGTGGAATTATACCTCCCACACTGGTTACCGGTGTGGGGGTATGATTCCAACATGTTTGACACCAAACACGTTAGGGTTTGTTAAAGCCGTTTTCGAGATGGTCATTACGCGGTCACATAATGTCCCTCTATATTAGTCTATGCCTGCTTCACTGACAACCCAGGAGAATGGACTCTGAAGGCTGCAGGGGTGTCCTGCTCATGCTGGGGCACTCTCTCACTTAGAACCAAGCAAAATTGTAAAGGCCTGCTATAGGGGTGGCTTATAGGTTTTAAGTGCAGTGACCCTTAGATATAGTAAACCTATATCTTTAGTAAGTGGTGCATGCACCACCTTACACAGGTCACAATGGCAGGCCTGGAACCTTCTCCCAATTTCTTTAAAAAATAGTCCATCACTGCTCTCCTTCTGCCATCTAGATCTGAGGCCTGTCGGATCCCGAGTCTCTCTGAATCTACCCAGCGCCAAGACGCCCATGGGCAATTGCGTGCTTTATAAATGTATACATCAAATCAAATCAGACCTGTAGTTCCATTTTGCATGGCCTCTCATGGGTGGCATAATACATGCTTCAGCCCATGGGAAGCCTCTGGGGTACCTATGCCCTGGATGCATGGATACCATATACTAGGGACTGACAAGGGTACCCCAGTATGCAATCTGGAGTGTATCTAAGTACATAACATAACAGTTTTAGGGTGAAAGCAGATAGACGGGGGTCCTGATTAGCAGTGTCCCAGTCAGACTAGTCAAAACACAGCTTAATACCAGGCAAAAAGTGAGGGTATCTGTGCAGAAGGATCCTACATTCCTACAACCTGGACAACAAGCATTTGCAATGCAATATGTCTCGCATTAGGAAAGTGTAAGCTATTGGTATTGTAAATGACAATTTTTTTTAACATGTGTTGGCTTTGAAAATATATAAATTAATAGCATTGTTATTTACAAAGCCAATGGCTTACACTTTCCTAATGCGAGTCCTATTGGCTATGGCAATGCTTGTTGGTAGCAAGCAAGGACAGTGCTGTTGTGGTGCTGAGTGATGCTGTTGTGGTGCTGAGTGTTGATGTGGTTGGGCTGAGTGATGTGGTGGTGTCCCAGAGTGATGTGGTGGTTTCCCAGAGTGATGTGGTTGTGTCAGTGATGTGGTGGTGTCCCAGAGTGGTGTGGTGCTGTTCCTGAGTTATGTGGTGGTGTCCCTGAGTGATGTGGTGGTGCCCATGAGTGATGTGGTGGTGCTCCAGAGTGATGTGGTGGTGCCCCAGAGTGATGTGTTAGTGCCCCAGAGTGATGTGGTGGTGCCCCTGAGTGATGTGGTGGTGTCCCAGAGTGTTGTCATGGTGTCCCAGAGTGATGTGGCGGTGTCCCAGAGTGATGTGGTGGTGCCCCTGAGTGATGTGGTGGTGCCCCTGAGTGATGTGGTGGTGCCCCTGAGTGATATCCCTGAGTGGCGTTGTGGTGTCCCTGAGTGATGTGGTGGTGTCCCAGAGTGATGTGGTGGTGTCCCAGAGTGATGAGGTTGTGTCCCAGAGTGATGTGGTGGTGTCCCAAAGTGATGTGGTGGTGTCCCCGAGTGATGTGGTGGTGTTGTGCAGCATCCAGCAGTGTGAGTAATGCAGCAGGGTTCAGCAGAGTGAGACGTGCAGCAGTGTGAGGTGGGCAGCAGTGTGAGGCGGGCAGCAGAGTGAGTTGTGCGGTAGTGTGCAGCATGCAGTAGTATGAGTAATGCAGCAGTATGCAGCAGTGTGCAGTGTGAGGCGTGCAGCACTGTGTGGCGTGCAGCAGTGTGAGGCGTGCAGCAGTGTGAGGTGTGCAGCAGTGTGAGGTGTGCAGCAGTGTGAGGCATGCAGCAGTGTGAGGCGTGCAGCAGTGTGAGGCGTGCAGCATTGTGAGGCGTGCGCAGTGTGAGGCGTGCAGCAGTGTGTGGCGTGCAGCAGTGTGTGGGGTGCAGCAGTGTGAGGTGTGCAGCAGTGTGAGGCGTGCAGCAGTGTGTCGTGCAGCAGTGTGTCATGCAGCAGTGTGAGGCATGCAGCAGTGTGCAGCAGTGTGCGGCGTGCAGCAGTGTGAGGCATGCAGCGGTGTGTGGCGTGCAGCAGTGTGAGGCGTGCAGCAGTGTGAGGCGTGCAGAAGTGTGAGGCGTGTAGCAGTGTGAGGCGTGCGGTAGTGTGCAGTATGCAGCACTGTGAGTAATGCAGCAGTATGCAGCAGTGTGCAGCGTGAAGCAGTGTGAGGCATGCATCAGTGTGAGGCATGCAGCAGTGTGCGGCATGCAGCAGTGTGTGGCGTGCAGCAGTGTGAGATGTGCAGCAGTGTGAGGCATGCAGCAGTGTGTGGCGTGCAGCAGTGTGTGGCGTGCAGCAGTGTGTGGCGTGCAGCAGTGTGTGGCATGCAGCAGTGTGCGGCGTGCAGCAGTGTGCGGCGTGCAGCAGTGTGCGGCGTGCAGCAGTGTGAGGTGGGCAGCAGTGTGAGGCGTGCAGCAGTGTGCAGCGTGCAGCAGTGTGTGGCGTGCAGAAGTTTGCGGTATGCAGCAGCGTGCAGCAGTGTGAGGTGTGCAGCAGTGTGAGGCATGCAACAGTGTGAGTCGTGCGGTAGTGTGCAGCATGCAGCAGTGTGCGGCGTGCAGCAGTGTGAGGCGTGCAGCAGTGTGGCATAGTGGAAGCATTCGTATTTGCGATGTCTCTGGCAGTGTTGGTTCTTTCAGTGTTGCATTTGAAACAGCATTGGTAGCAGGAGAATGGTCCTCTGGTGGTGTGTGGTAATGTGCAGCAGCAGTTGTCGATGCACCTGAGGCGTGCAGCAGTGTGAGGCGTGCAGCAGTGAGATGTCTTACTGTCCAGGAAAACAGCGCTTTCACTTCCCGGCGAATTAGTAGGTGCAAAGTCAGACTGATGTGTAGGTAAAACTGAATGAGGCTTACATTTACGACTACTCATCTGTACGATTGGACCTCTATCATCAACTTAGTGTGTTTTAGTAATATCCCGTATTTTCCAAAAATGTAAACCCTTGATCATTACAAAGAGTATTTAAAAACTATTTTTTTTTAAATAGCTCATCCAAATTTCTAGTCTGGGCGAATAAATGTCCAAAGATCTCTTGACTGGGACAAAGTTATGGGAGATGATTTTCTTGGTAGAAATTAAAATGGGCATTAAGAAAATGATGACTGATAACAGGAATTAGAAGACTGAAAAGATGGTATATTGCGAGTCGCGTTGGTGCAAAGCCTGCACGGAGGGAAAGTAGTTACATTCACCTTTCAACCTTGTTGTAGCTTAGCGGTGTATCCCTCCATGGAAAGGGTAGTTTGCAGAAAATTATGGCATCACTTTCCAGTAGTTGCAAGGATTAAGGCGCTATGAATATATCATTGTTATTATTGCTCTGCTCCCTGTATATTTGTAAAGCGCTCCGACACCCACAAGGGTCATGTTTGCGGTATATAAAAAAACAATCAAAATAAAAATAAAGTAGGATGCAAAGGGAAACGGGTGGTTTGATGGCCAGGGCGCAGGCAGATGGGGCTGATAACGCTGCCATTAACACAGTACACATGCCAGTGTGACATGCAGACATGACAGCATGCACCAGGAGTGTGACGTGAAATCAGAGCATGAATACGCTATAGTATTTGACAATGCCGTGATTGTTGTGAATTGTGTAATCAAGAAATGCACCGCTCAAATTTAACATCTCCAAGCTTTTTGCGCGAGGAGGCACAAGGCCAGCATAGTATCTGAGAAAGTGCAAGCAAATTAACGCAAGTCTGAAATGCGTTTGTCCTAGTGCCAGGAGAAAGGGTTATCGGGTTATTCTCTCTTTTACAGGGAATCGAGTTTAATGTTTAGGCTCCGCGGTTCCCTTCACGCTGCTTAATCCGGTTCCAGCCACTCTGTGCTTTCTGCTGCATGCGGCGAGGCTGCCACGGGTTGGACTGTCTCGCGCTTTACTTGGCAGAGTGACATGTTTGTCTAGAAAACGTGTCTCTCTGGTGTTGTTTGGACGTCTGAGGCCAATGGTCCATCTTTTGTGTAATCGTAATAAAGCAGGACTGACACAGTCACTAGATATGGGTGTGTGTTCACAATGGAATGGTTCGTGTGAGGAGGTCGGCCCGACTACATAATTCAGAACAAGTACATGATTAATAAAATAATAAAGCAGCATGACAATCACTGCATGACTAATTAGTAAAACAGGAGCTGCGAATAGGAAGCAAGCTCTCGGCATTGCGTGGGGGGGCGGGGGAGCGGCATTGCGTGGCAGGGGCACAATCAGTGAGCAGGAGGTATCGGATAGTATTCTACTCTTCTGGGCCGCTCGTCAGATACAGTCTGTCGGATGAGTGATTCTGCAGCTGGTCCGCAGCGGAAGCAAATACTGGATAGTGGGGTGCGAAGCAGACACGGTGGGGGGTGCAGCCATGTAGGTATAACAGATGAAATAAGGGGAGATGAGCTGCCTGATATCATGCTAAATACAGTTGTTCATAGTAACAAGCTCTTGGCATTGCTGTGGGGGGGGGTGGGGCGGGAACGCATTTACGGGGGAGCAGCAGCCTTTGACGTGCAAGCGAGTGAATGGGAAGAGCGGCCGTGGGAGGTGGGAGGGGAAGTGTGCAGGCGGGGGCGGGGAGCGGAGTCTTTGAAGTGTGTGAGGCACTGAGAGGCAAATGGTGGTTTGTGACGTAGCTGGTTTGTGAACGCGCACGGAGTACATGCACTCGTTGAATTCCGACGCCTGGTTTAGCTTTCCTGATCCAACCCTATAATTCTTTCCCTATCCATTCCTTGCGGAATGGGATAGGCAAGACCTAAAGAACTATGCTAAGATCCTTTGTTGGAGACTCAACACTCTCCTCAACTCACTGATCGCTCACATGTGGGCTTCATGAAGAATAGATTATCAAATGACAATATCCGACTCCTATGCCACATCATTGAAAGGGCCAAGACGGCTCCTACTGAAACAGTAGCAGTTACCCTCGATGTTGAAAAAGCTTTCAAAAGGTCCCCCTGGACTTTCCTCCGTGACCACGGGGAGTCTTTCACTAAAATGGTCATGACTCTCTATAGCAGCTTTTTGGCGAAAGTGAGATCTGGGGGCCTACTTTCCTCCGCGTTGAATCTAGAAAGAGGTACAAGACAGGGCTGCCCCCTTTCGCCAACCCTATTCATCCTAAGCCTAGAACCCTTACTCCACAAGATCAGATCTATCCCAAACATTTTTGGTGTCTCCTTCAACAACTCTACAGAGAAACTTGCGGACTACATCAACGATATTTTACTAATGACTGAAGGGGCTTCACATTGTTGCCTCACTACAGACCATAGAAGAGTATGCCCGACTTTAAAACCATGAACTTAATAAAGAAAAATCAGAAATTCTTGCTCTGACTAACCTCTGAGAGAGAACTACTGGGTGAGCTCCACCCTAGGTCCCTTCTAAACAGCACTCCAAGGCCCCCTGTCTCTGGAAGATACATTTTTAACACTACCAAAAGAGCCCTTCTGAAATTTTACAGGCTCCTTGAGGTACCGATCTCCAAATCTAACACGAACTCCCTATGGAATAATCCTAAAATTAGAATCAAAGTTGCACCGGTCATTTGGCCACACTGGGACTCTAAGGGCATTCATCTTGAAAGATCTTGGATTTCCACAGTCCACACTCTCTTTTAGAGAATTACGAACTCACTTCAGGCTACGGGACTTAAATCTATATGACTTCCTTAAACTTAAAGTCTGTCTATCCAAACTTAATCTCCCA
The DNA here is from genome assembly GCF_964263255.1 of Lissotriton vulgaris. Classification (NCBI taxonomy): domain Eukaryota; kingdom Metazoa; phylum Chordata; class Amphibia; order Caudata; family Salamandridae; genus Lissotriton; species Lissotriton vulgaris. The sequence continues at coordinate 29,130 of NW_028244846.1, forward strand.
CCTAGTGAGCCACCTCTTCCCTAATCTATTCCGACCTTTAATAAGTCTGGTCACCAAGCCTGCAAGTTCTATCACCTCTTAAAACTGAAATCTTCTAACTTGTCCTCGAGTGCTGAGACAAAATGGAACTCCTCTGAGGCTGTCACTCCAGAGACCTGGCACCTAAAATGCAAGTCAGTTGCATCTCATAAAATCAATTCCGGCTGCTGGACAGGACCTTCTGGACTCTGGCCCGTCTCCACAAGCTCTCCCTCAGGGATAGCCCATCTTGCTGCAATTGTAACAATTTGACAGGTAACCTCCCCCACCTTCTCTTTTTCTGCAGTGCGGTATCTCCATTTTGGAAACCGATATTCAATTTCATATACACCCTATGCAGGGTCCAGCTAGAAAAGAACTTCCTATCCTTAGTCCAAGGATTCCTTGACCCAAAAAATCACTTCCCATAGTGATAGCCTCCTGATCAATATACTCCTAATTGCTGCCTGCAAAACATACTTGCTAACTGGAAAACACAGCAGCTACCTCTTTTCCCTTATGGTTAAGTAGGGTCTCCTTCCTGAGAGGCGCGGACAACACTTACCTCTGAAGCTCCTCATGGAAAGTTTGTGAAACCTCTGTCTGGACATCCCTTGATAAGTTCTTTGCTACTACCAAGCGCCCTTGAAGCCCTAATGTGAGAGCTGTCCATTCTGTACCCTGATGCTCACTGCCTCATGTCTGTAATTGCCCTGAACATGCAAACTATTCGCTCCTCAATACTGGCTGACACAGATCCCCCGATCTCTGCTCTGTCTAGATAACCTGCAATTAAATATGTTTTGCAATATACTTGGAATCATGTACTTTGTACTCTATCTGAACTGCTACTCTCTATACATATTACTCACACAACCACCTACTGGTTATTTTTTTTCTTTACCTTATCATTTCTCTACTTTATTATCTGCAAACCTTTAGAGTGCTGTATTTTAAATTGTCTTGATTTGATGAGATCCGCCTTGGGTTTTATATACGTTTATAATTATTCTGCACCAGCCTGGTTCCTCTACACCAGTTCTAGGCTCTTCAATATGCGCCTTTTGTATTGTTTTGTTGCTCCTTCCTCCCTTGCTCATTTTGATATATTCCTGAAGTTAGGCTGAGGTAGAAAAGCAGCCTTTCGCCTACATTTCCACAATAAAGTTTCTAGCAGTGTCCTTTTGCCCAGTTGTGTGCATAACAAATGCTAATTAGTTTCTCCGAAACTGCATTCATTTGTTATGCATAAGGGTTCCTACAATCACATCTTAATCCCTTGTACATGAAGTTCATAACAGAATTAACATACAATGTACAAATGTCATCGCTATCTTCATCTAAAGGGGATGAATAATCACAATTATAACGTCATTGATCTAGGTACACATCTCAAGGCTACCCCCTGGTATAAAAGACCCACGCCTTTGATAGGTAGACAGAAGAAGCACTTCTGATGATACCGCGGGTCCCTGCATGCTGAGGCTTCACCACACAGCAGTCTGGCATCTCCGTGAGACGTGTCCAACTCATGACCAAGATGGGGTCCTTCAATCTCTCCCATTAGGTAATGAGGTGGGCTCTTTCCTAAGGGATTCGTGGCTTTACACCTACATACATGCTAGGTACACTTAGGTAGGGTCTTCTTCGCAGGAGTATGCTTGATTACTGTCATGTTTATATGCCTGCATATTATTAAATTGAAGATGCAAAGATTTTGTACGAAAATGGTATATTTATTTTTAAGTTAAAAAATGCGAGCACAGCACGTCTATCAAGGTAAAGATCAAGCAAACAGTAACACATAGAATCTGGAACCTGAACTGTAAGATGCAGGCACGCATCACACATTCCAGGCTCCAGTCATTGGCAACAAGGATAGACATAAAAGAGTAGAAAGAATAAACTAAGAATGTAACACATCTTATCCCTAAATAATTAAGATGTTCTCTCGAATACCTGCTAGGTAATTTTTTAGGTCTTACATTATCTTTAACTCTAGAGGCAATAGACAAATCTCTTTGTACAACATTTTGAGGATAATTTTTCTGATTATGTGCTAACAAACTATGTTTGTATCCTGAGTGAGACATCTGAGAATTGTACAGATTGTAGGGATCACCACATTTAGCCACTCTACGAAAATTCCAAACTCTACCATCCTGAGTTACCACACTATTTTTAAAAATCTTAACAACCTTGATGGGAGGAAAAAATTTAGAAAATCCTTTGACAAGAAAACCAGGTTTTTTATTCCTCACCCACTCTCCCACCACAAACTCAGGAACTTTGACATTCATTTTAAGAATTAAAAGACATTTTCATTTTCTGTTGTTTACTTTCAACACATTTGGCAATATGTTCAAGATCAACAACAGAATTGTTCCTATTTAATTTTTTTATCCACCATGGACAAATGTCAGAGGAAGGTTCCCTCCCTCTAAGAAGCATAAAAGGACTCACGCCAGTGACTGAGTGAGGCGTGATACGATACGTCCACAACCTTTTCCTGACCACTTCCAACCAATCACCACCAGCAGAAATTACACTACTAATACAATCCTTAAGTACTCGGTTGAAACGTTCAACCTGGCCATTTTCCCTAGGTTCATATAAAGACGTAGTATGATGTTTAATACTACAAGCTTTGAGAAATTCTTCAACATGAGAGGACACAAGCTGCGTGCCATTGTCTGTAACAAAAGTTTCTGGATAACCCTCCCTAGCAAAAATCTCCTTCAAAAATACGATGATAATTTGCGATGAAACACTTCCAACAAACTTTACTTCAGGCCATTTCGAGTGGTAATCCACCATAACTAAAGCATAACGAGCATTTATTGGCAAATGTTTGAATGGTCCAGAAATGTCAAACGCAACTTTCTAACAAGGAATATTAGGCTAACTTACTGGTTTCAGGGGAGCAGAAGACACCCGAATCATCTTATCACTACTAAAACATTGTGGACATTCTCTTACCACTCTGTCAAACATTTTATCAATGCCAGGCCACCAAAAGTTTTCCCTAATCAAACGTTTCATGGAAGACATTCTGTGAGACCTGGGGTTACCAGCTCTTATGGGGGTAGCATGGCACGAGCAGCAAGGCAGCCAGGGGCTTGTGTGTAAAGCAGCTACTTGACGCACACATCCAAGGAAACACACAGTGGCGCAATAATGGAGACCACACCAGTAGTTGTGTTTAAAGAATCAAGATCTTTTATAAAAGTTTTAGATTAAAGCGATGCAGCATTAATTCATCAACATTTCAGGTAAGCATTTCATTGGGATATTTCATAAAGCATATTCAGGATGCATTTCTGATCAATAGGTGAGCATTACATTTAAATAATAACCAGTTCATTTAGCAGTAAAATGCTAACTAACCCCGCCTGTCGCAACAGACTCTTCGACAGGCAAAGGGGTACCTGTATTAACCTGGAGGATCCTACAAGAAGCGACTATAGTAATGCATTTAGATATCACACCTCATGGTCGCTTTTCCTCAAAGGTAGTAAAACATATCGGTAGTACTTATCAGTCCCAACAGGAACTTTAAAGAACACAACCTTTAATCATATGTGACAAGCCTTTCTTCTTGCAAATATGGGTCGGCTAGCGACCTGGATCAGATCATCAGAATACTATGGAACCCACCTCTGTAAGAAAATTCAGTACAGTGAAGTGAATCTCCCTCTCATTTCAGGCTTGTAAATATGGTGCACTATAGCATTCCAATAGAGCATTTGATTATGCGATTCAATAAAGCATCTCAAATAAGCAGGCAAATATGCGTTTCAATGAGCATTTTAAATAAGCATATAAATATGCGTCTAACTCTCCCGAACAGGCCGGAACAGGCAACTTGGGCCAATTCAATAGGTTCATTGGCATAAGCAGGTATAAGCTGTCACTTAGGAGCCTTGCAGAAGCGTTAGGCTCCTCGGGGCCAACAGGGCCCAGTCTCACTGTTCCCCAGGGGAGGGGCGAACACGGGGCATTCTCCGGCCTTCCGCCCTCCTCCCGCGGGGGTTACCTGGTTCTTCGGCACTTCCCGGCCCTTGCATAGCTCTCCAAGGCCTCGGATGACTAGGCACGGTGCAGAGGACAACTGCGGAGCACCAGCGCCGGTCGCGAGGAAGGTAACAAACTGCAGGGGCAAATTGGGGGTGTATTTAGCTTCGGGGCCTCCTTCGCAACGGAGGCTAAGGCTGCAAGACTCTCCTCCGTGTCTCCGCTCAGGGACTGGGGCACGGTTCCACGGACCACTCTGGGCTGTGAATTCGGGGGCGCGGCCGGTGACGCGATGCGTGCCCGTCACATGGTCCGGTCTGACAACGGCTTCCGACTTGGTGCGGCCTATGCTCCAACGCGCAGTTACTTCAGGGCGCGTCACGGACACAGTTACTTCAAAGCGCTTCAGGCACAGTCACTTCACAGCGCGTCACGGACACGGTTACTTCAAAGCGCTTCAGGCACAGTTACTTCAAGGCGCTTCAGGCACACTTACTTCAAAGCGCTTCAGGGGCACGGTTACTTCAAAGCGCTTCAGGGGCACGGTTACTTCAAATCGCTTCAGGCACAGTTACTTCAAAGCGGTTCAGGGGCACGGTTACTTCAAAGCGCTTCAGGCACAGTTACTTCAAAGCGCTTCACGGACACGGTTACTTCAAAGCGCGTCAGGCACAGTCTCTAGCTCTTCTGAGGGGAACAGGCAGGGTTTGCACGGGACAGTTGGTCCAATACCTGGTTGATCCTCAACAGTCTTCTTGTCAGATAATCAGTCTTCTTGGTGCTTGGATGGCTTCGCGCTCTTGTGATGTTGTTGCTTCCACAGGGGGGGGGGGGGACGTGAGTTGGCTGGTCCCTGGGTTTCCTGACGCTGACCAGATCAGGGGGCTAGTCTAGGGTACCTCACTCAACTTAAGAGGCAGCACCTCAATCCTGTCACTCTCAGTGGCATAAGCCCCTGACTAAACCCTCCTGCCTAAACTCCTGCGTGGGTCCCCCAGATCAGTGATGTCCCAACTGACTAGAAGGTTTCCCTTCTTTTCCTTTTATAGTGTCAGTTGACAGTTGGCAGTGGCAGTTGGTGCCTCCCCTATTCTGGAAGGTTTCAGGAGCTTCCCTAACTCTAGCTATGGGCAGGCTGGCAGGTTGGTATGGCAACATTGTTTAAGGGTTCCAGCCAGCTCCTGGCTACTAGAGTGCGCCTATTCAGACCACGCTGCAGTAGCAGGGGTCAGTGGCAGCCATGTTGGGGAAGAGAGCACCTGCACCCTGGCATTGATTAGCAATGGGAGGGTGCCCAGAGTCCTAAAGCCAACAAAAAGTAGGTGTGAAAAATGAGGCAAGGGCAAACAATACAGGGAAAGACCACCCTAAGGCTGACAGGTCTAACATGCAACCCCCCCAGCTGAAAGTGGGGAGAGCTACCCAACCTCTAGGGAGTTCTCATCACTAAGGCGGAAAAACCGGGAGAGACCGTCAGCATTGGCGTGGTCAGCTCTGGGTCGATGTTCCACCCTAAAGTCCATCCCCTGTAGGGAAATGGACCAGCTTAGCAACTTGGGGTTCTCGCCTCTCATCTGCATGAGCCAGCGAAGGGGTCGGTGGTCGGTTTGAACCAGGAAGTGAGAGCCAAAAAGGTATGGCCTCAACTTCTTCAAAGCCCAGACTACAGCGAAGGCTTCTCGCTCGATGGTACTCCATCGCTGTTCCCGAGGGAGAAGTCTTCTAGAGATGAAGGCCACAGGTTGGTCTTGGCCATCATCGTTGAGTTGCGACAGCACAGCACCTACGCCATGCTCTGAGGCATTTGTCTGCACGATGAATTCTTTCTGGAAGTCCGGAGTGGTCAACACTGGAGCGGTACACATCGCGTGCTTCAGTGCGTCAAATGCCTCCTGGCAAGCAGCCGCCCAGATGACCTTGCGTGGCTGCTTCTTGGACGTTAACTCTGTCAAGGGGGCCACGATGGTGCCATAACCCTTGACGAACCTGCGGTAGTAACCAGTGAGGCTGAGAAAAGCTCGGACCTCAGTCTGAGTTTTGGGGGGCTCCCAGGCCATGATGGTCTCAATTTTGGCCTGGAGGGGTTGCACCTTACCTCCGCCCACCAAGTGTCCCAGGTACACGACAGAACCCTGTCCAATCTGGCACTTGCTAGCCTTGATGGTCAAGCCAGCACATTGCAAAGCCTGCAGCACCTCCTGGAGATGTTGCAGATGGTCCTCCCAGGTGCTACTGAAGATAGCTATGTCATCCAGGTACGCCACTGAGAAGGACTCCAGGCCAGATAGCACCTGGTTCACCAACCGCTGGAAGGTGGCCGGAGCATTCTTGAGCCCCAAGGGCATCACTCGAAATTGGAAGTGGCCCTCAGGGGTGGAGAATGCTGTCTTCTCCTTTGCTCCATCGGCCATGGCAATCTGCCAGTACGCTGATGTCAAGTCGATGGTGCTGAGGTACTTGGCTGCTCCCAGCCGGTCAATCAGCTCATCTGCCCGTGGTATCTGGTGAGCATCTGTCTTGGTGACGGAGTTCAACCCCCGATAATCCACACAGAACCGAAGTTCTGGTGTGGTGCCCGGTGGAGCCGCTTTCGGCACCAGCACAACCGGACTAGCCCACGGGCTGCTGGAGGGTTCAATCACACCCAACTCCAGCATCTTGGTCACCTCACTCTGGATGCTGTTCTTTACCTTGTCGGACAGCCGGTAAGACTTGTTTTTCACGGGCGGACTGTCCCCTGTGTCCACGTCATGGGTACACAGATGTGTAACTCCAGGTGTGAGGGAGAACAATGAGGTGTGCTGCGCCAACTCCTGGCGGCAGTCCCTCTGTTGTTCTCGGGTCAAGGATGGGGAGAGGACAACTCCCTCCACTGAACCATCCTTTTCCTGAGCCGCTAGAAGGTCAGGAAGAGGCTCACTTTCCTCCTCCTCGCTCCCATCCGTCACCACGAGGAGAGCCAGCTCTGATCACTCATGGTGAGGCTTCAGGCGGTTGACGTGGAGCACCCAGTGGGGTTGACGGGGGGTCTTCAACTCAACTAGGTAGGTGGTCTGGCCTCGACGTTGCACAATCTCGTTAAGACCAGTCCACCGGTCCTGGAGGGCACTAAGCTCCCCAGGCTCCATGACCCACACCTTCTGTCCAACGTCCAACTCTTCCGTCCGAGAGTTGCGGTCATACCACTCCTTCATGACGGCTTGGCTAGCCTCTAAGTTGTCTGAGGCTTCTTTCCACAGCTTGGCCATCTGGCTGCAGAATGCCAGCATATAGCTGACAACATCACGGGGAAGCTTCTGCGAAGTCTTCTCCCACCCCTCTCTGACCAGACTGAGGGGTCCCCTAACGGGACGGCCATAGAGCAATTCGAAGGGGCTGAACCCGACTCCATTCTGTGGTACCTCGCAGTATGAAAACAGCAGGCAAGGGAGGAGGATGTCCCATTTCCGGATCAGGTCTTCTGGCAGACTCCGGATCATCCCCTTCAAGGTCTTGTTGAAGCGCTCTACGAGCCCGTTAGTCTGGGGGTGGTAAGGAGTGGAGAACTGATAGGTCACTCCGCACTCCTTCCACATGTCTTGCATGTAGGCCGACATGAAATTTGTGCCTCTGTCCGACACCACGACCTTGGGGAATCCCACTCGAGTAAATATCCCCATCAGGGCCCGCACCACCACAGGTGCAGTAACGGTCCTCAGAGGGATAGCCTCCGGGTACCGAGTGGCGTGGTCCACCAACACCAGAATGAACTGATGTCCCGCAGAGGTCGGAGGGTCCAATGGCCCAACGATGTCAATACCGACCCACTCGAAAGGGGTCCCTACCACTGGGAGGGGTTCCAATGGGGCCTTGACTCTCGTCCCCATCTTGCCACTGGCCTGGCAAGTCTTGCAGGTCTTGCAATAGGTGTCAGAGGCAACTCTCATCCGAGGCCAATAAAAATGTGGGACTAGCCTTGCAAAGGTCTTGTCCTGGCCCAGGTGTCCAGCTAAGGGTATTTCATGTGCCAGTTCCAATAAAAAGGCCCGGTAACACTGGGAGACCACTAAGGCCCTTGATGATCCATGCACCGGTACCCTTGGTTCACTGTACAGGAGGGCATCCTCCCAATACACGTGATAGTTGCCGGTCTCCTTGTTCATCACTTGGGCTTTGGCCTGTCGCCGCATGCCTTCAAGCGTGGGGCACTCTTTCTGCGCCCGACAGAATTCCTCCCGGGTAGGCCCTCCTTCCACATGCCACTCAGCAGGGGTCGGCAGGTCCCCCACGGGAACAACATCCACCTCCACGGACTCCAGGGTTACCTCCGCGGGCTCCCCATCCATCACACGGGGTGTGTCCTCCACAACACTCTCCTCTAGACCGACAGTGGGTTGGGCCGTTGTTTCAGGCTCCAACCCGGGTTGAGCTTCCTGCCGGGCAGCCATGGACCACCTGACTACGCAAGTCCACCCTGGTAATCCCAGCATCTCAGTGTGGGCCTTAAACTCCACTTCCTTCCAGGCGGTATGTTCGAGGTCATTACCGAGCAGACAGTCCACAGGCAGGGCAGGGCTAATTGCAACTCTCAATGGACCTGACACTCCACCCCATTCAAAGGGAACTTGAGCCACAGGATAGCAGCTCATACTGCCGTCAGCCAACACGGCCGGATGGTACACATCAGGAACAACCTGCTCAGGGGACACCAGCCGCCTCACTACAGTGGTCATTCTGGCTCCTGTGTCCCTCAGAGCGTCCACCTCCTCCCCGTTGACCTTCACCCTCTGCTGGTACTTAGCAGTATTCAATGGTAAGGGCGTCACTGGGACCATCTCTCTATCCCCAAGTGAAACCAGGGTCAGGCCTGTCCACTCCCCTTCCCTATCTAGGGGCAGCTCCAACACAAGCGCTACACTAGCAACCCCGGGACTCTTGCCACCAGTGGGGGCTGGGGGTCGTTTGCGACACTGGGCATCTCCCTTATAGTGTCCGACCTCTCCGCATTCATAGCACCGGACCACTTTTGGCTGCTGACACTTGTCAGGGTAAGTGGGTTTTGGGGAATTCCTCTGAGGTGGGGTGCCTACTCCTTTCCCAAACTGTCTAGTTTGTGGGCCTCATGAGAACTCCGGTCTTTTATCTCCACCCTCTTTCTTCTGAGGGGCGGCCTGTCCACCTTTCGGGCCATCTCCCCTGGGGCCCTTGTGTGACACCCGGGTGCTAACCCAAATATCTGCCTCCTTCACAAGCTCACGGGGATCAGTAAGCTTGGGGTCCACCAGATGTTGGCATAGCTCTGGAAAACACTTATCCAAGAGGTGCTCTCTCAAAAAAAGGTTATACAGACCCTCAAAATCTTGCACCTTGCTGCCACGCACCCAACCATCCAGAGCCTTACGGGCATACTCAAAAAAATCCACCCAATTCTGTGTGGACAGCTTATGGCTGCCACGAAACCTCTGGCGATATCTTTCAGGGTTGAGGCCAAAATGTTTGATAAGTGCCTCCTTCATGGGGGTGTACCTAAATTGATCTGCCTTTTCCAAATACAGGTGGCTGTCCCTGATATCAGGAGGTATATACCGGTACAAACCACCTCCCCAGTGTTTCTCAGGCACCCCATGGGCAGTCAAGGCCACTTCATTTGCCTCCAACCACCTGGCAATGTCATCCCCCTTGGTGTAGCTCGCTATCACCTCCTTGGGTAACCAGAATCTGGGCTCCTGTTGAGCCTCTGGTACGCTGCCACCATTAGGACTTCCTGGCGCACCCAACTGTAATGCTCTCAGCTCCATTTCCTTGAGCTGAAGCTCGTGCGCCAGCTTCCTTTCCTCCATTGCTAACCTTTCTCTCTCTAAAGCCAGCTTCTTGTCTTCCCTCACATGCTCTAACTTGGCAAGCTCCCACTTCAATCGCCTCTCCTCCTTCCTGTCCTCGTACTTCTGTGACGATGCACTCCCCCTATATACACTACTCCCCGCCCCGGAACGTCTTCCTGGCAATACATTGTCTGATATGTCAATGTTGAGTAGGCCTGGGTCTTCCTGAGTGTCTGCCTCCCCGTGTGTAACCTGTTCCCCATCCTCTTCCTCCTCTTCTGGGTGGGCCCTAACCCATGCCCTCAAGGCGGCACAGAGCTTTTCTTTAACAGCTCTCGTCCCCACAGGCACCCCCATCCCCTGACAAAACTCCCTTAACTGCACTACCGTGTATTTATCAAGGTCAGCCAGCTGGAACTCCATTTTGTCAGGTGAGGACCTAGATATCCTGGAAGAAACAAGTCTAAGATGCGGGCAACAATCCTGGTTCAACACACTTTGTTGCAGGCTAGACAGTGGTGAGCAATTGGGTTTGCTTGAAGCACGATAGGTGTCCAATTAATTGCAGCACACTCTGTCCCACTGGAGGGTGTCAAGTAGCTACACGTCTTGGATCCCACCGCTCAGCCACTAATGTGAGACCTGGGGTTACCAGCTTTTATGGGGGTAGCATGGCACGAGCAGCAAGGCAGCCAGGGGCTTGTGTGTAAAGCAGCTACTTGACGCACACATCCAAGGAAACACACAGTGGCGCAATAATGGAGACCACACCAGTAGTTGTGTTTAAAGAATCAAGATCTTTTATATAAGTTTTAGATTAAAGCGATGCAGCATTAATTCATCAACATTTCAGATAAGCATTTCATTGGGATATTTCATAAAGCATATTCAGAATGCATTTCTGATCAATAGGTGAGCATTACATTTAAATAATAACCAGTTCATTTAGCAGTAAAATGATAACTAACCCCGCCTGTCGCAACAGACTCTTCGACAGGCAAAGGGGTACCTGTATTAACCTGGAGGATCCTACAAGAAGCGACTATAGTAATGCATTTAGATATCACACCTCATGGTCGCTTTTCCTCAAAGGTAGTAAAACATATCGGTAGTACTTATCAGTCCCAACAGGAACTCTAAAGAACACAACCTTTAATCATATGTGACAAGCCTTTCTTCTTGTAAATATGGGTCAGCTAGCGACCTGGATCAGATCATCAGAATACTATGGGACCCACCTCTGTAAGAAAATTCAGTACAGTGAAGTGAATCTCCCTCTCATTTCAGGCTTGTAAATATGGTGCACTATAGCATTCCAATAGAGCATTTGATTATGCGATTCAATAAAGCATCTCAAATAAGCAGGCAAATATGCGTTTCAATGAGCATTTTAAATAAACATATAAATATGCGTCTAACTCTCCCGAACAGGGCGGAACAGGCAACTTGGGCCAATTCAATAGGTTCATTGGCATAAGCAGGTATAAGCTGTCACTTAGGAGCCTTGCAGAAGCGTTAGGCTCCTCGGGGCCAACAGGGCCCAGTCTCACTGTTCCCCAGGGGAGGGGCGAACACGGGGCATTCTCCGGCCTTCCGCCCTCCTCCCGCGGGGGTTACCTGGTTCTTCGGCACTTCCCGGCCCTTGCATAGCTCTCCAAGACCTCGGATGACTGGGCGCGGTGCAGAGGACAACTGCGGAGCACCAGCGCCGGTCGCGAGGCAGGTAACACACTGCAGGGGCAAATTGGGAGTGTATTTAGCTTCAGGGCCTCCTTCGCAACGGAGGCTAAGGCCGCAAGACTCTTCTCTGTGTCTCCGCTCAGGGACTGGGCCACGGTTCCACGGACCACTCTGGGCTGTGAATTCGGGGGCGCGGCCGGTGACGCGACGCGCGCCCATCACATTGTCCGGGCTTCCGACTTGGTGCGGCCTATGCTCCTAAGCGCAGTTACTTCAGGGCGCGTCACCGACACAGTTACTTCAAAGCGCTTCAGGCACAGTCACTTCACAGCGCGTCACAGACACGGTTACTTCAAAGCGCTTCAGGCACAGTTACTTAAAAGCACTTCAGGCACAGTTACTTCAAAGCGCTTCAGGGGCACGGTTACTTCAAAGCGCTTCAGGCACAGTTACTTCAAAGCGCTTCACGGACACGGTTACTTCAAAGCGCGTCAGGCACAGTCTCTAGCGCTTCTGAGGGGAACAGGCAGGGTTTGCGAGGGACAGTTGGTCCAATACCTGGTCGATCCTCAACAGTCTTCTTGTCAGATAATCAGTCTTCTTGGCGCTTGGATAGCTTTGCACCCTTGTGATGTTGTTCCTTCCACAGGGGGCGGGGTGAGTTGGCTGGTCCCTGAGTTTCCTGACGCTGGCCAGATCAGGGGGCTAGTCTAGGGTACCTCAGTCAGTTTAAGAGGCAGCACCTCAATCCTGTTACTCTCAGTGGCATAAGCCCCTGACTAAACCCTCCCGGCTAAACTCCTGCGTGGGTCCCCCTGGTCAGTGATGTCCCAACTGACTAGAATGTTTCCCTCCTTTTCCTTTTATAGTGTCAGTTGACAGTTGGCAGTGGCAGTTGGTGCCTCCCCTATTCTGGAAGGTTCCAGGAGCTTCCCTAACTCTAGCTATGGGCAGGCTGGCAGGCTGGTATGGCAACATTGTTTAAGGGTTCCAGCCAGCTCCTGGCTACTAGAGTGGGCCTATTCAGACCACGCTGCAGTAGCAGGGGTCAGTGGCAGCCATGTTGGGGGAAGAGAGCACATGCACCCTGGCATTGATTAGCAATGGGAGGGTGCCCAGAGTCCTAAAGCCAACAAAATGTAGGTGTGAAAAATGAGGCAAGGGCAAAAAATACAGGGAAAGACCACCCTAAGGCTGACAGGTCTAACACATTCCTATGTGACCTTGGTGAGCTAACAATAATATTTTCTTCTGCAATGAACAGGGAGGAACAATTTTTCCAGCTTTGAACAGTAAACCACCCAATTCTTCAATCTTAGAAGAAACTTGCCAAAAAGGAGCTAATTCAGCAGAAATACATCTATTATTCGGCCATCCATCCCTTACATAACCAAACATCTGCTGACACAACACATCTTTACTCAATTCTTCAAACCACTCATCTTCACTTAGAGTTAAAAACTCCTGAGAAACACAATCACCAATTGAAGCAACCACATCTTCATCTTGCTCCACAACTGAAATATTATCATCAGTACAGGGTAACCTCGACAGGAAATCAGCTGTGACATTACTTTTTCCAGGTACATAAACAATCTCAAAGTCATACTCCTGAAGCCGGGAAGACAACCGAGCTATCCGCGCAGTGGAGTTCCATCCACCTCCAGGAGACAAAATCCCTACCAGCGGTTTATGATCTGTTCTCAGGATGAATCTATTTCCCCAAACATAGTTCCTGAAGTGTTCCACAGCCCAAATACACGCTAACAGCTCTTTTTCAATCACGGAATACCTTCTTTCTGTGGAAGACAAAGTTCTGGATGCAAAGGTAACACACCACTCCTCCTTACCAGAACACTGACTCAGAACTCCACCAACCCCATACAGACTAGCATCCACAGTAATAACACATTTTTTATTGATGCAGAATGATTTAAGGGTAGGAGCATTAATAATCTCATCCTTAATTTGTTAAACAGCCAAATCTTGTTTGTCAGTCCAAATAAATTTAGTGGAATGTCTGGTCAATTCCGTAAGAGGTTCCATTTTTGTTGCAAAATTGTAGATACATTTACTGTAATATTCGCATAAACCTGCAAATGACAGTAACTTTTCCTTATTATCAGGTGCAGGTGCTTTTACAATGGCATCCACAAGATTTTTTTTGGTACAACACCATCCCCAGAAAGAGTATGCCCCAAATATTCCACTGATTTGCAAAAAAAATTACACTTACTAGCTTTAAGCGTTAACCCAGATTGTTCTAACCTGGAACACACCTCTTTAAGATGATTGTGATGATCATTATCATTCTTTGAGAAAATAAGAATGTCATCTTGAAAACATTTGACAAACAAACCCAGATCTTTAAAAATATGGTACATAGCTTTTTGAAAGACTGAAGCAGCCAAAGCCAAACCAAATGGCATTCTTTTGAATTGAAATAAATCATGAGGGGTAATAAAGGCTGTAAATTGTTTTAAGTCTTCAGTAAGCTCGATCTGGTGATATGCAGACCTAAGATCTAACGTTGAAAATACACATGCGCCATCCAACATACACAGCATTTCATTAATGTTTGGAAGTGGGTGACAATCAGTAACTAAATTTTTGTCAAGTGCTCTTAAATCCACACATAGCCTAATACTTTTATCAGGTTTAATTGCCAAAACACTGGGCGAAACCCACTCTGAAGACTCCACCTCCTCAATAATATTACCCTTCACCATGGTATCTAATATATCCCTAAGCTCATTTCTAATACTGCTGGGAACTCCTCTTAGCTTTTGTTTAATGGGAACAGTATTAGGTTTAACCTTGATTCTATGACAAAAACCTTTCAATGTTCCCAGTTTGTCAGAGAATACCTTTGGAAACAACTGTGAACATTCAGTGGACCATGGTAACATACTAGACTCCTCATTAGATACAGCAAGAACTGAAACAGGATCCTTTAGTCTGGGATACAATGTAATACCTAACTTAGCTTGATCCCTCCATCCCAACACATTCACACCTTTCAGAGCTACGTTAAGTTTGATAACAGCAGAACTATTTTTTACAGTAATAAGAACTTTCTTAAAATCAATAAAAACAATTTTAGAACCATCAAAATTGTAGGCAATAATATCAGGTTTACACAAGGTGTTAATATCTACTAACTTCCCAAATGATTCTATGCAATATTCACGAGTAATGATAGTCCACGGGGAACAAGAGTCCACCATAAGTTCTAAAACCGTCCCCAAAAGATTTACAAGACTTTTAGGAGAGGATAAACTATCAGCTTGTGAAACATCAAATGCATCTATTATAGATACCACAATACCAGATTCCTTAATGTCAGGGTCATTCCTCCCTTCTTGAGAAACATACGACACGTTTCCACTAAAACGTTTAGGAGAAGAAAATGATGATTTTCTAGTATCCTGGAAAGGTTTAGCAGGAGTCTTGCACATTTTAGAAAAGTGCCCAGTGCGCCCACATTTGTTGCACTGTTTGTTGATAGCAGGACACTGCGGAAATGAAGCAATATGATCAGGATTTCCACATCTAAAACAATAAAGTTGTTTGTTCTTACCGTCATTTCTATTAAAATAAACATTCTTTGTTTCTTGATGTTTTACCGTACAAACCTCGCTGCAATTCAAAGTGGAAGAACTGGAAGTACTGGGAGTAGCTACTTTATCCAAAGATTTAATTTATTTATCTGACTGCTCAAGTGCTTTCGCAGTACTAATAGCTGTCTCCAAATTAGGGTCACCTAAAATCCTCAATTGTTCTTGAACTTTCTTACTTTTCACATGTACAACTATTTGGTCTCTAATCATCTCATCAGTCATGAGACCAAAATTACAATGTAGTGATAGTGCACGTAGAGCAGGAGGAAAGTCATCAAAACACTCATTATCATCTTGAGCTCTAGTATAGAATTTAAATCTATTTAGAGCCACACTAGTAACAGGTTTGAATCCACCCTCAATTCTTAAAACAGCTTCATCATATACATTGGCATCACACCCAGATCCTACAGGTGGCAATGTTCTAAAAACTAATTGCCCTTCTGAATCCAGACAATGTAAAAATATATTAATTTTTCTTTCTGCTGACATCCTTTCTCCATCCATTGCTTTGAGGTACGTAAAAAATTCCTCTTTCCATCTTGTCCAAGGAATTGGTGGATCACCTTTTGACTGTAAAAATGTTGATGGAGGGTCAAATTGCATATTGTTATAAACTAATTAACCAGTAAATAGTAATGGAAGTAAAAAAAAATTTAAAAAAATTAAAGCTAGCGAAAATAAATAACCCCTAACTCTAATAAAATATAGTTTGTGTGTAGATATATAATATACTAACTAATCTCAAAATGTAAAAGTTGTCCTGTAATGTTCCTCAAATCCAGAAGGTGGCAGCAATGTAATAGTGAAACAGCAAATATCCAAAATAAAAATCGTTGAAGAATGTATTTTAAATAATCCAGTATATCGTTGTACTGTTAATTGTCTAAAAAAAAAATTAATTATTAAAGTCTTCGTTTTATATTAGTTTTCCTTTTTTTTTAAAGTCGCGTAAAACTTCTCGTTTAATAACTTTTGTAGTTTAATTCCCAGCGAGTTTGTTGCCAAAACAAATAAAAAAGTACCTTCATTAAGACCATTGCTTTAAGTTAGTAACCGGTTGCACTTTATTTCCTCGACTGATTCGTTTCCTCGTCCAATAACTTTGCCTCAAAGTGTTACCATGGAAACAAAGATGGCGGCTAGACGCATAACTTGATGATGCTAACACGTGAAAGGACGCGTCACACTCCAAGCCTCACGTAATGACGTGGATGACAAAATCTCCGTTGTTAGCTCGAGCGTATCACAGCCAAAATCACAAAAATCTTCAAAAATCCGCAATTATTGATCCAACAGCCTGAAAACGCCGGATCAAAACGTACATAGAGGGAAAATCAGCCGGGAACAAATCTACTGTAAAAGGTATCCTTCCAAGGTTTTCTTCGTGGGTTATAACGTTTTCTGCTTCTGTACTCTTCAGAAATGTGGTAGAATTGTTAGACAGGTCCCTCGTCGCCAATATTAAATTGAAGATGCAAAGATTTTGTGCAAAAATTGTATATTTATTTTTAAGTTAATAAGTGCGAGCACTAAGCATGGGCGGAAAATCCGTTACGCTCGCGGATTTTGCGGATTTTTGGTAAATTCGCAATCCGCGAACGCTCGCGAATTTACCGAAAATCCGCAAATTCGCACGCAGCGGATTTTTTTTCTTGGTGATACACTTTTGCGGCGCGCGGCATTTACTTACCGTCATTCAGCGTTTGCCGAGTTGTTTTTCTTGATATTTTGCGAGTGCTGTGCCATTTTGGATCTTGCTGCGGGATCCCGCGGGAGTTTGGCGAGCACGATTATGTAATCGCGGCTTGCCAACTTGCACAGCGAGAGTTTGTCAACGCAAGTACGCCGTGATCACGTATCGCGGTACTTCGCAATTGCGAGCTTGTAGATGCGGCGAGCAGCAACAATCTTGCACTTGCGAAAATACAAAATTTGCAATTCTGCACAAGAAATCCACCAGCAGGCAGCATAAACCTTCTGGAAATGATGATTTTTATCTGAATAACTCCTCAGGTTGACATTTGCCTGCACTTTTTTTGCGAGGAGTCCATTTTGGGGAGGGGGGGGTGGGAGGAAGGAAGTGCCCCACAGTCTTCAACTTCCTGTTCCTGTCCAGCAGGCTCCTCCCAGTGCTTTGTCCATCTCCTGGTCACTTTTCATTTGGATCTGGAGCTGGAAGGATTACTTTTTGTGGATGCTGCTGGATATTTGGATTTGAGGCCTTTTTGACTTTCTTTGGATCACTTTTGGATTAGAAATTTCACAAGTAAGTTTGTTTGGGGCATTACAGTTGCTGCAACTACAATTTTGGAATTTTCGATTTTTGGGCTGTTTTGAGGCCTTTTGCCCAGGGGTAGTCAGTGGTGGGTGCACTGAGTCTTTCTGTGGGGTGTTTTGAATTTAAACATCATGTAGGGGCTGGATGGCTTGGGATTGTGCCGATTTTTCTGTGATTTTCGTTTATTTGGCCTGTTGTGGCCTTTTCACCAGGGGTAGTGAGTGTTGCATGGGCCTAGTCTTTCTGTGGGTTTTCTTGAATTTAAACATCATGGAGGGTCTGGATGGCTTGGGATTGTGCTGATTTTTCTGTGATTTTCGTTTTTTTGGCCTGTTGTGGCCTTTTCACCAGGGGTAGTGAGTGTTGCATGGGCCTAGTCTTTCTGTGGGTTTTCTTGAATTTAAACATCATGGAGGGGCTGGATGGCTTGGGATTGTGCTGATTTTTCTGTGTTTTTCGATTTTTTGGGGTGTTCATGGGGACAGGCCATGTGGGTGCTGGCCATTTTGAGTGCTGCTACAGGCCCTGGCCATGTGCTGGGAGGGAGGGGGCCATTTTGAATGCAGGCAGTGTTGTTAGGCCTGCAACCATTTTGCCTAGTTTTCAACCTTTATGCCCAGGGGTAGTGAGTGGTGCATGGGCCTAGTCTTTCTGTGGGTTGTCTTGAATTTAAACATCATGGAGGGGCTGGATGGCTTGGGATTGTGCTGATTTTTCTGTGATTTTCATTTTTTTGGCCTGTTGTGGCCTTTTCACCAGGGGTAGTGAGTGGTGCATGGGCCTAGTCTTTCTGTGGGTTGTCTTGAATTTAAACATCATGGAGGGGCTGGATGGCTTGGGATTGTGCTGATTTTTCTGTGATTTTCGTTTTTTTTGGGGATATTCATGGTGACAGGCCATGTGGGTGGGGGCCATTTTGAGTGCTGCTACAGGCCCTGGCCATGTGCTGGGAGGGAGAGGGCCATTTTGAATGCAGGCAGTGTTGTTAGGCCTGCAACCATTTTGCCTAGTTTTCAACCTTTATGCCCAGGGGTAGTGAGTGGTGCATGGGCCTAGTCTTTCAGTGGGTTGTCTTGAATTTAAACATCATGGAGGGGCTGGATGGCTTGGGATTGTGCTGATTTTTCTGTGATTTTCGTTTTTTTGGCCTGTTGTTGTGGCCTTTTCACCAGGGGTAGTGACTAGTGAGTGTTGCATGGGCCTAGTCTTTCTGTGGGGTGTCTTGAATTTAAACATCATGGAGGGCATGGGATTGTGCTGATTTTTCTGTTTGTTTTTGATTTTTTTTGGGTGTATAACTGAACTGATGTTCCTCTGTCTTCCATTGCTTTTAGGTGCACGAGACTCAAGAGAACCACCAGTGCCAGGAAGAAGTCCTGCAGCGGTGTGTGTGTGCAGCATAACGTCACGCGACGTCACGTCTGGCCACAGACAACTCTGCAACTCGTGCAACTGCGGCCTGCTGCTCTGACCTGCTCTGAAGAAGATGGCCCCAAAAAAAGTTCTCCGTAGCTCCTCTAGCAAGAAAGTTGCCAGTAAGGAGCAGAAGAAGCAAGTTACCAAGGAGGCTGGTGTGCCGGCCGCCGCGTTTTTTTGGGAGTAAAAAAAAAGTTCGCCTGCAGCAGCAGCGGGATCTGCTGGGGACCAAGCTGGGAGCAGCACCCCCGCTCCATTGGGCTCAGTGCCTCCACCACCACCACCCCGCCAACTTAAGTCCAAGCCCTTGAGTGCTGCAGAGGCAGTCAGTGTACTTCTTCAATCACCATCGACCAGTGATGTTGGCTCATCGCAAGAAAGTAGCAGCAATGTCCCTGAATCAACACAGGTTGTTGTAACTCATCTGACAAGTGTTGAACAACCACAGCCGCAACAACAACCACATGTGCAAGTACAAGCCCAAGTACATGTGGAAGGAGAGCCAGCGCAAGGAGATGCGCAAGCAGAGGTGCATGGAGGGTCACAACAAGTGCCCACAAGAGTTGTTCCTCCCGAAGTAGGGGCACATCAGGAAATCGACAATCAAGCCGAGGTATCATTAGAAGCCACTCCTCCTGATGATCATTCATTGTCTTCCACATCCCTAGCAAGGAAAAGATCAAGGTTGGTGTCTACATCTTCTTCAAGCCCACCTCCTTCTGATGATCTGGATGAAGATTGGGAACCATCACGGCCGTCTGAGAGTGAGGCACACCATGATCTGACAAAGGTACTTAAGCGTAAAAGGAAGGTCGTCAAAAAACTCATAGTTATGGAGTGGGATGAGGCTCAACAAGAAGTGGCGGATACTCCTGCTGATGAAGACTCTCACGCCGACGACGGAGTCATCATAAAGGTAACTGCAGCCCCAGCGGGCATGCAGCAAAAAGACATTTTGACCCTAGCCCGAGAAGCTGCTGAGCGTGATGATGTTGTCGACGAGGAGGCAATGGAAGAAACACCACAATCATTGGAGTTAACTAGTACACCAACACCTACCGCTTCCATATTTCTTAGTCGTTAGAAGGGACCTCCATCCACCTCGACCTCAATTAGTGGTGGTGAAAGTGAAAAACGTACTGAAGTTCGGCAAACCACATCCTCCACTTCATCTGGCATTAGCAGCAGGACCACCACCACCAGTATCGCCGCCTCCTCCGGCCCCCAAAGGCATTTCAAGTCCGCAGTTTGGGACTTCTTTAGTGTTTGCCCAAAAAAGGAAAATGTTGCCATTTGTAGCATTTGTAAGTTGGCAGTTAGTCGTGGTAAGTTTGGTTCCAACTATGGTACCGGAGGCCAGAGAGGTCATCTTGAAAGAAAGCACGCTGTCAAATGGTTTGCGCACCTACAGGCGATCAAGGAAGCCCGAATTGCACGTAACGCTGTTTCATCTGATGATGACGAGGAGGAAGAAGACGTGTCAAACACTTCACTTACACCGGCCAGTACCCCTGTCAGCAGCACACCCCATGTGAGCCACACTAGGAGTGTGGGAGAGAGTGAAACACCAATGCGAAAAAGTTCATCAGCGAGCGTAACTGGGTCGAAGATATCATCATCATCCCGTAAATGCTAGGTCCAGGGCAACATTAAAAAGATGTTGTTTACAGAAGCGCAATATGAACGCAACAACCCACTGACGCGTCTGTATAACACTAAGATGGCTAAAATGCTAGCTCTGGACCTTCTCCCTTTTTCATTTGTAGAAGGGGTTGGTTTTCTAGAATTAGTGGCAGCGCTCTGCCCTAAATGGAAGGTTCCTAGCCCGTTCTATTTTGCCAGAGTTGCGGTTCCAGCACTACATGAAGATGTGCTGGAGGTGATTGGGGCAGCTTTGCAGAAGAGTGCTGTACACACTATACATCTGACAACAGACATGTGGACCAGTGGCGCAGGCGCTGATTACATGTGCATCACTGCACACTGGGTCTCTTTTTCAGCGGTTAAAGCAAAGCTAAACGCAGGTGTTGACCCGGACCAAGTTTTTAAAGCTGCTCGGAAACATGCAACACTAGCCATGTTTGGTTTGGAGAAATGTCACACAGCACAAAACATTTTGGATGAGTTTAAGACAAAGGTCCTTGACTAGCTGTCCCCCAAAAAAAAACAGATTGGTTATGTTTCCATGGATAATGGCGCCAATGTAGTTAAGGCCATGGAGCTGGGTCAGTATTTCAGAGTGCCGTGTTTGGCGCACTGTATAAACCTGGTTGTCAAAAAATTCTTGAGTGATAAAGACAGTCCAGCGTACGAGGTAGGGGAGACCTGCTGAAAAATGCGCAACCATTTCAGCCATTCTTTTAAGGGCCGGAAGCATCTGAGGAGCCTGCTACATGAACGTCGAATGCCAGTGAAAGCACTCATCCAGGAGGTGGCAACACGTTGGAACTCAACCTTCTACATGCTTGAGCGTCTGTATGAGCAGTATACGGTACTCAATCAATATTTCTTAACACAGGGTACAGCTCAGAAGGACCTGAGGATGGGTGAGAAGCAATGGGACATAGTTAAAAGCCTGACACGCATGCTTTGTCCTTTTGAGGTCTTCACGCGTGCAGTCAGCAAGGAGGACTGTAATTTGGGAAAAGCTATCCCATTGTTGTACATGCTGGAGCACCAACTGAAGGAGGTGTGTTCTGTGTTTCAAAAAGATGAAAAAAACAAAGACCCTTTTGTTTTGGCGGAGAAATTATTAGAGCGCCTACAAGGTGATGAACGTCTTAAAATGATCCACTCAAACCAGCATTACATTTGTGCTACTATTCTGGATCCACGCTACAAAAAGGCGCTGGCAGGCCGAGCATTCTTTCCTTTTGATGATGAACATGTTCCAAAGTACAAACGTTGGCTAGCCTTGTCTGCCAAGAGGTTTGAAAGAGAACGGCAGAAAATTGAAGGAAAAGGCAGTACATCAGCATCAGCAGGCCATCCCCAGTCAAAACAATCCACTTCTGCACCTGTGGCTGTGGCACAAGTGACCTCTCAGCCGTTAAAGACACCGGCAACCGGATCATCTGCACCAGACACAACAGAAACATTGGAGGCTGAAGAGGATTGGCTAGCTCGGCTTGGGTTTGGTTCTCAAAAGGTCACAGCAACATCTAAGCAAAGTGGAGGAACCTTGGAGGAGGACCTTGAGTCGATGGTGAAGGACTATTTGAATGACTCAACAGAGGTCTATGTTAATGCTGACCCATTGGCGTATTGGCATGGGAAAAAAGAATTGTGGCCACAGCTCTCCAACCTGGCTTTGAACTATTTGTCTTGCCCACTCGCAAGCGTGTCTTCTGAACGTGTTTTCAGTGCTGCTGGTGCCATTTCTGGCTTATCATCTGCCTCTCAAGCCAAGGCCATTAACACCTGGCTGGCTGGAGGCTGTGATTCAGTGGCTCCCCTACGTCGCATTTCCATCCGTCGACCTAAGGATTCCAACAGATGGTTCAACGACCACCTGAAAGAGCTTAAACTGAGTGCCCGACGGGCGGAGAGGCAATGGAGGAAAAATTACTGTCCCGTATCAAAAACCCACTTTCTCACATCACTGGCCAAATACAAAACAGCAATCCTCGCCGCAAAAACCACCCACTTCTCAACAAAAATAACGTCTGCCGAAAATAAACCCAGGGAAATCTTTGGCATAGTGAATGACCTGGCATTCTCAGACCGAACCTCACCCCAAATCCCTCCCTCCCAGCTTCTTTGTGATCAACTCAACATCTATTTCTTGGACAAGATCGTTACCATCAAGGCCAACATCCCACCACCCTCGTCTGCTTTTGTTGATCCCTCCCCCCCCACTGTTCAATGCCTTCTCACTTCCATTCCCCCCCTCACTCAGGAATCATTTCTGGAGATACTTCCCAAAGTGAAGTCGGGGTCCCCGGCGGATGTCTGCCCGGCACGTATCCTGCAGCAAATTTACTCCTGCTGTCCTGAACCCCCCATCGCCTTCCTCAATAGCTCCTTAGCACAGGGTGTAGTGACCCCTGCGCTAAAGGCAGCCACTATAGTACCCATCTTGAAGAAACCTGGCGCGGACCCTTCCATCTCGGCCAACTACCGCCCCATCTCCCTGCTGCCCTTTCTGGGCAAGGTGATGGAACGCCACGCCACTGCAGTACTTAGCGCCCATATTGAGGCTAATGGGGGGCTGGCATCCCGCCAGGCCGGCTTCCGTCCCAGACATTCGACCGAATCGGTTGTGGTCTCAGTCTTAGACAACCTCAGAAAGGGTATGGATGATAACAAACACCAGGCACTGGTCCTCCTTGACCTGTCCGCCGCCTTTGACACGGTGGACCATACGATCTTACTTTCCCGTGTCAAGGCGGCCGGAATCGGGGATCAGCTCTGGTTTGGCTCTCCTCCTTTCTGAGGGACCGCACCCAGGCGGTCCGGCTAGGCGACTTCACTACCACTCCTCTCCCTGTCACTTGTGGTGTTCCCCAGGGATCTTCTCTCTCTCCCTTACTTTTCAATCTTTATATCTTTCCTCCTATCTTCGCGCTCCAGCAGCTGGAGGTCACCGTGTACAATTACGCGGATGATCTCCAGCTCATCTTTGACCTGTCCTCTTCTTCCCTCTCTGTCTTTAACTTCCAGTCAACAATGACATTCATCAGGGACTGGATGAACCACAACCACCTTAAGCTGAACCCGGATAAAACCGAATTGGTTCTCACCGGTGGTTCATCCAGCCCCTGGAACTCCCTCTTCTGGCCCCCCTCTCTTGGTCCCGCACCCTCCCCCTCAACCACGGTCAAAACACTGGGTGTCAAAATGAATAATCAGCTCACCCTCCATTCACAAATTAGCTCCGTGGTCTCCTCTTGTTTCCTCACTCTCCGAACCATCCGTTCTGTCTCCCGCTTCTTCTCCCCTCAGGCACTTAAGATTATCATGGCCGCCCTGGTGATATCGCGGCTGGACTATGCCAACGCTCTCTATCATGGCATTCCAGCATACAGCCTGCGAAGACTCAAGTCGATCCAGAACCAGGCGGCCCGGCTGGTCTATGGTCTCCCACGCTATCACCACTCCACCCCCCTTCTCAGGGAGCTTCACTGGCTTCCCGTAAAGGAACGCTCCCTTTTCAAGACCGGCTGCATGGTCTTCCAGGCCCGCCAGGGCACTGCCCCCGCCTTCATCTCTTCATTAATAAAACCTTATGTCCCCGCAAGAGAGCTCCGGTCTTCCTCTAAGTCCCTTCTTCAGATCCCACGCTTCACACGCAAAAAGTGGGGTGGGGCCAACTTTTCCACCCTGGCTCCAACATTTTGGAACTCCCTCCCTGACCATCTCCGTTCTGCTACCCAGTATCTCTCCTTTCGCAAAGATCTAAAAACTTTCCTCTTCAATCAGGCCTTCCCTGCTTAGTGCTTCATACCTTTCCCTCTTGTCTTTTCCCTCAGTTGCCGAACCCCCCACAAGCGCCAAGAAACCGCATGGTGTACGCTGCGCTCTAGAAATGTTTTAAATTAGAAATTAGAAATTGTAACTCCCAAACGGAGCCGCCTCTCGCCCAAAAATGTGGAGAGGTTAACAATGATCAAGATGAATCAGCACCTCATACCACCAGATTACAGAGTACGAGAAAGCGCACCGGATGAAGACGAGGTGGACAGCAACGTAGAAGAGGGAATTTCTACTCTGTCAGGTGACACTGAGTTCACCCTGCCTGAATTCGCAGAGTATGAAGACGAAGCCTTATTCTTATTCCTGGACCTTAACACCGAGCCCTGAAAATGAGACAATGAAACAATATCTTTCTTTTTCGTCCTTATTCACTTTCATTCATGTGTGTCTGTCTTTCTTTGTTGTGCACAGTTAATATAATTCAAACTTTAATCACCTAATCACAAAAACAAGCCCATCAGCAGAAGTGTCTTCACTTGTTTGCTTATTGATTTGAAGGTGCCGCAGTCTGCATTCCTCAGGTTCACAAGTTCAGAAGAACATGCTCCTCTATCCTCCTCCTCCAGACTCCTATTTCCATCAAAGCAGAGGGCTGGCTTACGCCCAATGAAGAAAGACTCAGCACATGTGGGGGTGTTCTACTTCTTTGCGGGTGAGTTGACGGCTCTGGGGCCATTGCTGGGAAGCTCCAATACCGGATAAAAGTGGTTTGGACCAAATCGGAGGCGGAAATTATTTTGTGTTTTTGCTGACTTGCTTGCCTATGAGGAGCTCTTTGGGGGGGTTCTGGCTGTTTGTGGGTGAGTTTCGGGGTCTGGGAGCACTGCTGGGACACTCTTATCTTGATTGCATTTGCTTTTCAGGAAATCTGTGGTGGTAAACCGGAGTTATGGCCTAGCTACACAGCGCGTTTGGACCGAAGGCCGAGAAATATTGTAAGTATGAGATTTTGCTTTTGGGCTGTTTGGGGGTGTTGTGCTTTTTGGCGGGTGGGTTGGCGGGTCTTGGTGCATTCCTGGGAAGGTCTAATACCGGATAGAAGTGGTTGGGACAAAATCCACGCTGATTTTTTGTTGTTGCTATTTCTGACATTTTGCTCAATGTAGCGTTTTCGGGGGCCTGTTTGGGGGGCTTCCTGGTGTTTGTGGGTAGGTTTCGGGGTCTGGGAGCACTGCTGGCTATGGATACTTTACTTTGCAAGAGGTTTGAAGCAAATCCATGGTGGTAGAGGGGAGTTAGGGCCTAGCTGCAGAGCGCGCGCGGAGTGATTTGGGAAATTGGCAAACAAATGACTAGGGGCCCGATGTAAGTGGCCGTTTCAGGCCATTTACCGACCAGTAACGGCCGATTTCGTCTGTTACCGACCGGTAAATGGCCAATCGGTATGTAGGGGCCTAAATCCAAGGCCACATGTAGGTAAATCTACATTTACAGAATCAGTAAAATTACCGATTCGGTAAAATACCGAATCGGTAATTTTACCGATTCTGTATATTCCATTTGTAGGTGGGACTCTTCTGAGTCCCAAAGGCCTAAACAAATCGGTATTTTACCATGAAATCCAACTTCATGGTAAAATATCGATTCCGGTGTGCATGCACATGTGTGCATGCACACCTATGCCATGTGGCAGGCAGACCTGCCCCTAGGGCTTGTATGCCTGCCACATGGCACCCAATCCTGTTTAGGGGGTGCCAGGGGGTGTCAAAGTGACACCCCCTGCACCCTTGTGAAATTCGGTATTTACCGATTCGGTAATTATCGAATCAGTAAAGCCTATTGATTCCTATGGGCTTTGAAGCCCATAGGAATCAATAGGCTTTACCGATTCGATATTTACCGAATCGGTAAATACCGACTTTTACCGATTCGGTAAAAGGGAACATCTGGATTCCCTACATACCCACCCCTCACATTTACCGATTCTTAATTACCGAATCGGTAAAATTCGGTAATTTTCGGTAATTAAGAATCGGTAAATGTTACTTACCTACATCTGGCCCTAAGTCCCCATTTTTGTACATTTGCTCTTTGGCTGTTTGGGGGTCTTCTACTCGTTTTCTCCTGGGTTGACGACTCTGGGGCCATTGCTGGGAAGCTCTAATACCGGATAAAAGTGGTTTGGACCAAATCGGAGGCGGAAATTTTTGTGTGTTTTTGCTGACTTGCTTGCCTTTGAGGAGCTCTTTGGGGGGGTTCCGGCTGTTTGTGGGTGAGTTTCGGGGTCTGGGAGCACTGCTGGGACACTCTAATCTTGATTGCATTTGCTTTTCAGGAAATCCGTGGTGGTAAACTGGAGTTATGGCCTAGCTACACAGCGCGTTTGGACCGAAGGCCGAGAAATATTGTAAGTATGAGATTTTGCTTTTGGGCTGTTTGGGGGTGTTGTGCTTTTTGGCGGGTGGGTTGGCGGGTCTTGGGGCATTCCTGGGAAGGTCTAATACCGGATAGAAGTGGTTGGGACAAAATCCATAAGGAAAAGCCTTTTGGCAAGTTTTGTAACTTAGGGTTCGTTAGGGTTAGCCCTAGCAGCAGGATTGCATGTGTTTTGGAGTGTTCTAGATTTTTGCAACTGAGTTCTGGGGTCTTAGAGCGCTCGTGAGAATGTGTAATTTAGGTTGCAAGTCATTTGAAGAAAATCCATGGTGGGAAAGGGGGGATTTGGCATAGTTAAAGAAAGCCTCTGCCACTATTCTTAACTTATGGCTCGTTAGGGTTAGCAGTATTTCTTTTGCATGTGTTTGGGTGGGGGGGTTTTCGAGTCTTGGAGCGATGCTGGCTATGGATACTTTTGCTTGCTTGCAAGTGGTTTGAATACAATACACGGTGGGTAAGGGGGTATTTAGGCCTACTTTTACTTTCGAAGTACGTTTTGTCACCAGTTTTCTGCTTGGCCTCGTTTTTTGAGATCTGATTGGGGGTCTTCTACATTTTTGCAACTGGCTTTAGTAAGGGTCTGGGTGGAAGCACTGCTGGGAAGGTCTAATTTTGTTCTAAAACACAGTTTACAGTACACCTAGCTTGAGGGGAAAGATCCGCTAAATTAATTTGACCCTACTTATTTATCCTTGAAAAGGTGACTCAGACAGAGTACGCACTTTCAAAAATGTTGTACTGTCTATTAGGAAAATCAAAGTGTGACTTTTTGCACTACACAGCGTACATACCTTATATTTATTTATCAATGCTGTTTTTCGTTCAATAATTACAGGCCGGGTTTCAGTCTGCAATGGGGAAAAAAGGATGGAGTCAGGCTTCACATTAGCGAGCCGCAATTCAGCATCCGCCAGGCAGGCAGTGTACAACATTGATGGACGAAGCGTCAGCTGGAGTGGAGGAGTGCCGCTAATAAGAGGAATTGTTTGATGCATGCAACTTACTTACCAAATTCAATACAGATACAGTATCCATTCTTTTATTCAATGAGTGTGTGTGACTGCATTTCTTGGATCTCTCTCTGCTTCTAAATTGATCCCTACAGCCATTCTATAGGTTTTACTTCGGCTATTTTTTAAACCTAATTTAATGTAGCCCTGTACTGTCGCATTCTGTCATTCACGGTTGTCGAAAGTACTACTTACTTTTCTGTAACAATGCATTCAGTAGTGCATGCACTTCCTTTATGTCACGTAAAAGATTTATGGTTAGCTTTGTACCCAAAAAATTCTTTATGTTCAATTATTGTTTGTCCATGCTGTGCTTTTTTTTTTTCTCTCAACAAAACCTACCCAAAAAGAAACCCCCATTCCTATCCATTTTGCAAACCCTAAACCTCTTCCCCCGGGTTGTGTGGTTTTGCTTGATGTGTGACTAAATGACATCAATAATTCCACACACTTGCTGGGGAGGATAAGGTCATAGCAACAGGCTGGTGAAGGAATCCGAGGATATATTCTAGACTTACTCATCTTCAGTACTATTTCTTGTAGTATTAGCCAATGTCAAAGAAACAAGTTATGTTATGTTATGTTATGTTATTAATTTTTTATATAGCGCACGGATGCCGCAGCTAAGAGGCGTCCCGGCGCTTGGAGATCTGAATAACACAACACGAAATGAGAAGGCAAAGACAGGAAAACAAACTAGACTGTGGAGAAGAGGAAGGTCTTCAAGGTCTTCCTAAAAAGAAACAGGTCTGGGATTGAACGGAGTGGAGCTGGAAGAGAGTTCCAAAGGGCAGCCGCCAGCACAGAGAACGAGCGACCACCCATTCTGGCCCGTTTAAAGCGGGGCACTGTGGCGAGGTTCAATCCAGCAGAGCGAAGAGCTCTAGCAGGAGCATAGTGCAGAATAGTCTGTGAGAGAATCGGGGGAGAGGCCAGTTTAAGAATTTTAAAAGTTAAGCAGAGGGCTTTAAACTTAACTCTTTGCTCAATCGGAAGCCAATGAAGATTCCGGATGGTTTGGCGAGCTGAGACAAATTTCGGGAGGCCGACAAGCATCCTAGCAGCCGTGTTCTGAACCCTCTGAAGACGGGACAGTTCGGCCTGATTTAGACCCAAAAACAGAGAATTGGCATAGTCCAGTTTGGTAAGAACCAGAGCCTGGACCATAATCTGTCTTGTCTCAGCATCGAAAAATTTAAAAATGGGTCTCAGACAATGCAAGGTACCAAAACATGCGCCAGCCACGCGTTTGGTATGGGAGATAAATGAAAGCTTGTCATCAAACCACACCCCGAGGTTTCTGACTTCACTCACAGGGGTAGGCACAGGGCCAAGATCAGTAGGCCACCATTGATCTCCCCATAGACCACTTTCCTTACCGAAAATAATGACCTCGGTCTTAGAGGCATTTAGTTGAAGCCGGTTGTCCGCCATCCAGCCAGAAACAGCTTTTAACGCTGACTGGAAGGTGGGGGCGTCCATGTTATACTATAAATACTTCACCATTTGTTAGGCTTCATTGTGGCACTGTTGTAGTCTAGTGTACTGTCACCTGCTATATTCTCTATCGTACCGTTGTAATGCTACAGTAAGGACAAACCAGGTTTTATTTTCTTTTTTTCCATAGCCATGCAACTGCCACTGTGTCACACCACTAGTACCACCACAATGAGGAGGAAATTTCAGCCGCCCTGGATTGCAACCTTAATCGCCATTTCCCGTGGAGCCAGCCCTGGGCCTAGCCCTACTTTCGAACAGAAATTACAGGTAAGATAAGCGTTTGGTTGGAGGTAGTATAATGGAGTATTAGGAGAGACGAGAGATTGACGGTAGTACTACTAAAGTCCTAGGACTATTCAGGAAAACAAACTTACTGTTAAACCCCCACCCACCAGACTAAAAAGCAGTAAAAAACAGGTATGGTCAGATAAAGTTTCAAAAAGTATAATTTTATAGCCCTAACAAAATAATCTCCCGCAAGACCCTCCCTAACCCCAACGATTGTCCTTCAAAAGTCCCCAAAAAACCCAACTTCCAATTTCCACCCCCCAAAAGTCTCTAAAAAAGGGGCAAGGGACACTATGGCAGGGTGCTGTTGACTTTAGCAGCCAGGGCATCATGCTCCTTGCGGAGGGTGGCATGTTCGAAGCGGAGGCCCTCCACCAAGTTCTTATAGTTCGGGACCTCCTGCTCCAGGTAGGACAGTCTGAGGGATAAGCGGCGCCTGCGTGCCTTGCAAATACTGTGGGGGGCAGCTGCTGTCTTTGCTGCTCGGCCGTGGCGTTTGGCTTTGGTAGCCCGGCTCCGTACCGCTGGAGCACTGCGCTGGCTGGCTGCCCGCACGGAGGAGGATGCAGCTGTCCCAATGGACGTTGTTGTAGTACCAGACTGCGTCTCCTCCTCCTCCAGGGCCACCAGCCGCCGATATTCAGCGACAGTGGCATCCAGCCTCCGTTGCCGGGCCATTCGAGCCAGCTCCTTCCTCCTTGATGGTCTCTTGGATTTGGAAGGAGCAACTACATGAAGAAAGAAAGACATAGTCTGTAACCAATGCTCCATAAGATTAACACAAAATGATTGAGCAGAAAGTTGGCACAGTACAAGTAGCAAATTGAAAGCACAGTACATAACTATTGTGGACAGTATCTATGTAACCTCCGACTTCTTCATCCTTGCTCTAACATTAGTGGGAGTTTAAGGAACAAATTCTACGAGCACTATGGACTTCCATTACAGTCGACTATGACAGTAAACCAGTCTTATTCTTCTTCTTCTCTCTTGTTTAGGAAAATTGGTACGTTATCTTATGCAAGCCGGCATAATGCCAGCGCAGTGAACTTGCACCCGAGAAAAACAGACGCACACCATGGTGAGTGAGACAGACTTGCGTTACTGTACCGGTCCAGTACATGCAGGTGGTGAAGCTCTTACTTTTCTATTACGGGTGGCACTGAGAATACTCTGTTAAAAGGGCTACTGCTTAATTAATTTAGCTTTCACCCTACAGTGCAAATGAGTATTAGAAAAGGAAAATGAAGAAGCTAAATAATCTGATTATCTATCACTTCTCATGTGATGTATTTGATGACATATGGGATGACTTTAGGTGCTTTGCTTATTATTGAGTGAACAGTGATACACCCACACATGAATGACGTACTACTACTAAACTAAAGTTATTAAGAGAGGTAGGTAGTGTCCACCGTAATAACCGGATATATGCTGTGCTTGCAGTTGCAATACAAACTACTGCTACTATTCATGGTAGTATTTGGACAAAATTACAACTTCTTTTCCTTGCCTTTCCTACACTGGAACGGACGTGCGGGTGCGGTGTTACATGCTCTTCAAAGTAACACTTAGTTCATCCAGTGACCGTCTACTCTCTCTAGATACACATATGCTATCTAAGAGTCAGATAGTACCATGAATGATCCAGGCATCCATCCATTCAAAGTATATGCACACATACAGTTTCTGTTTCACCCACCCAGGCTGTTCTCCTTCCACCCATCCTTGCTTCATCATTCACCCAGCCATGCACCATACCATATTCTTTCCTTCCCAGCCACCTCGGGGACCAAGCAAACACATATCATTCTTCTTTGCCAGTCATCAATACATTTCTCGTCCTTCCACACTTACTTACACCCTTCTTTTGCTTTTCGTTCATCCCATCCATCAAGTTCATCTCAGATCTGATTGGGATTCTTCTCGCCAAAAACTTCACAGCTAAGTCGAAGTACATTTAGAGGAGGCTACTACCTGGTTTATTTATAATACACCCGTGCAAAAAGCACACTCTGCAGTCTTCAATCTCAATAAGTAAGGAATATATAGCTTACCTCTGCCCGCCACCACCGTGTCATCCCCCACAGAATTGTCCGGCACTTCCACCGCCTCCTCCCCAGAGTTGTCCTCGTCCAATGCCACCACCACCTCCGCGCTGGCCCCGCCTCCAGATGTTCCACCTACAAAGTACATTTAATAATGTTAGAATACACCACTCACTACTATATAATATTTGGTCTAGGAGGAAGAAAGAAATGTGAAAAAACTATACAATGTAATAATTTGTGACTGTCTACTCTAAAGTAAAAATGTCCCTTTTTCCAGGGAAGGCTGTTGTCTTGCTGCACTTTTTGGCACAACTGATGAATGCTTGCTTTTTATTTTTAACACGCACCACTTTTTCT
The DNA here is from genome assembly GCF_964263255.1 of Lissotriton vulgaris. Taxonomy (NCBI): domain Eukaryota; kingdom Metazoa; phylum Chordata; class Amphibia; order Caudata; family Salamandridae; genus Lissotriton; species Lissotriton vulgaris. Next base: position 61,017 of record NW_028244846.1, read on the forward strand.
CCTAACAGACAGAAGCTTGACTTCTAAGAACACGAGCAGGATCAAGTTCAAACCAGGTGAGAGCTCGGCTCGACCACAAGAAATGTGTCCAATTAATCGTCAGCACTAAGCACTTTTCCATTTTCAGTTAAACGTTTACTTTTATGACAAACTTGATTTTAATAAATGTGTTTACTTTTAATAAAGCTTTTAAACTTAAATAGACTCTGTGGTTTTTGGTCCTCCAGACTAGAGTGGATGAGCTAAAGGTTTTGCAATTTTTGCAAGCATGAGTCCGTGCCTCTGACATCATTGGGGAATAATCATAATCATCGGTGACTTTGGGAGCTAAATGACTCTGCCACACTATCAAGTCAGTAAGGAGATTGGGGGTTCAACTACAAAGTCTGTTATCACTGAGGTATGTGGAAAGTATAACAGCACCTATTATAATTGATAAGCTAAGCAATGCATTATTTAGTGTCCATTGTTCTGTTTGTGCAGATTTGTCCCTGCAACAGTAGTAGAATGGATTGTCCTCCTATACAAACCAAAAGTAAAGTAGTATCTTATTCTTTCTTGGTGGTCATTCACCTTTTTATTGTTGGCAATTGTCAAAGCATAAACATTTAGAAGACTTGAAAAGACATTATGGACAATCCCAGAGGACTGCACTCTGTGCATAGAGCTATTGCTGACTAGAATGGGAGTCCAATGGAATTGCCAAATGTGCAATCTTAGTTAGCTACACAGACAGACTAATAAGAATGATCTAGTGATACCACACGGAGTCATAGTCGAGGCAGGATAAGAATTTAGATAAAAATAAGTACTCTATATTAAAATTAAAACTTACTGGGGCCAGCAAAGGAGCCCTCGCCTGCCCGATCCTGGCCTGCATCCTCAACAGCACCCTCCTCCTCCTCCTCCTCCTGTGTCCTCCTCTTGTCCTTGGGGGAAGCTGATGTACAACATGAAAGAAAGAAAAACAGAAAACATGGATGATATTTGTCAACCAAATCAAACATTTCAAAAGAACTAACATAATATTTTGGCGAAATAGCAAATAGACAACTATTCAACGGGATATATTATTGACCAATCTCATGTGGTCTACTACGTTATTAGTATTGCTTGATTTGCGGACCGTCGAATTGTAAACTTCTTATGTAACTCACTACACAAAGTACTAAAAAGGTTTGCCTGGATTGGCAGGCAGCAGTCTGCTGCATGTGAAGTGACAGCCAAAGTCCACCGTGATTGCAGATCAGCGACAACACTAAAGTTTCCTACTACATTAACCAGTCATTAAAATACTCAAACTATCAATCCACCACCACTATTTCTTCTTATCGCCATGTGTACAAAGGAAGGACTGGACTTGAGTCTGTAGGGGCTGATTTAGAAGCCCCTTGCGGCTCTTTTGCTCTATTGTTGCGTGACTTTTGTGACACAGCGGCAGCACAAAAGAGGCGCAATGGTGCGGCGTATATTAACAACGTGACGCATATGGGAGATGCATCACGTTGTAAAGCCCTGCACCATCAAGGGGCGTTCCGGCGCAAGGGAGGGCGTTCCTGCGCAGGAACTCATCCTAAAAGTGGCTGAGGGAAATCTACAAGATTTCAATCACTCACTTTAACGACAATGATGCATGACTCAAACCCTGCGCCTGCTTGAAGCAGACGTACGGCTTGACGCAGCTTTGGGGAGATAGGGCACCCCAGAGCATTGATGGAGCTACGCCATCGTTGCGACGCAACTCCAGCAATGCGCCGCCCTTTCGGCACAGATTTTTTAACGCTTTGGTGACGTTTTGGGCCCATGGTGCGCCGCATTGTAAATACGGCGCACCATGGGTGATAGTGGCGTGGCGCACAACTACTGGCGCATCCCTGCTACTTTGCAGGGATGCGCCAGTAATTAAACATCTGAACCTTAGTGTGTAGCATTACGCAGTTCTTTAAACTACACTCATACATAATTTCACAGGCCATTGAAATGAACACAAAATCGGAAACAAATAAGCATAGTAGCAACACTACTGAGAAGGAGAGCAGTGCACCTGAAATGCACAGAAGATTTTGAAATATAATATACCTACAATGTAATGAGCTGCATTATTGCTCTTGGTAAAAAACAAATTGCAATATAATAACACAGCAGGAGAAAACAGAGTAGTAAAGAAATAGCTACTACTACTACTCACCAAGCCCGGGGATCTCGAGGCCAAGCAGGTCGAGCAGATCTCGTTCACGGGTCAGGACATCCGTCCAGCGGTGGGTGGCCTGGTTGTAGGTGCGCCGGACCCGAGAGTGGTGGTACATGGCCCGGCACACCTTATCCCACCGGTTCCAGCGATCCTGCATCCCGTACCCACCTCCGATCTTGCCGCCTGCCATTATGGTCCTGGGGAGGTGGCGCTGTACATAGAACAGTAGTGCGCCCACCTCCTCCGGGCTGAAAATCTCCCGGGATGCGACTGTCTCCCCCCTTAAACGCCCGCACGGGAGCCGGGCACGGGGTGCGAGACCCTTTCCCTTCTCGGGATGCTTCCCGACTCCCTTCACCATGGTCTGGGCGGAAAGGAATAAAGAAAATAGAATAGGGAAGAGAAGAAAAGAAAAGAGTTTAAAAAAGTAGTTTAAAATTAACAAAAAGTAGCAGTAAACACAAAAATATAGGGCTAGAAAAATAGAGGGGTAGATAATAAGTAAAATAGATCAAAAAAAACTTCAAACAAGCAAAGGATGGCACAGATTTAGAGAGGATACAAGAAGCATGCCCAGAACCATAGCAATGAATGAGAAACAAGATGGCTGCGCCCGTTCACGACCGCGCGGGTAAGTTTGCGCGAGATGTTCCTCGCGAACACTCGCGAAATTGTACTTGCGAGCCGCACACTTTGCGAGATTACACTTCGCGCCCGGAAATGGAAATAATTCATGCAAACAAGATGGCCGCGCCCTTGAACGACCGCGAGGGTAACTTCGCACCTTGCGCTACAAGAGGCTCGCGAAAACACACAAAACCTTGCGAACTAACACGCCGCAAAAAAAGAAATCGCATATTCGCACGAATTTGCGGCTTCCGAATCCGATCTCGCGTGTGTTCGCGCCCCGCGAATCCTGCTAAGTTGCAGAAAAATGAGTTTTGCAAAACTGAAAGCACTTGGCAGGTGCAAGAGTTCAAACTCATCATTAGTAACAATTCACTGTAGTTCTTCCTGACTGGGGCCCCTCCAGAGTTCAGTTGCTAGTTGCAACAATTGTATGACCCTGCTCTGACCCTCACAGCAGGCTCATAGAATAGCTAGAAGTAGGCCACAAAGGTCCTGGAAAAAAAAATTGCACTGCAACAGAAAGCAAATTACTGATAAGGAAGCAGGTGCCAGACCTGGAATTTTAAAACAGTGACACATTAATAAACTAACCCCAAATTAATTCATGTCAGTTGAAGCAGGGCAGGTGTGCTTGCTTTTCCCCCCATAATCTACAGTGATGATGAACCAGAGGGTGGCATTGATGTAACAGAGGGTGGCATGGGTGAAAGAGAGGGTGGCAGTGGTGAAACAGAGGGTGCTGGGAGGCTGTGATGATGAACCAGACGTAGAAACAACATATTCGCGACCGTTGCGAGCCAACAAGTAAGTTTGCAATTGCGAACTAGTACCAAACCCTCGCGAACTGGCAGAAACCCTTGCGAACACAAAAAAAATAATCCGCAAATTCGTGAGAATTCACAGATTTTGCGGATTGCGAGTTCGCAAATTCGCAAAATTCGCGAACGCCAGATTTGCAAAATTCGCCCATGCTTAGCGAGCACAGCACGTCTATCAAGGTAAAGATCTAGCAAACAGTAACACATAGAATCTGGAACCTGAACTGTAAGATGCAGGCACGCATCACACATTCCAGGCTCCAGTCATCGGCAACAAGGATAGACATAAAAGAGTAGAAAGAATAAACTAATAATGTAACACATATATTCACTGTTTTGCACTATGGTAGAACTCCACCTACTATTTACTCTTTTGGTGCTTATAATCCCTTTAATTTTCTTCTGTCTCCTGGTTGTTGCAGCATATATATCTTATACTAGAATGACGCTGTCTTAATAAATACATATTGAAAACGTCCCACTGTGTATTCTGTATATCTCTCTGAGAGAAAGTGTGCACGAGTAACTAAACAAAAAGTACTGTATTGTTTCCACGATCCTCTGAGGGAGTCAAGGTTGTCATGTCCAGTGGGTGCCAGAAACTATTCGCTCCCTGGTAAGGTTACGGGGGCTTATGGTGGGACTGTGAGCTAGCTGCTCTATGGGCCAACATATTCTGTGGGGGGGGTCTTGGCACCTAGCCTGCTGGCCAACAAACGTGCAGATTGTTCGTTTTGGCGGAACAACACAACATTGGAGCCAAACGTTGGTTTGTTTCTTGTTTAACGGTCAAATCTGAGTAGCTCAGTCGGGCTTTGTCAGCGACCCGTACTCATATTGAACCGGAGACGTCCGTAGTTGGAAGGGAAATCCACCTCCGCTGAGTAGGTATATCATATGTATTGGCTGTAGGTTTATTCAAGTTTGAAGGATTACAATTTCCCATACTGTGTAAAATGCATCGCAAATTCATTTACAAATCATTTTCTTTCATGCCTCTCACAATGTCAGTCAATAGAGTTGGCATTGGATACACTGATAATGAAGACCAAGATGTTACTCTAAACATTACCGAAAATTGCAGAAAGGCAGTTACTATCAAATTATTGCAACACGGCCTCCTGGCAATGGATGGTGGCGTAACCTTCATGACTGAGACACACGAGGCATTCAGAACAGAGGTATTCTATTCCTGGGTTAGATTCCGGCCTGCGGATGCACATACACAATTGTTTCACTCTTACATTGAAGACAATGTACCTGAAGAATATCTTCCATACGTGGACATAGATGTCCCATGAGCATATAAATTGGTTTACAGGTGCCCTCCCACACAAAACAGAAAATGTCAGACTCAGTCCACTCAGCAGACAAGGAGTGACCTGGCTGGGCCTAGCTACACACACACTGCATCCAGACATTGAAAATTTGACAGCTGACAAAATACTTAAATTTTACAAAGATTTAGTAAAACTTTTCTAGAAATCTTACACAGTTCGTAATGCGAACACTAACAGTTCAACCTGCATTGATTGCTCGAGCTGGGCAAGCACAATTGCCTACACCCAATATCAGCACACAAACACTGAACGCGGATATAGTGAAAATTCCCACCAGGTGAGAGCAAATCCCATTCTGGATAGCACCAAAAATAGCACAGCTTGAAGCAGTTGTTCCCCATAGAGGCCAGCAGAAAAAAAGAGAATACTAACACTTTACTTGCCAATGTGGATGGCTCCCCAGCTAGAGGATTGCACTACTTGGGATATAGTCTTTGCTGCTGTTTATACCGGAGCACATGGTACCCCTTCAATAGCAGGGATACCAGAAGTATTGAAACATAATGAGTAAGGGGCAGAACCTGCCCTAGACCTGGGAATGAAACTGATGGGCAACTTTCCCCAAATATCAGCTAATATGTTTGGTAACATAAAAGGGGAGACAGCAGCTGTGGTCATACGCCAACATCTGAGAGAGTTCACTCCTGCACAGCAGGGGCAGGAATTACCAAAGATTATCGACGACACCTATGCTTCGCTGGGTATGGAGAATCTGGGAGCCACACCAGGGAACCCACAGGGTGCGGGTTATTCTGAAAAGGATAACTCTAAGCAGGCACCTGATTCTTCTAAAAAGAAATGGGATAACAAACTGGAAAATAATAAACCAAATATGCCACGATCACGGGGTGGTCTCAAAGCGAACCTTCTGAGAAAAGATATAATCTTGGAAACCGTAATACCATTAGGAAGCTTGACAGGGATCAGGATACTGAAAGACGTTCCTCTCGTTCCTGTCAGAGTTCATCTGAAAAACACTCGGAGAGGAGGACGGTCAGAGCACAGATCAGAAGAGCGAGTCAAGCCGAAATGGGAGACACATCACACTTCAGACTACATTATCAAACCGGAAGATAAAAAAAAGACTACTAAACCTCAATTTAAAAAGAATAAGGTAGCTGGACTTTAAATAAGAAATGCCCAGGCTACTGAGGACTTGAATGGTGAAGGGGCTCTGATGATGCTAGACAGCACGGCAGAAATCACGATTTCTTGCCGGAACCTGATACCTTATCTGGTGGCAGTAGCGCTGAGTGAGCATATCACAGTAAAAAAATCTCATACAATGGTAAACATCCCACATCATTTACATGAAATAATGCTCCTAATGTATGGAAATAAACCTAGGAAAATGAAGGGTCACTTTTGGGAGAACATGACACATGGCTACGACATTCTTTTGGCTGAAAGAGATTGGCCACCTGAGTTTGTAATGGAGTGCACAATGAGAGAAATGGTGATTTAACCAGCTTTTCATAACCTTTTTCCAGCATCTGTAAAACATTCATACGCACAGGAGAGGGCGTTAGCGTGGCTCCAACACTTTATCGCAATCATCATGTGGGGTAGAATGATGAATCTCCTCATCACGAAATCCCATTAAAATCAACTCCCCCACCCAGAGACAGTACCCACTAAAAGATGATGCAAAGAAACAAGTTATGGAGATCCTAGATCAACTTGCGTACCAAGGTGTAATACAGAATTGCACCTCTTCCATGAATAATCCCTTGTTTCCAATAATGAAACCAGACACTTCAAATGGCCTTGTCTTAGACTACAGGCATTTAAACATATGCAGACATACATTTGCAGTACAAAATGTAAATGTACACTGTGCTGCTCTAATGAATAACATTGTACGGAAGAAATGTAAAACATCACTAGATATCCCAAATTGATATTTTTGCCGAAATATAGAACCTGGAAGCAGATATTTGCCATCATTCTTGGCCCTAGGCTCTTTGTTGTTTGCCCTAAGGGTATAAGAATAGCCCTAGGCTGTTCTCAGCAAGAGTAACAGAGTTACTTCAACATTTCGATGAGAAGGCATTATCATTTTTAATATCACTAAGTCCTTTATCATTCCAGAAGCCACGGACAGTACCTTTCTCCCTCATCGTACCTCTGCACAACCCTTTGAAGAAAAGATTCAGAAACTCTATTCCTGGGGAGAGGAGTTGGCCTGGGGAGAGGAGTTGGCCTAATGGCTAGGGCGCTCGACCTGGGGATCTGGGGATCTGGGTTCGAGTCTCGGTAACGACGCCAAACATCTTGAGATTCTGGGCAAATCACTTAATCTCCCCGTGCCTAACAAAAATGAATGTGTGTCCTCATCTAATGTAACAGGTGGAAGGTAAAGCGCTCTGATACCTGATTCGGTTTGGGTCAAGTTTGTGCAAAAATTAAACTCTGAAAAAAAATAATATTACTTGTTCTAATGAGAAGGGGGTCACTGGATAACCAGGAGCTACTCACCGCTGATTCCCACTCTCTGTGCTCAGAATTTCTCCTTATCTCTCTGGAAGACTCATTGGAGGACCTCCTGATGTGCAATTCTGGCTCACCTAGGGACCCATGTCCTTCTCTCCTTTTTAGAAAGATGGCCTCCTGGCTCAATCCCACTATAATTCAGATCTTGAATTCTTCCCTGCAACTGGGTATCTTTCCTAACATCTGGAAACGAGCATTCTTACGGTCTCTGCTGAAAAAACCTAATGCAGATCCAAGTATGCTGTGAGCAATTTCATGCCGATCTCCCTCCTGCGAGCCCCGATGAAAATCCTCGAAAAGGTAGTTCAGAGAAGGACATAGCTTGAAAACCGCATTGTTGGAAATTTCGGAATCAGTATGAGAGTCTGTAAATTGCGGGGACATGGACATGGTTTTAATTTTGGACCTTTCTGCACCTTTCAACACGCTCTCACATTGGATTCTTATGGAGCACTTATATCATTTGGGCGTGAGGGGAGTGGCACTCTCATGCCTTCGGTCCTACCTGGAAGACTGCTCTCAACAAGTCTTTTTACAATCTTTCTTATCCTCACGAAAAACGTTAGTGTGTAGTATACGGCAGGGCTCTGCCTTGAGCCCACTACTTTTTAATCTCTACCTGGCCCCCTTAGCCACCATTATCTTATCCTTGGGAGTGAAAGTAGTCTCTTACACTGACGACATGCAGCTGGTCTTTTCCTTCAAAGAGCACTCCCCTGAGGCATTTAACAAATTTAAATAATGCCTGAAGTAGATTTCCACGTGGATGTATGACAACTGCTGGAAATTGAATGCGGAAACACAGAGCTTCTGTTCTTCAATCAGAGCTTACCACCACAAACCAATCTCTGGAGGCCGGAGGAATTGTACCCCCTCCTATGCCTGCAGAGGCTGCGGGAAATCTGGGTTTCAGGTTTGATACTGATCTCTCTTTTGTGTCACACATCTGACAAGGTTCGTCCACTTGCTTCTAGAAGTTGCAGTTTTTGAGGAAGGTTTTACGATACCTGCCTGAGGAAAGCTGTAAGATCATTATACATGAATGAATGAATGAACTCCGATTTATAGAGCGCACGTAGCTGCCCTGAGGCGTCCAAGGGCTAAGCATACCAACTGAAGTTTGGGTTAGGAAGAGGCAGATTCAGCTCCACCGTTATGTAGTGAATACATTCCTTGGTTACCTCACATTTGGACTATGCAAATAGTCTGTACATTTGTCTTCCGGCATATTTGGTTCACAAACTACAGATTGTGCAGAATGCAGCAGCAAGAATTATCTGTAGGGTGCCCTTCAGACATCATATTTCCCCCCATTTGAGACAACTACATTGGCTCCCAATAAGTAAGAGGATTGAATTCAAGGCCTTGACGCTAGCTCTTAAAACCACAAGAGTTGTGGGCCCCTGCTATCTTAAGCAGAGGCTTAGACTGTAACGCTAGGACCGCTTATTGCGATCTAGCCACTATTATCGCCTTTGTGTGCCACGAAACGCCAAAGAGTGTCAAGGGGGAAGTTCATTCTTGTTCAGGGCAGCCAAACTCTGGAATGCCTTGCGCCTGATCAATTCAGAACTAAGCATGGGCTGAAAATTCATTCTGTTCGCGGAATTTGCGGATTTTCCGCGATTTCGCGATCCGCGAATCTATCCAATTATCGCGGTACAATCCGCGAATCAGCGGGGACGAATTTTCAGCCAAGCACTTACAGGGTTACAGCAGCAGGTGCAAAAGTTTAAGCTAATTTCTTGTACCTTTTACAAAAGGGTTACAAAGAAATTAACTTCAACTTGGGCACCTGCTGCTGTAAGCCTGTAAGTGCTTCCTGGCGCCTCGTTGCCTACTTGAAACTATTCTGTGACCCTGCTCTGACCCTTGAAGCAGGGTCAGAGAATAGTTACAAGTAGGCAATGAGGCGCCTGTCACGAAAATTAAACCTCAACAGGAAGCACTGACAGATATAAAAACAAGCATTTGCAATGCAATAGGTCTCGCATTAGGAAAGTTTGAACTATTGGTCTTGTAAATGACATTTTTTTTTAATTATGTGTTGTTTTGAAAATAGCTAAATTAATAGCTTTGTCATTTACAATGCCAATAGTTATAACTTTCGCAAATGTGACACCTATAGCATTTGTGATGCAACATGTTTTGTATTTGTGTGACTTAGCTGTATTGGTATTACAAATTACAATGGCTTTAAATTTTTTTAAATAATTAATACTTAAATAAAAGTGATTTTAATGTATAATGGCAATAGCTTAAACTTTTGTAAATAACTTTTGTGAAGATTATGTTCAGTGTATTTTATTGTGAGGAAAATCCAAGAACAGAAGTGAAATATTAACATCTTTTTGTGACATTTGTAATAAAGTTTGAAATATTGAGAGAACATAGTTGAACCAGTTGTTGTTGAATGGTTGCGTAGATTGATGCTGGGGTGGCACTGAGTGGTGCTGTGGTGGCACTGAGTGGTGCTGAGTGGTGCTGTGGTGATGCTGAGTGGTGATGCTGAGTGGTGCTGTGGTGGTGCTGAGTGATACTGGGATGGTGCTGAGTGATGCTGGGGTGGTGCTGAGTGGTGCTGTGGTGGTGCTAAGTGATGCTGTGGTGGTGCTGAGTGATGTTGTGGTGGTGCTGAGTGGTGCTGTGGTGGTGCTGGGTGATAATGTGTTGGTGCTGAGGGATGCTGTGGTGGTGCTGATTGATTCTGTGGTGGCGCTGAGTGGTGCTGTGGTGGTGCTGATTGGTGCTGTGGTGGTGCTGAGTGATGCTGTGGTGGTGCTGAATGGTGCTGTGGTGGTGCTGAGTGATAATGTGGTGGCGCTGAGTGATGCTGTGGTGGCGCTGAGTGATGCTGTGGTGGCTCTGAGTGGTGCTGTGGTGGTGCTGAGTGGTGCTGTGGTGGTGCTGAGTGGTACTGTGGTGGTGCCAAGTGATGCTGTGGTGGTGCTGAGTGATGCTGTGGTGGTGCTGAGTGGTGCTGTGGTGGTGCTGAGTGATAATGTGGTGGTGCTGAGTGATGCTGTGGTGGTGCTGAGTGATGCTGTGGTGGTGCTGAGTGATGCTGTGGTGGTGCTGTGTGGTGCTGTGGTGGTGCTGAGTGATAATGTGGTGGTGCTGAGTGATAACGTGGTGGTGCTGAGTGATGCTGGGGTAGCTCTGAGTGATGATGTGGTGATGCAGAGGGCAGAAAGGCACAAAAAGCAGTCTAACAAAGGGCAGAAGGGCAGAAAAACAAGGGAAAAAACGAGTCTAACAGAGGGCAGAAGGGCACAAAAAACAAGTCTAATGGGGCAGAAAGGCAGAAAAACGAGTCTAACAGAGGGCAGAAGGGCACAAAAAATGAGTCTAACAGAGGGCGGAAGGGCACAAAAACGAGTCTAACGGAGGGCAGAAGGGCAGAGAAACAAGGGAAAAATGAGTCTAACAGAAGGCAGAAGGGCACAAAAAACGTGTCTAACAGGGGGCAGAATGAATCCCGCCCTGCGTGTTTGTCCACGAAGATGTCACCTTTTTGTGCAATACCTCCACTCAACTGGAGTACTTTCTACTGTCTAATCAGTAAGTGCTCCCTCGTTGGCTAAATGTATAGGGACAGATTTACAATAACTGGCACATCCCCAGGGAAGCGCCAGTTATTGTGCACTGCAGCTCCGCCACCCATGGTGCGCCGCATTTACAATGCGGCGCACCATGTGGCAAAAGCGGCACAGATGCGTCACGCATCTGTGCCATAAAAGCAGCGAATTGCTGGTGCTGCGTCGCGCTTGCGACGCAGGGCCAGCAATGCTCTGGGCCCTATCTCCCCAATGCTGCATCAAGCCTTGCGCCTGCTTCAAGCAGGCGCAGGGTTTTGACGCAGCATTGGCCTAAAAGTGACTGAGTGAAATCTTTTAGATTTCACTCAGCCACTTTTAGGAGGCGTTCCTGCCCAGGAACGCCCTCCCCTGCGCCGGAACGCCTCCTGATGGCGCAGGGCTTTACAACGTGACGCATCTCCCAGATGCGTCACGTTGTTAATACCCACCACCATGGCGCAACATTTGTGCTGCCGCTGCATCACAAAAGGTCTCGGTAGAGGGTGGCAGTTGTGAACCAGAGGGTGGCAGTGATGAACCAGAGGGTGGCAGGGGTGAACCAGAGGGTGACAGTGCTGAGCCAGATGGTGGCAGTGCTAAACCAGAGGGTGGCAGGGGTGAACCAGAGGGTGGCAGTGATGAACCAGATGGTGGCAGGGGTGAACCAGAGGGTGGCAGTGGTGAACCAGAGGGTGGCATGGGTGAACCAGAGGGTGGCAGTGCTGAACCAGAGGGTGACAGTGGTTAACCAGAGGGTGGCAGTGGTGTACCAGAGGTTGACAGTGCTGAAACAGAAGGTGGCAGTGGTGAACCAGAGGGTGACAGTGCTGAACCAGAGGGTGGCAGGGGTGAACCAGAGGGTGGCAGTGCTGAACTAGAGGGTGGCAGTGATGAACTAGAGGGTGACAGTGGTGAACCAGAGAGTGACAGTGGTGAACCAGAGGGTGGCACTGGTGAACCAGAGGGTGGCAGTCGTGAACCAGAGGGTGGCAGTGGTGAACCAGAGGGTGGCAGTGGTGAATCAGAGGGTGACAGTGCTGAACCAGAGGGTGGCAGGGGTGAACCAGAGAGTGGCAGTGCTGAACCAGAGGGTGGCAGTGGTGAACCAGAGGGTGGCAGGGGTGAACCAGAGGGTGGCAGGGGTGAACCAGAGGGTGGCAGTGGTGAACCAGAGGGTGGCAGTGATGAACCAGAGGGTAGCAGTGGTGAACCAGAGGGTGCTGTGCCCAATACACGACCGCATGGCTAACTTCGCCATGCAAGCGGCCCGTAGAACACGCAAAAAACCCCGCGAACACGCAAAAAAACAAAAATCCACAAATTTGCACGAATTCGCTGATTTTGCGGATTGCGAATTCGATTTCGCGCGTATTCGCAAATTTCGCCCATATTTATTCAGAACTAGAATTCAGGAAGACCTTAAAGACTCTGCTTTTCTCACAGCTGAAGCTCCTCCCCGCTGATCTTTGCTGTCAGTCTGCACTAGTGCCGGGCACCTCCGCTGAGGTAGCTGTTGCGCTCTACAAATGCACTTTGATTGATTTATTCTATGTAGATGATTTTTATCTCACTGATGAATACTTAATATAACACTTGTCCAGAGTGAACAACATCATTCTTTGGTTTGCTCGCCTGGGCTACAAATTTAATTTTCAGAAATCAAAGCCTGCCCACCTCAATGTCCTGTTGTTGGGATATGAGTTATCAAGTGAAGGAAAAGGCTTGGCAGCCAATTTTTTTTAGGAAAACGAGTGCTGCTTAATCCTCCAACAACTCTGAAAAGACTACAATCCATTTTAGGATTTTTACATTTTGGCAGAAAATACATTTTGGATAACCCAGATACAGTAAAACCATTCTACGACTTAATTTGACTTGCTTTTTCAATCAATCACTTGACAAACGACCATACAGACATTTGTGGTTCTGTACAAGCTCAACAACAAACCATTACGAGAGGGTCCAAGGGATATAAAGTTTAAAGACCCGTACCTGGTTATTATCCCCAGCTACTTCTTCATATATAACACAAAAACACAGGGGGTTTAACAGCCTAGTTTTGTAGCTGTGCTGCCAATCCGAATTACCAGAATCTCGGAGTGTTTGATTCACATGGAAACAGCCTATTTTAAAAAAAAGGTGAACACTATGTTAATAGGAAAAACAGACACAGTGCAGATCATTCACAGATGGTTTTCAAAATCCAAAACATTTAGCAATGGGTTACCATCAAATTGACTTGGTGATCAGTCCTATCATCTGGCCAAACCCAGGTGTGAGTTAGGCTAGTCCCTGATCATTGGGACCTAAAGCGCCACACCATTTGTTGCTGGTAAAGGATTTGGTCCACCAACACAAATGAACCGTCAATGATGGCTGATCTTTGATGGTTAAGTGAGTAATAGTGCAACAAAAACAAAATAGTGAATTTAAAATAGGATGGTGTGTCCTTCTACTAACAACTTTATTCTACGGCCAAACAACATCTCCTAATTAAAAACCTAGAACAGTGCAAGAGAGACAGTCAGCAAATATCTGTCTTATAAAGGGCCAACATGTTTCTGCCTACCGGGCATTACATCCCTTGGCTTTCATCAGGGCCTCTGTTCTTTCAATAGTTGCACTTAGTGATTGTAAAACAAAAGAGACACCACCAATACCAAAGTGGAAGACGTAAGAAAAACGGTTGAATACGATACAACCTGTAACAACCGAAGACATTAGCCCTCCATGTCAATTAAGAAGTACGATTTCCTTCATGGTAGGGGAATTGACCTCACCTCACCTGGACCTTGCTCAGGTTCTACGAGGCCCCGCACTCTCCGTTGGTACCTCAAGTTCCCCCAAGACTCAGATGGGAACTTGAGCCTTGGGGGAACAGCGCCTTGAGACCCCACGGGTATGTAGCGCGCTCTATAAATGTCTTTGATTGTCTTTGATTGATTATTTCTTCCACTTTGGTGTTGGTGGTGTCTCTTTTGTTTTACAATCACTAAGTGCCACTATTGAAAGAACAGAGGCCCTGATGAAAGCCAAGGGATGTAATGCCCAGTAGGCAGAAACATGTTGGCCCTTTATAAGACAGATATTTGCTGACTGTCTCTCTTGCACTGGTCTAGGTTTTTAATTAGGAGATGTTGTTCGGCCGTAGAATAAAGTTGTTAGTACGAGGACACACCATCCTATTTTAAATTCACTATTTTGTTTTTGTTGCACTATTACTCACTTAACCATCAAAGATCAGCCATCATTGACGGTTCATTTGTGTTGGTGGACCAAATCCTTTACCAGCAACAAATGGTGTGGCGCTTTAGGTCCCAATGATCAGGGGACTAGCCTAACTCACACCTGGGTTTGGCCAGATGATAGGACTGATCACCAAGTCAATTTGATGGTAACCCATTGCTAAATGTTTTGGATTTTGAAAACCATCTGTGAATGATCTGCACTGTGTCCATTCTGTGCAAGCTGACATGATAGCTTTCCAAACACTGACACACACGTATCAACACTACAAACCTGGTGATCCAGGTAGACGCGGGTCAAACAGGGTATATTTAAAAACACATTCAATGAAGGTGATACGGTACCTATTGCATATAAATCACATTTGTATACAAACGCTGAGATGCGTTTTTCTTCTACTGAAAAAATACTCACAGCAGTACAGACTCCTGTAGTGAGAAAAAGAGCACTGGCACAAGGAAAACGCATAATCATCATGACCCCAGTACCAACCTTAGAGGTTGTTACAAAAGCAAGCGTTCCAAACACAAAAGCATTGCATCTGCGCTGGATACAATGGGCTAATTCTCTCAGTGCAACAGATGAAGACTACAGGTTTGATTCTATGTTAAAAACACATGCATTCCTGCAGTACGAACAAGAATATCCTCTCCCGAGTGAAATAATGCCTTTAGATTAATATAAATACATCATTTATACTGATGGATCTGCCCAGCCTGCCATAGAAAGTAAACAGCAATACAGCGCAGCATGCACGATTGTCAAGGGACATATGCAGGACTGCAAGGTCTGTACTGGTAATACAGAGATGCAGTCTCTAGGGGATTGCACAGCACAACTGGCAGAATTTAAAGCCATGATACTGGCACTGCAAAATACGGACCAGGAATTCCCCACATTCATTGTGTGTGATTTGTATTATTGTGTTCAGTCTTATAATGAATATCTTCACTATTGGGGGCAAAATAGGTTTCGAGATTCCAAAGGTTGCAGTGAAGCACAAGATGATTTGGGAACAGGTGAAAAAGCTGAAAGAAGGCTTGCCATTGGCTAATGTTATTCACACATTGAGTCATCAGCATGTAGACGTTCATGTTGAAGGGAATTCCCTTGCTGATGAAGCCACCAAGGCAACAGTAGGAACTGCTGCCATTGCTGCAACCACTCGTTCTAGCATGAGGATAGACAGACCGATAATGATAGCTGTAAATGCCACACACAACAGCTTCTCCTTGCTAAAAGGATTTCCACTTGAATACTCCTGCAAGTTAGATGCCGTATGCTCAAATTCCATGAGTAGGGGCTAGAGCAGTCCTGAATCTTGAACGCAGATTAGGACTAATACTTGCTGCACACAAGGGTCTGGGTTCAGCACACGCAGGGATCGCTGCTACAGTTTCACTATTAAAGAAGCGCTATTGATGGCCAGGTCTCACTAAACAGACCAATGATATAATATAACATAGCATAACATAGCATAGCATAACATAACATAGCATAGCATAACATAACATAGCATAGCATAACATAGCATAGCATAACATAGCATACCATGACATAACATAACATAGCATACCATGACATCACATAACATAGCTTAGCATAGGATAGGATAACATAACATAACATAACATAGCATGCCATACCATAGCATAGCATAGCATGACATAACATAACATAGTTTAGCATAGGATAGGATACCATAACATAACATAACATAGCATGCCATACCATAGCATAGCATAGCATACCATGAGAAAGCAGAACATAACATAATGTAACAGCACATAAATGAGATTAATCTTTTTGGGGAGGGGAAGAAGAGGGGAAACATGTCTCAAGAGGCAGCAAGTTACAACAAAGGCCATTTGGATTATCAATCCTTCTGATAACACTAGATTACAAGAATTGCAAGGAATGGTAATGTCGTCTGACTAAACAGGTCTTATCCAATGGCACTTGGTCTGCAGGGCACGCGGCATCTCCTCACAGGAAGTTTTGTGCCATGTGCGCACATCTTGACTGATACTAAGATGGTCTGCATGGGTTTTCGGTGCCTCCTCACAGGAAGACTTGTGCCAGGTGCGAACATCTTGGCTGTTGGTAAGTTTTTCTGCATTGGCAAGCATTGTCTCCTAACGGATCAACTTGTGCCAGCTGCACACACCTTGGCTAGTGGTAAATTGGTCTGTATGGTCATGATATATGGAGGGTCTATGTTTAATATATGTTTGCCTGTCATACATACACTCTGTTAAGTTAGCATTAGCTTTACACGAGTTTAAACGCCATTTTCCTTTCTGCTGCTTTTGCACACAGCCCATGGTATTTCAAATATGCGTGCTCTTTGAGTCTGCCTTTCGCTTCAGACGAGAATAACATGTTTTCGCTAGCATATCAGCTTTGCTTAGTAAACTGTGTCTGCACAGTGAGCGCTGAAGTCTTCGAGGTTATCTTAAACCCAGGAGCTGTTATTCGGATGATCGGCTCACGTTCTAGACATAACACACATGCAGCTGTGCCCACTGTTGGTTTGCTAACGTTTAATATTGCGTGGCACAGCGCGTTATAATTCATTTGAAGAGCATCTTGCATTCAGAGAACTGATGTGATCGTTTACTCCTGAGATCAGAGGTATGGGCCCGCCCTTACAAACCCAGGAGACCTTCTTTAGAATATAATTTTATATCCTAGCAAGGGAGGGTTAGACTAATGTTGTATTTAGCCTGATTCCCATTTTAGCATTCAACATACTTTCACCTTTTGTATTCTATGGAATAGTAACTATGCTAATAATCTTGTTGTTGGTAATATGCTTGCTCGTATTATCTAAGATACTGCGTTTGAGAACAATGCATTAGAAATAAATATTTAAAACGTGTCTTTGTCCTCATTTACTCTCTGTTCTGGACTATTGTTCTAAGATGTTCTAAGTCCATGTTCTGGGTTGTCTATTCATTGGGAGATAGTAACTACCAGTGAGACACTGATTGCTAGTCTGGTAGGGGATTTTGGATACTAAGGTGAGTTTTTGGTACACCCTGATTCACTAAGGTTCCTAGCCTCTTTGCACAGTTCTGCGTATGAGCAGAGATCCCTGCAACAGTCATGCAGTGTCTCCTCACAGGGAGACTTGTGCGAGGTGTGCGCAATTTGGCAGCTGGTAAGTTAGTCTGCATTGGCATGCATTGTCTCCTCACAGATCGACTTGTGCCAGCTGCACACACCTTGGCCGGTGGTAAGTTGGTCTGTTCTTGCATCATGGGGATTTAGAAGTGCCATTCAGCATCCACGCAGCAGCAGAACAGTCAGTTGCGATTCCAAGGACAGACGTGATAGACTGTAGTAAAGATCCAGGGTACAAAGTGGCTGGAGGAGAGGGACACAATCCGCAAGCATAGGAGATGCTGCCCAACGTCCATTTGATTCCAAAACTGAGCATTCCTATCTACCCACAGATGGGTCAGTCAAAGTGTCGTACCAGAAGGAGAGATGGAAAAATGAGCAAAACACTCATCAGTCCAAACGTCACCGGGGTGCACTAGCCCTGGTGGGACAAAGGTGTCGTCCAGGTAATGGCTAACTGAATAAGTGGGAGGAAGAACATCCTGCAATGATCCAAGATGTGAACAGTTCCCCAATGACATGGATACCTGAACCACAGTTCCCCAGGGCTTATGATAAGCTTAGATTGGAGAAAGATTACCATTAGTTCTTGTGTCAGGCCTCAGGGCTTGGGTTAGTTGTGGGGTCAGCGATTGGCTTAGGTTCAGAACTGGAGCAAGGTTTGGGCATAGCAATAACTTAGATTTAAGACATTAGTTGTTAGTCAAAGCCCATATCTCAGGTGAGACATATTGTTAGGATTAAGCCTAAACTCAAGTCAGGAGTTAGGTTTATGTTTCACAGTAGCCTTTAATTCAGGGTTAGAAGAGTGATAAGCTTTGCATTGGAGTCAAAACTTTATATTTATGTTTTTTGACTTTTGTATGTGTGTTAGGATTATGATATCAAGATTTTAGTATTAACAATTGCACCATATTTCAAAGTTTGGAACTTTCTTTTCAATTAATTTGTTTTGTTGCAAAAATGTTATATTAAAGGGTAACAGAAGGTGTGCCCAGCTGCAACTCACCCACACACTGTCCCTGCCTACCTGAGAGTGCTCATGAGGGTGTGCCCAGCTGCCACTCATATACACAGTGTTTCCACCTACCTGAGAGTGCCAAGAAGGTGGGCCCAGCTACCACTCACCCCCACACTGTCCCTGCCTACCTGAGAGTGCCCATGAGGGTGTGCCCAGCTGCAACTCACCCACACAGTGTTCCTGCCTACCTGAGAGTGCCAAGAAGGTGGGCCCAGCTACCACTCACCCCCACACTGTCCCTGCCTATCTGAGAGCGCTCATGAGGGTCTGCCCAGCTGCAACTCACCCACACAGTGTTCCTGCCTACCTGAGAGTGCCCATGAGGGTGTGCCCAGCTGCCACTCATATACAGTGTTCCTGCCTACCTGAAAGTGCACACGAGGGTGTGCCCAGCTGGCACTCATATACACAGTGTTCCTGCCTACCTGAGAGTGCCCATGAGGGTATGCCCAGCTGCAACTCATGCACAGTGTTTCCACCTACCTGACAGTGCCCAGAATGTGTGCCCAGCTGCCACTCATATAACAGTGTTCCCGCCTACATGAGAGTGACCAGAAGGGATTCCCAGCTGCCACTCATGCACAGTGTTCCCGCCTACCTGAGAGTGCCCATGAGGGTGTGCCCAGCTGCCACTCATGCACAGTGTTTCCGCCTACCTGAGAGTGCCCATGAGGGTGTGCCCAGCTGCCACTCATATAATTAAGTGTTCCCGTCTACCTGAGAGTGCCAAGAAGGTGTGCCCAGCTGCCACTCACCCGCACAGTGTTCCCGCCTACCCGAGAGTGCCAAGAAGGTGCGCCCAGCCGCCACTCACCCACAGAATCATCCCACCTACCTGAGAGTGCCCATCACTCCAGAGGATGGCACCAGCGCTGATGATGATGTCTCTGCCTCTTGGTGCAGCTGAGTCCAACTTGCCCACTTTTACAAGCTGGAATTCTTCATCCTGGGATATCTGCACATTTAGGATGTTGTAGGTCGCAGGGGCATCTCCATTTGCATCGAAGAATATTTCATCTCCTGTACGAGTCTGAAAGCGAATGTGTTTCAAGTAGTGAAGGATCTGAAATGTAAGAATATAATTATGGACATGGTTTGATGCTTGTAATTAGTTGACAGCAATAACTGTGTGAGCAGAAAGGACACAGAGTCCTCTATTCCCAGCCTATTAACCCTACTTGGGAGGAGTATACAGAGGAAAGAAGATGCAAGCCCCAATGACTTTCAACAGCTGTGGTTGGGACATTCCTGCAGCCTCGTCAGCTGTCAGTGGCTGCTCTACACACAGGGAGTTTGGTTCCAGCCTTCACCAGGCTGTGTCTTAGAGCTGAGGTTTACCTATGTTTGTGAGACTCACACAAAAGAAGTTCCACTTTAAGTGTTTGAATGAATCCCTGACCTCTAAACTCCTTGTCAGGAATCTGACTCAAAGGGTGCCAGGGGGGCTAACAGAGGGTACTGGGTCACAGTTTGAACAACTGTGGTTTCTTGACACTGATGTCCTCTGACCCCATAATGCAGACTCCCAAACTCTGAACCAAGTGTTGCATTTTATCACTTGGCTTTCATGGAAGCAAGGCCGAGGAGTCCAAGGCTTACTTGGGAGAGACGGATTGGGCTCAAGGGCCTCCGATATCAGCCACAAAACTAACAACACTTTAAATCAGGCAGCGCCTTTTTTGATGAATTGGAAAAAGTCTTTATTACACAAGATATTAAATACTAGTCACAAGTTAAAACAACCATACAGAAATAGCAGGGGGAAATACATATGATGACACCCTCAAAAGGTCATCACAAAAGAAAGAGTGCACACTAAGGAAACATCTCACAGGTCAGGTAAACTGCTAGATACACCCTGTATCTAATGTATTTGAGTCTCCTCTAACATTGTGTGCACCATCTGTTATGTACCCCAACCTAGGCCTACATAGCAGAACAACCTTTCACCTACGTTTGTCCTACCTTGCTCTGCATACCGGCTCTACCATTGACCTTTCACCCAGTCATGTGCTAAATAAATGTCGATTGGTTTCCTTGAAACTAGCCTCATTTATTATGCATGAGGATTATTAGAAAAGTCCCTGCACATGACGTAGATAACAGGATTAACATACTCTGTACAAAAGGCAGGTCATCGTCATCCTAGGGCAACATAACTACTTTGAATAATTGCAGGTACTGATTTAGGCTTCTTTACATAATTGTACTCACAACATATTGATTGTGGTAAGAACCCTGAGGCTATCTTTATGGTATAAAAGAACCATAGACAGTGGAGAAGCTTCCGCACGGACACTGAGGTCCCTGAACGCAGATGCTCCGACACGCAGCTGTCTGACATCCCTTGCGGGGTGTCCAACTTGAGACCAAGATGGGGTTCTTCTTTCTCTCCCATCAGGTAATGGGGTGGGCTCTTTCCTAAGGGATTCTTGGATTTACATCTACGTACATGCTAGGTACACTTAGGTAATGTCTGCATCGTAGGAGTACGCTTGATTACCGGCATATTCATATGCCTGCATGTATTCACTGTTTAGCACCATGGTATTTATTTTAAAGGTTTTATATAGCGCTGGCTAGACCCGGAGGTATCAGAGCGCTTTACAGGAGCAAGAGCAAGGAAAGTTCTGTAGTAGGGGATCTCTGTGTATAGTCATAATCTAGTGAATAGTCCCGCCCATGTGCGTGGACCCCGGAGCAAGCAAAAATAATCTCTTAAATTGTCAAAAAATGCAGAACTGCACAGACAGTTAAGAGAGAATTTAAAGACAGATAATGTAGCCTATATCGACAGGCTACACTGTCCAGTACTTCAACTAGAAATTCCACCAAAATCCACAAACAGCACAGCCTGTCCAGATTTCTCCACAGAGAAAAACCTTGCCTTTAACAGCAAAACCTTCTGGAATGATAGAGAGGAAGAAGTGGACAGACAAGCCCCATAGGCTGCCATTATGTGGCTCAGAACAGGATACTGTGCCTTTAAGAGAACTTTCCAGAAGTCTCACAGTATCTCAGAATGCACGGCAGGTCCCTTCTACTTTCAGTTCTTTTTTCCGGCTCCTGCTAGCAGGACCCTGGAGCATTGAGCTCTCCCTTTCTAAGGGTTTATTTAGTGATTTTTCACTTTTTCAAGTATTGAGTGTGTTTCATTTGAAGCCCTTGTTGCTTTCTTCCTTGTGTGTGTTTCTGAGCACCCTTTTATTTGTCAAAATGCCTGCTTTGTTTGACAAATGCCCAGAGTGCTCGAGGAAGAAGGCCAAGTCGGACCCACACGAGGTGTGCATCATCTGCCTTCCCTCATCTCATGTCCCAGAGGAGTGTGACATTTACCAGGGCTTCTCCAGCAGGACCCTGAGAGATAGGATGAAGATCAGGCTCCAAGGCCTGGAAGACAGAAGAATGAAGGCACAAGGTGGGTCTGGGCAGGCTTCCTCTGCCCATGCTGAGGCCTCTGGGGGGCTCCCCAGGGGCAGGAAGACCAGCAAACGTCCCTATTCTCCGTCGGCGTCGATTGCACCGACGACGGCGTCGAGAGGGATGACTGCAGTCTGTTCCCCGTCTCCCCAGGGCTCTGGGTCGAAGCGGCGTCGGCGCTCGGCGTTGAGGGAACTGAATAGACCGCCGTCGAGATCACCGGTGACGATTTCATCGTCGTCTTCGTCGTCTTCGTCGGCGTCGTCAGCGAGTAATCGACGTCGAGAGGTGGCCCGGCGTCGGCGCTCGCCGTCGAGGCGACACTGCCGTTCGCCGTCGGCGAAGAGAAGGAGGTCGTCGTCGAGGGGATCCTTGACGTCGAGGAGGACGTCGAAGTCGCATAGGCGTTCGGCGTCGAGGAGACACTTGCCGTCGAGGTGAAGGTCGCCATCGAGGCGAAGGCGTTCGCCGTGGAGACGGAGGCGTTCGCCGATGAGAAAGGGGCGATCACTGTCAAGAAAGAGGCGTTCGCCATCGAGGATGAGGCGCTAGCCGTTGAGGGTCCGACGGAAGGTAGCCGGGGTCGGTGTACTCTAAAGTGTATACACCTTCTAAGCCGAGGTCGGCTACTCCTCCTCCCCCCTTGCCCAGGGGACCTCCGCCGCGGGCTCCCACCCTGCCTCCACTTCCACCTCATCCTCAACCTCAACCTCAACCTCACCCTCAACCTCAGCCTCAGCCTCAGCCTCAACCTCAACCTCAGCTTCCATCTGGCAGACCTCCTCCGGTTCCTCCGAGGACAGTTTCGCTGCCAAGATATCCGACTCCACCTAAGCGGACCCCTCGGCCGAGGGCTCCAGCCAGGCCAAAGTCACCCACTCTTGTGAGGCCGGCGGAGCACCCGAAGCCAAGGAGGTCGCGCTCTCGCTCCGGTCGAAGGGGGAGATCGCGGAGTCATGATAGGTCATCAACGAGATAAAGACGGCGTCACAAAAGGCGCAGGTCACGGTCCCACACGAATTCTTCTGGGACCAGGGACTTCTCGCCGACTTTGTTGGAATCCCCTGGGACGAGGGTGTCGCCCGTAGACGACATTGTCACATTCCAGGATGTTCTACTGAGGGGTGAAGCGAAGTTGGGCATCACGGTGACGGTGCCTACGCCCACGACATCCGTGATTTTCGAGACGCTCCACAAAAGA
This sequence comes from Lissotriton vulgaris, assembly GCF_964263255.1. Taxonomy (NCBI): domain Eukaryota; kingdom Metazoa; phylum Chordata; class Amphibia; order Caudata; family Salamandridae; genus Lissotriton; species Lissotriton vulgaris. The sequence continues at coordinate 84,081 of NW_028244846.1, forward strand.
CACCTGTCTCAACCATTGCTGCCTCTAGTACCAGGATTGGTAGAGCCCGCAGAGGAGTTGTTTCTCACTCCCGCAGTGACAAAGGCTGCCCCTCCAGGCTCCTTAAGAAGTCCCGTGCCCCGGATTCTGACCCGGCCTTCCTTCGGATGGATCCAACACCGGACTCAATCATAGTGACGGCGGCTAGGAAGCAGCATGCCACCACCCCGTCTTCTACGGTACCTCCTGATAAGGAGAGCCGCTGGATAGACTCGGCAGGCAGGACAATACGACCACGATGTATTACCTCAACAAGCAGGTGGGTTCGAGATCGCGCACTCTGTCACAGGAGGTGCAGGTGATCTGCCGCTGGCTTCTAGCCAGAGGACTGATGATAACGGCTACCCATCTGCCAGGTGTGCAGAATGTGCAAGCAGACACACTGAGCAGACTGATTCAGGAAAACCACGAATGGGTCATAAACGACAAAGTACTAGGAGAAGTCTTCGCAAGGTGGGGGACTCCAGACGTCGATCTGTTCGCCACCGCCGAAAACAGCAAATGCTGAGACTTCGCCTCCAGGTACTACCAGCAGGGGACTCTGGGGAATGCGTTATGGATCAACTGGTCAAACAGCTTTCTGTACGATTTTCCACCCATTCCCCTGATTCCGGCGGTGCTCATCAAGCTGTCCCAGTCCAGGGCGCGGATGATCCTGATTGCCCCGGAATCGTCCAGGCAGTGGTGGTTCACGGACCTGCTTCAGCAGTCTCTCCTTCCTCACATACGGCTGCCGTGCAGGCCGGACCTTCTCACAAAGTTCAGGGGGCAGATGGTGCACCCCAACCTCTTGTCTTTGAGTTTGGCAGCATGGCTCCTGAGATAGTGCAATATGGCCATTGAATCTACCAGAAGATTGTATGGACATACTGAAGGAGGCTAAGCGACTTTCCACTAGGACTTCCTATGCTTATAAGTGGAAGAGATTTTGCATCTGGTGCAAGTCTAAGAACTATGACCCAACGACGTGTAAGGAAGATGTTATCCTTCCGTATCTTCTACATTTGACGCAGTCTGGCCTTAATGTCCATTCCATTAAGGTTCATCTCGCTGCGCTGACTGCCTACAGGAAATGCCCTTTACAGACTTCCTTCTTCCAGATCCCTGTGATCAAAGATTTTTTAGAAGGCTTGAAGAAAGTGTTCCCTCCTGTCTGGCTTCCTTCGCCTTCATGGGAATTGAACGTGGTGCTGTCCAGATTGATGAAGGAGCCTTTTGAACCTATTCATAAGGCTTCGTTGCAGCACCCATCCTGGAAGGCGGCGTTCCTCGTGGCCATTACATAGGCCCGCAGGGTGAGTGAAATTCAGGCGTTTTGCTGCCAAGAACCTTATACTGTATTTCATGCTGCTAAGGTTGTTATCCGTACTCACCCTAAATTTCTTCCAAAGGTTATATCTGATTTCCATGTTAACCAGACCATAACTTTACCTACGTTTTTCCAGAATCCTTCATCTCCAGTGGAAAGGTCCCTGCATTCCCTGGATGTTAGGAGGGTATTGAAATTTTATCTGGATAAAACCAAGGATATTCGTAGGTCAGACCAATTGTTTATCAATTATGGATCAGTCAGGCTTGGCCTTGCTACCTCAAAACAGTCCATCTCAAGGTGGAGTGTGTCCTGTATACAAATGTGTTACCAAAAGGCTAATAAGACCTTAGGGGGTAAACCTAAGGCTCATTCCACCAGGGGCAAAGCTGCTACGACTGCTTTGCTACGTAATGTTCCAATTGCAGAAATCTGCAAGGCGGCCACTTGGAAGTCGGTCCATACCTTTGCTAAGCATTACTGTCTGAACACTGATGCCAGGACAGACTCTCAGGTTGGGCAGGCTTCGCTGCAAAATCTGTTCTCATAGTAGTGGTGTTATTTCTAAGCATGGGCGTAAAATCCGTTCCGCTCGCGGAATTTGCGGATTTTCGGCAAATTCGCAATCCGCAAACTCTCGCAAATTTGCCGAAATTTTGAAAATTCGCACGCAGCGGATTTTTTTGCTTGGTGATACAATATTGCGGCGCGCGGCGTTCACTTACCGTCATTCAGCGTTTGCAGAGTTGTTTTTCTCCATATTTTGCGTGTGCTGCGCCATTTTGGATCTTGCTGCGGGATCCCGCAGGAGTTTGGCGACCGCGATTACGTCATCGCGGCTTGCCACCTTGCACAGCACTGATCGCGAGAGCTCGCAATTGCGAACACGTAGATGCGGCGGGCAGCAACAATCTCACACTCGCAAAATTGCAAAATTTGCAATTCTGCACAAGAAATCCACCAGCAAGCAGCATAAACTTTCTGAAAATGATGATTTTTATCAGAATAACTCCTCAGGTTGACATTTGCCTGCACTTATTTTTACAAGGAGTCCATTTGGGGGGGGGGGGGTGGGAGGAAGGAAGTGCCCCACAGTCTCCAACTTCCTGTTACTGTCCAGCAGGCTCCTCCCAGTGCTTTCTTCATGTGCTGGTCACTTTCATTTGTATCTTGACCTGGAAGGATTACTTTTTGTGGATGCTGCTGGATATTTGATTTGAGGCCTTTTTGACTTTCTTTAGATCACGTTTGGATTAGAAATTTCATAAGTAAGTTTGTTTGGGGCATTACAGTTGCTGCAACTACAATTTTGGAATTTTCGATTTTTGGGCTGTTGTTGGGGCCTTTTTCCCAGGGGTACTCAGTGGTGGATGGACTGAGTCTTTCTGTGGGGTGTCTTGAATATAAGCATCATTGAGGGCATGGATGGCATGGGATTGTGCTGATTTTTGTGTGTTTTTCTATTTTTTTGGCTGCTGTTGGGGCCTTTTGCCCAGGGGTAGTGAGTCTTTCTGTGGGGTGTCTTGAATATAAGCATCATTGAGGGCATGGATGGCATGGGATTGTGCTGATTTGTGTGTGTTTTTCTATTTTTTTGGCTGCTGTTGGGGCCTTTTGCCCAGGGGTAGTGAGTGGTGCATGGGCTGAGTCTTTCTGTGGGGTCTCTTTAATGTAAACATCATGGAGGGCATGCATGGCATGGGATTGTGGTGATGTTTGTGTGTTTTTCGATTTTTTTGGGGTGTTTATGGGGACTGGCCATGTGGGTGGGGGTCATTTTGAGTGCTGGTACAGGCAGGCCCTGGCCATGTGCTGGGTGGGCAAGGGGCCATTTTGAATGCAGGCAGTGTTCTCAGGCCTGCACCCATTTTGCCTAGCTTTCATCCATTATGCCCAGGGGTAGTGAGTGGTGCATGGGCCTAGTCTTTCTGTGGGGTGTCTTGAATTTAAGCATCATTGAGGGCATGGATGGCATGGGATTGTGCTGATTTTTGTGTGTTTTTCGATTTTTTTGTCTGCTGTTGGGGCCTTTTGCCCAAGGGTAGTGAGTGGTGCTTGGACTGAGTCTTTCTGTGGGGTCTCTTTAATGTAAACATCATGGAGGGCATGGATGGCATGGAATTGTGCTGATTTTCTTGTGTTTTTTGTTTATTTTTTGGGGTGTTGATGGGGACTGGCCATGTGGGTGGGGGCCATTTTGACATTTTGAGTGCTGGTAGGCCCTGGCCATGTGCTAGGGGGCAAGGGGCCATTTTGAATGCAGGCAGTGTTCTCAGGCCTGCACCCATTTTGCCTAGCTTTCATCCATTATGCCCCGGGGTAGGCTAGTGAGTGGTGCATGGGCCTAGTCTTTCTGTGGAGTGTTTTGAATTTAAGCATCATTGAGGGCATGGATGGAATGGGATTGTGCTGATTTTTGTATGTTTTTCGATTTTTTTGGCTGCTGTTGGGGCCTTTTGGCCAGGGGTAGTGAGTGGTGCATGGACGGAGTCTTTCTGTGGGGTCTCTTTAATGTAAACATCATGGAGGGCATGGGTGGCATGGGATTGTGCTGATTTTTGTGTGTATTTCGACTTTTTGGGGCGTATAACTGATATTCCTCTGTCTTCCATTGCTTTTAGGTGCACAAGAGAACCACCAGTGCCAGGAAGAAGTCCTGCAGCGGTGTGTGCAGAATAACGTCACACAACGTCACGTGTGGCCACAGACAAGACAACTCTGCAACTCGTGCAACTGCGGCTTGCTGTTTTGACATCTGAAGAAGATGGCCCCAAAAAAAGTTCCCTGTAGCTCCTCTAGCAAGAAAGTTGCCAGTAAGGAGCAGAAGAAGCAAGTGGCGCCACTTACCAAGGAGACTGGTGTGCCGGCTCCCATATTTCTTGGGGAAAAAAAAGTACGCCTGCAGCAACAGTGGGATCTGCTGGGGACCAAGCTGGGAGCAGCACCCCCGCTCCATTGGGCTCAGTGCCACCACCACCACGCCAACTTAAGTCCAACCCCTTGAGTGCTTTAGAGGCAGCCAGTATAGTTGTTCAATCACCATCGACCAGTGATGTTGGCTGATCGCAAGAAAGTAGCAGCATCCCTCAATCAACACAGGTTGTATTAACTCATCTGACGAGTGTTCAACAACCACAGCCGCAACAACAACCACATGTGCAAGTACAAGCCCAAGTACATGTGAAAGGAGAGGCAGTGCAAGGAGATGCACAAGCAGAGGTGCATGGAGCGGCACAAGTGCCCACAATAGTTGTTCCTCCCGAAGTAGGGGCACATCAGGAAATCGACATTCAAGCCGAGGTATCATTTGAGGAAGCCACTCCTCCTGATCATTCATTGTCTTCCAGATCCCTAGCAAGGAAAAGATCAAGGATGATGTCTACATCTTCTTCAAGCCCCTTTCCTTCTGATGATATGGATCCAAATTGGGAACCACCACTGCCATCTGAGAGTGAGGCACACCATGATCTGACAAAGGTAGCTAAGCGTAAAAGGAAGGTCCCCGAAACTCTCATACTTATGGAGTGTGATGATGACGCTGAACAAGAAGTGGTGTATACTACTGCGGATGTAACTCTCACGACGACAACGCAGTCATCATAAACGTCACTGCAGCCCCAGCGGGTATGCAGCAAACAGACATTTCGCCCCTAGCCCGAAAAGCTGCTGAGCGTGATGTTGTCGACGAAGCAATGGGACCACCACCAATGCAGTTCACTAGTACACCACCACCTAACAGCTTCCATATTTTCTCGCCAGAAGGGACCTCCATCCACCTCGACCTCCATTTCCTCAATTAGTGGTGCTGCAAGTGCACAACGTAGTAAAGTTCGTCAACACACATCCTCCACTTCATCTGGCATTAGCATGACCAGTATCGCCTCCTCCGCCCCCCACAGACATTTGAAGTCCGCAGTTTGGGACTTCTTTAGTGTTAGAACAACAAGGGAAAACATAGCCATTTGTAGCATTTGTAAGCATGGAGTAAGTCGTGGTAAGCTTGGTACCAACTATGGTACCGGAGGCCAGATAGGTCATCTTGAGAGACAGCACACTGTCAAATGGCATGCGCACCTAAAGAAGATCAAGGAAGCCCGAATTGCAAGTCAAGAAACTGTATCCGTTGATGTTTCATCTGATGATGACGAGGAGGAAGAAGCGTCAAACATTTCTTCACTTACACCCAGTACCCCTGTCAGCAGCACACCCCCTGCAAGATATATGAGCCACACTAAGAATGTGGGAGAGAGTGAGACACCAATGCGAAAAAGTTCATCATCACCAAGCGTAACTGGGTCGAAGAAGTCATCATCATCATCATCCCGTAAAATGGTCCAGCCCACCATTAGAAGCATGTTGTTTTCGGATGCGCCATTTGAACGCAACCACCCAACGGCACATCTGTATAACGTTAAGCTGGCTAAAATGCTAGCTCTGGACCTTCTCCCTTTTTTTTGTGGAAGGGGTTGGTTTTCCTGAATTAGTGGCAACGCTCTGCCCTAAATGGAAGGTTCCTAGCCGGTTCTATTTTGCCAGAGTTGTGTTTCCAGCACTACATGAAGATGTGCTGAAGGTGATTGGGGCAGCTTTGCAGAAGAGTGCTGTTCATACTATACATCTGACAACAGACATGTGGACCAGTTCCGCAGCCACTGATTACATGTGCATCACTGCACACTGGGTCTCTTTTTCAGGGGTTACAGCAAAGCTAAGGGCAGGTGTTGACCCGGACAACGTTTTTAAAGCTGCTCGGAAACATGCAACACTAGCCATGTTTGGCATGGAGACAAGTCATACAGGAGAAAACATTTTGCAGGAGTTTAACACAAAGGTCGTTCAATGGCTGTCCCCAATAAAACGCAAGATTGGTTATGTTTCCACGGACAATGGCGCCTATGTAGTTAAGGCCATGGATATGGGTAACTATTTCAGAGTGCCGTGTTTGGTGCACTGTATAAACCTGGTTGTTAAAAAATTCTTGAGTGAAGAAAGTCCAGTGTGCGAGTTACTTACCACCTGTCGAAGAATGTGCACACATTTCAACCATTCTTTTAAGGCCCGGAAGCATCTGAGGTGCCTGCTACATCAACGTAAACTGCCAGTGAAAGCACTCATCCAGGAGGTGGCAACACGTTGGAACTCAACCTTCTACATGCTTGAGCGTCTGTTTGAGCAGTGTGCGGAAGTCGATCAGTATTTCTTTACACAGGGTGCAGCTATGAAAGACATGAGGATACATGCGGAGCAGTGGAAGCTAGTTCAAAGCCTGACAGTCATGCTTCGTCCTTTTGAGGTCTTCACGCGTGCAGTCAGCAGGGAGGACTGTAATTTGGGAAAAGCTATCCCATTGTTGCGCATGCTTGAGCACCAACTGAAGGCGGTGTCTTCTATGTTTGAAAAAGATGAAAAAAATTCAAGAAGCTTTTGATTTGGCGAAGAAATTATTACAGCGCCTACTGTGCGATGAACGTCTTCAAAAGATCCACACAGAACAGCATTACATTTGTGCTACTATTCTGGATCCACGGTACAAAAAGGCACTGGCAGGCAGAGTATTCTTTCCTTTTGATGACGCAGAAGTTACAAAGTACAAACATTGGCTAGCTGTGTCAGCCATTCGGTTTGAAAGAGAACGGCAGAACATTGAAGGAAAAGACAGTACATCAGCATCAGCAGGCCATCCGGAGTCAAAAGAATCCACTTCTGCACCTGTGGCTGTGGCAGAGGTGAGTGATTTTCCCTTTCAGCCGTTAAAGACACCAGCAACCGGATCATCTGCACCAGCCACAACAGTAACATTGTGTGAAGAAGAGGATTGGCTAACTCAGCTTGGGTTTGCTTCTCAAAAGGTCCCAGCAAAAAGTAAGCAAAGTGGAGGAACCGTGGAGAACCTTGAGTCGATGGTGCAGGACTATCTGAATGACTCAACAGAGGTCTATGTTCATGATGACCCATTGGCGTAATGGCATGGGAAAAAAGAATTGTGGCCAGAGATCTCCAACCTGACTATAAATTACTTGTCTTGCCCACTCGCAAGCGTGTCTTCTGAACGTGTTTTCAGTTCTGCTGGTGGCATTGTAACTTGCAAAAGGACCCGCCTCTCGCCCAAAAATGTGGAGAGGTTAACAATGATCAAGATGAATCAGCACCTCATACCACCAAATTACAAACTACGAGACTACACGCAGGACGAAGACGAGGAGGACACCAATGTAGATGATGGAACTTCTTCTCTGTTAGGTGACCTACTCCCGCCTGAATTCGCAGAGTATGAGGACAAACTCTTCTTCCCTGACACCGAGCCCTGAAAATGAGCCAATGATTCAATACCTTTCTTTTTCGTCCGTATTCACTTTTATTCCTGTGTGTCTGTCTTTCTTTGTTTTGCAAAATCTATATAAAAAAAACTTTAATCACCTAATCACAAAAACAAGCCCATCATCAGAACTGTCTTCACTTATTTGCTTATTGATTTGAAGGTGCCGCAGTCTGCATTCCTCAGGTTCACAAGTTCACAAGAACATGCTGCTCTATCCTCCTCCTCCAGACTCCTATTTCCCTCAAAGCAGATGGCTGGATTACGCCCAATGAAAAAAGACTCTGCACTTGTGGGGGTGTTCTACTTCTTTGCGGGTGAGTTGACGGGTCTGGGGCCATTGCTGGGAATGTCTAATACCGGATCAAAGTGGTTTGGACAAAATCGGAGGTGAACATTTTTTCGCGTTTTTACTGACTTGCTTGTCTTTGAGATGCTGTTTGGGGGGCTTCCTGGTGTTTGTGGGTGGGTTTTGGGGTGTTGGAGCAACGCTGGGTATGAATACTTTTGATTGCAAGAGGTTTGAAGCAAATCCATGGTGGCAAAGGGGAGTTAGGGCCTAGCTGCAGAGCGCGCGTGGAGTGATGTTGGAAATTTGCTTGAAAATCACTAAGTCCCCATTTTTGAAGTTTTGCTTTTTGGCTGTTTGGGGGTCTTCTACTTGTTTCCACCTGGGTTGACGGCTCTGGGGCCATTGCTGGGAAGGTCTAATACCGGATAAAAGTGTTTTGGAGAAAATCAGAGTTGAAAACGATTTTGCCTTTTTGCTCACTATCATGTTTTCGGGGGCCTGTTTGGGGGGGTTCCTGGTGTTTGGGGGTGGGTTTTGGGGTCTCGGAGCACTGCTGACACAGTCTTATGTTGATTGCATTTGTTTTCCAGGACATCCATGGTGGAAAAAAGGAGTTATGACCTAGCTGCACAGCGCGTTTGGACAGAATTGAAAGAAGGCCGAAAAATATTCTAAGTATGAGATTTTCCATTTTTGCTTTTTTCCTGTTTGGGGGTGTTGTGCTTTTTTGCGGGTGGGTTGGCGGGTCTTGGGGGATTGCTGGAAAGGTCTAATACCGGATTAAAGTGGTTTTGAGAAAATCCATGCTGAAAAGCGTTTTGGCACATTAACTTAGGGCTCGTTAGGGTTAGCACTAGCAGCAGGATTGCATGTGTTTCGGGGTGTTCTAGATTTTTGCAACTGAGTTATGGGGTCTTAGAGCACTCGTGGGAATGTGTAATTTTGGTTGCAAGTGGTTTGAAGAAAATCCATGGTGGGAAAGGGGGGATTTGGCCTAGTTAAAGAAAGCGTTTGCCACTATTCTTAACTTAAGGCTCGTTAGGGTTGGCAGTATTGTATTGCATGTGTTTGGGCGGGGCGCTCTTTGTGGGGGTGTTTGCGAGTCTTGGAGCAATGCTGGGTATGGATACTTTTGCTAGCTTGCAAGTGGTTTGAATACAATCCACGGTGGGTAAGGGGGGATTTTGACCTACTTTACTTTCAAAGTATGTTTTGTCACCATTTTCTACTAGGCCTCGTTTTTTGAGATCTGATTGGGGGTCTTCTACATTTTTGCGACTGGGTTTAGTAAGGGTCTGGGAGCACTGCTGGGAAGGACTAATTTTGTTCTAAAACACAGTTTACAGTACACCTAGCTTGAGGGGAAAGATCCGCTAAATTAATTCGCCCATACTTATTTATCCTTCAAAAGGAGACTCAGACAGAGTACGCACTTTCAAAAATATTGTACTGTCTATTAGGAAACTCAAAGGGTGACTTTTTGCACTACACAACGTACATACCTTATATTTATTTCTCAGTGGTGTTCTAATATCACTTCCTGTATTTCCATCAATAATTACAGGCCGGATTTCAGCCTGTGCAATGGGAAAAGGATGAAGTCAGGCTTCACATTAGCGAACCGCAATTTAGCATCCGCCAGGCAGGCATTGGACAGGGTGTCTTCTGGTCACCATCATTGATGGACGGAGCGTCAGATGGAATGGAGGAGTCACGTAATAAGAGGAATGGTTGGATGCATCTTACAACTTCCCAAATTCAATAGGACAACTACAACAACATGCAGATACAGTATCCGTTCTTTTCTAATTATCTTTTAAGTAATGGTATTGCTGTGAACTTCTATGAGTGTCACTCTGCATTTCTTTGATCTCTGATTCTAAATTCATCCCTACAGCCATTGTATAGGTTTTACTTCTGCTATTTTTCAAACCTAATTTAACGTACGAAGTATTTCTCTGAGTGCAGAGATAGGCAAGTAAAAACACATAATTTTTACTGCAGCCCTGTACTGTCGCATTCTTTCATTCACGGTTGTCGAAAGTACTACTTACTTTTCAGTAACCATGCATGCAGTAGTGCATGCACTTCCTTTATGTCACTTAAAAGATTTATGGTTAGTTTTGTACCCAAAGATTTGTTTATCTTCAATTATTGTTTGTCCATGCTGTGCTTTTTTTTTCTTCTCTCAACAAAACTTTCCCAAAAACCCCCATTCCCATCCATTTTCCAAACCCTAACCCTCTTCCCCCGGGCTGTGTGGTTTTGATTGATGTGTGACTAAACGACAGCAATAATTCCACACACTTGCTGGGGAGGATAAGGTCATAGCAACAGGCTGGTGAAGGAATTCGAGGATATATTCTATTCTTACTCAGCTTGACACTGAGTCACTATTGGCAAATGAAAGCAGATTTTCATGTGCGGCATCAACTTGATTGGTCATCAAGAACATCCTCCTCCTAGACCAGGCAAATTATAATGCTGCTGTGTCCTTCACCATCAGTACTATTTCTTGTAGCAATAGTCAGTGTCAAAGACATTCAACGCAAGTACTAGTTATACTTTCAATACTTTACCATTTGTTAGACTACATTGTGGCACTGTTCTAGTGTACTTCCACCTGCTATATTCTCTATCGTACCATTCTAATGCTACGGTAAGGACAAACAAGGATTTTTTTTTTTTTCAGATGCTGCAACTGCCACTGTGTAACACTACAAGTACCACCGCAATGATGACATTTCATCCGCCCAGGATTGCCAACCTTAATCACCATTTCGCGTGCAGCCAGCACTGTGCCTAGCCCTATTTCCAAACACAAATTACAGGTAAGATAAGCGTTTGGGGGAGGTAGTATAATGGAGTATTAGGAGAGACGAGAGACTGACGGTCCTAGGACTATTGAATTCACTTACTCTGTGAGAGGCACTTAGTTTTGAAAACATTTGGGCCATTTATACTTACACAACTTGAATCAAGATGCCACTTAAGTTTCAGGACTGTTAAACCCCCACCCACCAGCCTCAAAAGCAGTAAAAAACATGTATGCTAAGATAAATTTTAAAGTTTATTTATATATCCCTAACATGAATACTCTCCCGTAAGACCCAACCCACCCCCCCAAACCCCAACGTATGTCCCTGAAAACTAAGTCCAAAAAAGTAGAAAACCCAACTCCCAATTCCCACCCCCCAGAAGTCTTTAAAAAAGGGGCAAGGGACAGTCTCCTCCTACTGCTGGCTGCTGTTGACTTTTCGGGCCAGGTCGGCATGCTCCTTGCGGAGGGTCTCGAGCAGGGTTTTGGTGTTGAGGAGCTCCTGCTCGAGGTAGGAAACCCTCAGGGAAAGGCGGTGCATCCTTCGTTTTGGTACTGCTGTGGGGGGCAGCTGATTTCTTTTCTGCTCGGCGGTGGCGGGTGGCTGTGGTACCCCGGCTCCGTACCGCTGGAGACCTGCTGCACTGACTGGCTGACCCAGGGAGCGCGGAGGAGGATGCAGGTGTTGCCGTGGATGTTGTTGACGTACTCTGGGTGTCCTCCTCCAGGGCCACCAGCCGCCGATATTCGGCTACAGTGGCCTCCAGCCTCCGTTGCCGGGCCCTTTTAGCCAGCTCCTTCCGTGTTGGTTTGGAAGGAGCATCTATATGAAGAAAGAAAGACATAGTCTGTAACCAATGCTCTTTAAGATTAACACAAAATGATTCAGCAGAAAGTTGTGTCACAGTAGAACTAGCAACTTGCAAGCGCAGTACATAACTATTGTGGCCAGTATCTATCTAACCTCCCACTTCTTCATCCTTGCTCTAACATTAGTGGGAGTTTAAGGAATCAGTTCTACGAGCACTATGGGCTCACTCCATTAGAGTTGACTATGACAGTACACCAGTCTTATTCTTCTTCTTCTCTCTTGTTTAGCCAAATTGGTGCGTTAACTTCTGCAAGCCGGCATAAAGCCAGCACAGTCAACTTGCACCTGAGAAAAACAGAAGCCCGTCATGATGAGTGAGACAGACTTGCGTTACTATAACAGTCCAGTACATGCAGGTGGTGATGCTCTTACTTTTCTATTGCGGGTGGCACTGAGAATACTCTGTTACAAGGGCTACTGCTTAATTAATTTAACTTTCACCCTACAGTGCCAATGAATACTAGAAAAGGAAAATGAAGAAGATAAATAATCTGATTATCTATCACTGCACATGGTATGTATTTGCTTACATATGGGATGACTTTAGGTGCTTTGCTTTTTATTGAGTGAACAGTGATACATCCACGCATGAATGACCGAGTTCTACTAAACTTATTAACAGAGGTAGTGAGTGGCCATCGTAATAGCCGGATATATGCTGTGCTTGCAATACAAACTACTGCTACTATTCATGGTAGTATTCGGACAAAATTACAACTTCTTTTCCTTGCCTTTCCTATACTGGGACGGACGTACGGGTGCAGTGTTACATGCTCTTCAAAGTAACACTTAGTTCATCCAGTGACCGTCAACTCTCTCTAGATACACATATGCTACCTAAGAGTCAGATAGTACCATGATCCAGGCATCCATCCATTCAAACTATATTTCAATCATTCTTCTTCATATCTCTCATCTGGACAAACCTTACGTTTTCTCACGGAGAGCACACTATGCTGTCTGCAATCTCAATAAGTAAGGAATATAAGAGTTTACCACTGCCCGCCACTAACGTGGAAACCCGCACAGCAGTTTGGTCCGGCACTTGCACCGCGTCCTCCCCAGAACTTTCCTCCTCCACCTCCGCGCTGGGCCCAGCACCAGATGCTCCACCTACAAAGTACATTTAAGAATGTTAGATGTCATAGGCATACACCACAGTATTTTGTCTAGGAATGAAGAAATGTGAATACAGAAACCAATCTAATAATTTGTGACTGTCTACTCTAAAGTAAAAATGTCCCTTTTTCCAGGGAAGGGTGTTGTCTTGCTGCACTTTTTGGCACAACTGATGAATGCTTGCTTTTTAACATGCACCATTTTTCTCATAACAGACAGAAGCTTCACTTCTAGGAACAAATCATCATAACTAAGACGAAGGGACCAATGATTCAGTACCAAAAAGAAAAATTAAAGTTCAAGCCAGGTGAGGGCTCGGCTCGCCCACAATAAATGTGTGAAATAAATCACTATAAGCACTTTTACATTTTTAATCAACCGTTTATGTTTTATGACAAGCTTGATTTTAATAAATATTTTTACTTTTAATAAAGCTTTAAAACTTAAATAGACTCTCTGGTTTTTGGTCATGAGTGAATGAGCAAAAGGTTTTGCAATTTGCAAGCATGAGTCCGTGCCTCTGACACTTCTGGACTCTGACTCCGTACTCTTGTCCTGCGTTGGATAATCATCATTGGGGATCAATCATCGATGAATTCGGGATCTAAATGACTCTGTCACACTATCTAGTCAGTAAGGAGATTAGGGGTTCTTCAAAGTCTGATATCACTGAGGTATGTGGAAAATCTACCTGCGCCTATTATAATTGATAAACAATGCACTATTTAGTGTCCATAGTTCTGTTTGTGCAGATTTGTCCCTGCAACAGTGGTAGTATGGATTGTCCTCCTATCCAAACCAAAAGTAAAGTAGTATCTTATTCTTTCTTGGTGGTCATTCACCTTTTTATTGTTGGTAATTGTCAAAACATAAACATTTAGAAGACTTGAAAAGACATTATGGACAATCCCAGAGGACTGCACTCAGTGCATAGAGCTATTGCTGACTAGAATGGGAGTTTTGTTTTACACCTTTTGCCAAATGTGCAATCTTAGTTAGCTACACAGACAGACTAATAAGAATAATCTAGTGCTTGAAGCAGACGTATGGCCTGACACAGCATTGGGGAGATAGGGCACCCCAGAGCATTGCTGGAGCTGCACCATCATTGCGACGCAACTCCAGCAATGCGCCGCCTTTACGGCACAGATGCCCACCGCTTCGGTGACGTTTTGGGCACATGCTGCGCAGCATTGTAAATACGGCGCACCATGGGTGGTGGTGGCGTGGCGCACAATTACTGGTGCATCCCTGCTACTTTGCAAAGATGCGCCGGTAATTAAAAATCTGACCCTTAGTGTCTAGCATTACGCAGTTCTTTAAACTACACTCATACATAATTTCTCAGGCCAATGAAATGAACACAAAATCGAAAACAAATAAGCATAGTAGCAACGCTACTGAGAAGGAGAGCAGTGCACCTGAAATGCACAGAAGATTTTGAAATATAATTTACCTACAATGTAATCAGCAGCATTATTGCTCTTGGTAAAAAACAAAAAATTGCAATATAATAACACACAGAGCAGGAGAAAACAGAGTAGTGAAGAAATAGCTACTACTACTCACCAAGCCCGGGGATCTCGAGGCTGAGCAGGTCGATCAAGTCGCGTTCCCGGTCCAGGAGATCCGTCCAACGGTGGGTGGCCTGGTTGTAGGTGCGCCGAACCAGAGAGTGTTGGTACATGGCCGGGCACACTTTCTCCCACTGCTTCCGGCGCTCCCGGATCCCGTAGCCTCTAACGATCTTGCCGCCTGCCATAATGGTCCTGGGGAGGTGGCGCTGGACATAAAAAACTAGTGCGGCCACCTCCTCCGCGCTAAAGATCTCCCGGGCTGTGACCTGCTCCCCCCTCAAACGCCCGCACGGAAGCCGGGCACGGGGTGCGGGACCCTTCCCCTTCTCAGGCTGCTTCCCGGTTACCTTTACCATGGTCTGGGCAGAAAGGAAGGTAAATAATAAATAAGAAATAGAATAGGGAAGAAGAAAAGAAAAGAGTTTAAAAAAGTAGTTTAAAATTAACCAAAAGTAGCAGAAAACACAAAAATATAGAGCTAGAAAAATAGAGGGATAGATAATAAGTAAAATAGATTAAAAAAACTTCAAACAAGCAAAGGATGGCAGAGATTGACAGAGAATACAGAAAGCATGCCCAGAACCATAGCAATGAATGAGAAACAAGATGGCCGCGCCCGTTCACGACCGCGTGGGTAAGTTCGCGCGAGATTTCCCTCGCGATCACACGTGAACTTGTACTAGCGAACCGCACACTTTGCGAGATTACACATAGCGCCCGGAAGCAGAAATACGTCATGCAAACAAGATGGCCGCGCCCGTGAATGACCGTGAGGGTAACTTCGCGCCGTTGCGCTACAAGCGGCTCGCTAAAACGCACAAAACCTTGCGAACTAACACGCCGCAAAAAAACAAATCGCATATTCGCACAAATCGCGGCTTCCGAATTCGATCTCGCGCAAATTCGCGCCCCGCGAATCCCGCGAAATTGCAGAAAAACGAGTTTTGCAAAACTGAAAGCACTCAGCAGGTGCAAAAGTTCAAACTCATCATTAGTAACCATTCCCTGTAGTGCTTCCTGAGGGGCCCCTCCAGAGTTCAGTTGCCTACTTGCAACTATTCTATGACCCGGCTCTGACCCTCACAGTAGGCTCATAGAATAGCTACAAGTAGGCCACAAAGGTCCTGTGAAAAAAAATTGCACTGCAACAGAAAGCAAATTACAGATAAGGAAGCAGGTGCCAGACTGGAAGTTCAAATTGAGTGCCACATTAATCAACCCCAAATTAATTCATGTCAGTTGAAGCAGGGCAGGTGTGCTTTTCCCCCCGTAATCTACAGTGATGAACCAGAGGGTGGCAGTGATGTACCAGAGGGTGGCATGGGTGAATCAGAGGGTGGCAGTGGTGAAACAGAGGGTGTTGTGATGATGAACCAGACGTAGAAACAACATAGTTGCGACCGTTGCGAGCCTACAAGTAAGTTCGCGAACCGGTACAAAACCCATGCAAACTGGCAGAAACCCTTGCGAACACACAAAAAAGAAAAAATCAGCGAATTCGCGAGAGTTCGCGGATTTTGCGGATTGGAATTCGTGAATACGCAAATTCGCGAACCGTGAATTCGCAAAATTCGCCCATGCTTAGTTATTTCTTTTTTCTCCACCCCCTACTACAGAAGGAGTAGTTTCTGTCCTGTAACTACAGTTCTGTAGTAGGGGTATCTCTATTATAGTCATAAGCACCCGCCCTCCTCCCCGGTGGAGTGAGATATTCATGTAAGAAATGCTATAGGTCTGGCGTGTTACGCCTTCAAAAAGAACTGAAAGTAGAAGGGACCTGCAGTGCATTCTGGGATACTGTGAGACTTCTGGAAAGTTCTCTTAAAGGCACAGTATCCTGTTCTGAGCCACATAATGGCAGCCTATGGGCTTGTCTGTCCACTTCTTCCTCTCTATCATTCCAGAGGGTTTTGCTGTTAAAGTCAAGGTTTTTCTCTTTGGAGAAATCTGGACAGGCTGTGCTGTTTGTGGATTTTGGTGGAATTTCTAGTTGAAGTACTGGACAGTGTAGCCTGTGGATATAGGCTGCATTATCTGTCTTTAAATTCTCTCTTAAGTGTCTGTGCAGTTCTGCATGTTTTGACAATTTAAGAGATTATTTTTGATTGCTCCGGGGTCCACGCACATGGTCGGGACTATTCACTAGATTATGACTATAACAGAGATACCCCTACTACAGAACTGGAGTTACAGGACAGAAACTACTCCTATCAATGGAACAAAGTATACACACAAAATACAATCAAGGATAAGAAAATGTCATACATTGAATGCGGAGAAACATACAGAATTTACAGAAATATAGTTAGAACATAAAATACATGGGAGACCATGGAGAGCTAGGCAGGTGTAAGTGATAAGGAGAACACAAGGAAAACGAAAGGCCGGCAGCTTAGCAGAGAGATGACCTGAAATAGAAATCACAAGATATCAGGTTCTGAAAGGACCTGATGGTAGAAATTACCTACTATTTACTCTTTTGGTGCTTATAATATCTTTCATTTGCTTCTGTGTCCTGATTGTGGCAGCACATATATTTTATACTAGAATGACGCTGTCTCAATTAATACTTATTGAAAACATGCCACAGTGTATTCTGTATATCTCTCTAAGAGAAGCTGAGGACGAATGACAACGAAAAGCACTGTACTGTTTCCATGATGCCTGAGGGGTCAGCGTTGTCATGTTCAGTGCTTGCTAGAAACTATTCACATCCTGGTAAGGTTAGGGGGGCTTATGGTGCCACTGTGAGCTAGCTGCCCTATACACTGACATATCCTGCGGGGGGTCTTGGCACCAAACCTGTTGGTCAACAAATGTGCAGATTCTACGTATTGGTAGGAGTTACAAGACATTGGCACCCAATGTTGGTTTGGTTCTTATTTAACGGTCAAATCTGAGTAGCTCAGTTGGACTTTCTCAGCGACCCATACTCATATTAAACTGGAGACCCAGAGTGGGAAGGGAAATCCACCTCAGTTGGGTAGGTATATCATATGTATTGGCTGTAGGTTTATTCAAGGTTGAAGGATAAAAATGTCCCATATAGTGTAAACCTTTCGCAAATAAATTTGCAAATCTTTTTTTTTCTTACCTCTCACAATGTCAATCAATAGAGTTGGTGTTGCGAACACTGATAATGAGAAGCAGGATGTTACTCGAAACATTACATAAAATTGCAGAAAGGCACTTACTATCAGATTATTGCAACACAGCCTCCCTGCAACGGGTGGTGGCGTAACCATCATGATTGAGGCACGCAAGACATTCAGAGCAGAGGCATTCTTGGAGTCACGGAGCCACAGAATTATAGAGGATAAACCCTACCTGACAGCGCCAGCTTGGGAGAGCGCACAGGGAACCACCAGCGGACCAAGGACTCGCACTTCCCGCCACCAGCCGCGCCGCCGCCTCGGGACCACAAATCCCATCAGGCTCAGCGGCGGCGCATTCCCCGACGCGGTATACGCGCCGGGAGGGGCACTATAACACAGGAAGCCCTCGGTGGAGCGGGGGGAGGCATTCTTGGAGTCACGGAGCCACAGAATTATAGAGGATAAACCCTACCTGACAGCGCCAGCTTGGGAGAGCGCACAGGGAACCACCAGCGGACCAAGGACTCGCACTTCCCGCCACCAGCCGCGCCGCCGCCTCGGGACCACAAATCCCATCAGGCTCCGCGGCGGCGCGTTCCCCGACGCGGTATACGCGCCGGGAGGGGCACTATAACACAGGAAGCCCTCGGTGGAGCGGGGGAGGCATTCTTGGAGTCACGGAGCCACAGAATTATAGAGGATAAACCCTACCTGACAGCGCCAGCTTGGGAGAGCGCACAGGGAACCACCAGCGGACCAAGGACTCGCACTTCCCGCCACCAGCCGCGCCGCCGCCTCGGGACCACAAATCCCATCAGGCTCAGCGGCGGCGCATTCCCCGACGCGGTATACGCGCCGGG
Source organism: Lissotriton vulgaris (assembly GCF_964263255.1). Taxonomy (NCBI): domain Eukaryota; kingdom Metazoa; phylum Chordata; class Amphibia; order Caudata; family Salamandridae; genus Lissotriton; species Lissotriton vulgaris. Next base: position 102,377 of record NW_028244846.1, read on the forward strand.
AGGGGCACTATAACACAGGAAGCCCTCGGTGGAGCGGGGGGAGGCATTCTTGGAGTCACGGAGCCACAGAATTATAGAGGATAAACCCTACCTGACAGCGCCAGCTTAGGAGAGCGCACAGGGAACCACCAGCGGACCAAGGACTCGCACTTCCCGCCACCAGCCGCGCCGCCGCCTCGGGACCACAAATCCCATCAGGCTCAGCGGCGGCGCGTTCCCCGACGCGGTATACGCGCCGGGAGGGGCACTATAACACAGGAAGCCCTCAGCTGCGCGGGACGCGAGCGGGACACCCGGGGCGAAGCCCGGGCAAAGGGCGGGCCGTCTGAGGCCGTCCGAGGACGACGGAGGACGGGACGGGCCACCCCTCTGACATCCACCAAATCAGAACACTCCGCAAGTAAGTTCTCCATATACACTGCCCCAATTGGTGATTAAATTGCCATTTTCTTTGCAATGTCCACAAGGGGCAGTCGCAGCAAGACTGCTGCAGGAGCTGGGAAAATCACCGGGCCAATTGACAATTTCATCTTCAAGGCCAATGAAGCAATTGACCATGGAATTTCTTTATTGGAGCGAAGAGTCTCCCTGGAACTGGCCCAAGCTAAACGTTCTTCCTTGGGTCTCCTTGCCACAGCTAACACACCCAATAGGAATAACCTTGCTGATGGCGTCTCAGTAATTAGTGCCAGTGCAGAGATCCACACTATGCCTAACACCGTGGACTTATCAGTAACACAACTTCTCTCAGACTCATTACGGAGTCTGGAGAAATCGCCTAACTTAGACATTACTGATAACTTCAACACACAACTGGATCTCGTCACAAACTCTATTCCAGCAATGAGTTTTCCTGAGAGCTCGGGTATAATACCTATTGTAGAATCTCAACTACCTTTTACCTCACTAACAGACACTACATGTGATCATGCTATCGACCCAATCCTCTCCACAGACCTTGATCCAATGGCTAAAAACTTTTCCCCTTCTCGAGATGTGGTTACTACACACACTCTCGTGGATTCGACCCCTACCTCAAGAGCATTGCGAGGGCTAAGAGAAGGAGCCATACAGAAACAGAAACAGCCCCAAGGCTCAAATACATCTATTGGAAGCCCTCTTCACCAGAGAAAGCAAGGGAAAAACCCACCCAATAACCAAAAAAAGGCTAGTAAGAAATCTAATGTAGGGTCAGGCCACAAAAGAGACCCGTCCCCTAAGGAGGGGTCATGCAAAGATTGCCCCTCAACAAATAAACTTATAACAAAGGTTGGGGAAATCATATCGGCCCATCTTGCTACCATCGAAAAAAGACTAGGGAATATTGAAAAACAACTTAACGAACTAAGTGCCCTAGTTAAAAATCCACCAACTAAAGACACACCAGTCTTAGTGGCAGCAAAATCACTTATTCAACCTCCCTCGGGGCAAGCCATGAAGAAATCAGCTACAGACGTTAGTAACACACATAAGCCAACCCCACCTCCAAAGGGAGCTTCGAAAAAATCAAACCCACCCACCTTAAACACAATCCCACAGGGGAAACAACCTAACCCCATACAATCAAAGGGGGATACCACTAGTAATCATAGGGACAAGAACAAAGGAAACCATGGAAGATTTCATGCCAACTTGCCCCCCGGATCTAGTCCATATGTAGTGGTAATGACGGGAGTCCCCGAGATACCGGACAATATTGAAGAGCCAACCTGGTCTCTACTAAATAAAGTCAGTTTCTGGTTAAATAATAACAGACCCCTACCCCCATACTGCAGGAGTAAAATCCTTACAGTCAGAAGAGTACCGTGGGTGGGCCGCGAAACACAGAAAACACATGCTGACTGTGTGATTGTTAACTTTGACGACCCACGCACGGTAGAACACATTTGTTCATGGAGAAGTGAGGGGTACAGCGAAGGTATAGAAACAAGGCACCTCTCCTTTTTCTATCCATCTAGGAGACCCAATCAGCACGATCATGCCTTCGAAAGAAACTGGTGCCAGGTGGGGCAAGAAGATGCGGGAAATAACTGGGGTGAGTGGGGGTTAGATAATCATAGACATCCCCATAGGAACACACTAAGCAGAGATGCTTACTGGGGTATACCAGTCTTCAATAGATTCAGCAGCCTCGAGATGGTTGACTGACTCCCTTCACCACCCGGGCTGCTGAACATTGAACTGGAGGGAACAAAACAGGGTTGCCCCGATGAGTCCGTTAAAAACATAGAGACGTACGATAAGGAGACACCAAGCACCCAACTGGCCCAAAACTACCAGAGGCTGCCACTAGCAAGGAAAGACCAAGTAATGGATAATACTACAGGACGCAAAACACCCAACCCTCCAGATCCATATACTCATAAAAACCCTAATAGTGTGCTAACTATTGTCAGCTGGAATGTAGCCGGACTCCAACAACGGGTGTCTGACCAGGAATGGTTAAAATTCATATCTAACAAAGACATTATAATGTTACAAGAGACATGGGCCACCTCTGAAATAGCCATAGAGGGTTTTGAATGTTATAGCATCTGCGCCCAAAAGCCAGTCTTTGGACGCCCCATGGGAGGCCTGCTGATTGGGTTCAGAATAACTCTAGGGGGGGCTATACCAACCAAGAGCCCAAACATTCAAATCATCGAGTTTACATGTAGATCATCGTTACACCTGATCAACTTTTATAATAACGACTTTCACTCGACCCCTAATAAGAACTATATAGAGCTATTCGAGAACATTACAAGAATAACTGAATCAGCCAACAATTGTGTAAACAATGGGATCATCCTAGCTGGAGACTTTAATGCCAAACTATCGAAAACCAAAGCAGGTACAAACCAACCAGATAGGGCCACCAAACGCGGGAATGAATTGAAAAACTTCATAAATACCCACACCCTATCAAATATAATGGATACATTTATAAATAGCGATACTGCTTATATTCCTACTTTCAGAGGGAGAGATTTCTCCAGCACAGTAGATTACATCTTCACGTCTGTGGAACTACTAGATAAAGTCATCCAAGCAGGAGTCGTAGAAACAGCCTTCGGAGACCATAACGCATTAGAATTCAGCTTAAGATTGGGCCCGATCCAAGCACCCCCCCGTACCTTGGGAGCAAGAGATATTATGACATCAACAGATAACCTCAGGTTAAAGTGGAAAGGGGTGAATTGCGGAGCCATTATGGACATAATTATAAACAATCACCAACCAACAGTTGCCTCCTGCCTACTCACCGACGGGAATCACCATAGGATAATCAAAGACTTTGCAAATCTGTGCCACGTTATTAAGACTCTTCTGACAGTCCCCCACAGGAAAAATAACGACGAGCCTAGGTGGTTCGACAGTTGTTGTTCAGCGGCAAATAAGGCTCTTCGCAAGGCACTAAACTCCAAACCAAGGAACCAAGTAGATGTACGGTTCGCCAGGCAAGCCTACAAAACAGCTATAGGGATAAGGAAGGCCACCATGGTAGAAGAACATTGGAATGAACTTTCAGTTTCCGCTGCTGTGGGAAATAGTGCAACTTTTTGGCCCGCTGTAAGGAAGATGCGGGACATGGGGAAACAATTGTCACCAATCAGCTGCACTATCTCAAGTCAGAATTGGGAGCAACATTTCTCCAAAATATATGCTAATCCCGCTGCTCCCGTAGAAGCCCATAATTATGACAAACTGAGCCCACTCGATATAACCCTGGGGGAGGTCGTTCTGGCCATCAACCAAAGCCTGGGGAACAAGGCGCCAGGGCCAGATGGCTTCCCAATTGACTTAATCAAACACAATCCAGAATTTTGGGGGCCTATCCTGGTCAATGTTTTCAACAGTGTATCGATGGGCGCCATCCCTGCCACCTGGTCAACAAGCACAATAGTGCCTATTTACAAAAAAGGTGAAAGATCTGACCCTGCAAATTATAGGCCCATCTCACTCTTAGACAACACCCTGAAAATTTTGGGCCGAGTGTTGTACAACAGAGTGAATGATTGGGCCGAAGAAACAGGGGTGCTGGACAGATGTCAGATGGGCTTCAGAAGTAAGGTTGGGACAACAGAACAATGCCTGAATCTCAATCTTATAATAGGCAAATATACCATAGCCAAGGCTTCTCCTATCTACCTAGCCTTTATGGACTTGTCGTCCGCATTCGACCTAGTGAATAGGTCGAAGTTGTGGGCGACACTCCTCTCCTATGGCCTTGATGAACCCTTAGTACACTTCCTAGCCTATCTACACGTGGACACTAAAGCCCAGGTACGAATTGGAATGGAGGGTGAAATCTCGGGGGCAATTAAGGTAGAAAGAGGCGTCCGACAGGGGTGCGTTTTAGCACCCCTGCTGTTCATCATCTACATAAATGGACTGAGTGACTCCCTGAAAAAAACGACAACGGATGTTCCGAAAATCCAAGGGAACCTGCTACCCGCACTCCTCTATGCAGATGATGCGGTGATCATGGGCCTAACACCGAACGCTCTCCGTGCCCTGGTCAAGAGCTTTGCACATTTCATGGGGAACTTGGACTTGAAGGTGAATTTTAAAAAATCATTTATCATGACATGTGGGCCAGGGGCCAAACAACTCAACTCCATCTCGATTGGTCAAGAGAAGTTACACTCCACCAAATCATTCCCCTACTTAGGCATGGTCTTTGCTGCGAACGGCCTGTGGAGTGGGCATCTTGCCCACGCCACAGGCAAGTTCTCAAAGGCCATAAATTCAATCCTTGCCTTGCCGCGACCAAAAAGGTCAGAAACAACCGAGGCAATTGTGAAAATTTATAAATTGCAATGCGTCCCGGTTGCAACCTACGGCGCAGAAATTTGGGGGATAGTGAGCCCATCTAGCCTGCAGACAGAAGAAAACCGGTTATGTAGAAAACTTTTAGGAGCTCCAATTTCCTCTGCTGGGTATATCTGCCATGCTGAGCTCAACCTGCCCTACATAACCGACTTCATTGCCACGCGACCTGCAATATTTTGGTTGTCCATCTGGGCCAATGAACGTGCTACCTTAACACAGGAAATTGTGTCCGAATGTTTAAACTGTGACAAAGGTATGAGCATCCCGTGGCTTCGGGCAACAAAGGAAAGCCTAGATAGTATTGGCAAAACTCATCTCTTTAACGATCCTTCCCAGATTAAGAGTACGGACAAAAAAGTCACACAAATCGAACTCTATGCCCTCTTTAGGGAAAAGAGGTTGGAGATAGAACTACAAAAACAAACTGTTAAATCATATGTGACCAATATAAACAATGATTTATCTCCACAACAAATACCTCTATACCTAAGACTCCCTATGACCAACTGGGAAAGGTCGCTATTATTTCACCTAAGAGCTGGATCTATAAAATACTCACTCTGCTTTCCCATGGGCCACAGCACGATGAATTCTGGACATGAGCTTAGCCCCTGACCTTACGATGGACACAGCAGACAAAATGACCTACATTTCTTCTTCCATTGTAAATTATTTATGAAATATATCAAGTGGTTTTTAGCCCCATATTTTAAAAAACAAAGACCAGTTTCCCTAACTCAATCATATCTCATGCTTTTAAAATTAGAAAATGATGAACTGATTTTTCGCGCAAGCTCATTTTTGAAAGTAATCTTTTATGCACGGAAATCTATGGAATCTCCCTGAAATGCTCACGCGCCTAAAAATGCCTCCCTTGCAATAGCACTTTAGTTAATTGGAATGCACATTGGAATGCACTTTAATAATCTGATTTTGATTGTTTACATTAATATTTGAAAACCAATTGCAGTTTTTTAACTATTTTATGGAAATTGTGTAATTAATTTTTAAAGATGTATTTTTTATGTAATATGTGACTTTTATGGATTTTTTGCAATCCGAATAAAGTTTTCTTGAATTGAATTGAATTAATTGACATTGGCACCCAATGTTGGTTTGGTTCTTATTTAACGGTCAAATCTGAGTAGCTCAGTTGGACTTTCTCAGCGACCCATACTCATATTAAACTGGAGACCCGTAGTGGGAAGGGAAATCCACCTCAGTTGGGTAGGTATATCATATGTATTGGCTGTAGGTTTATTCAAGGTTGAAGGATAAAAATGTCCCATATAGTGTAAACCTTTCGCAAATAAATTTGCAAATCTTTTTTTTTCTTACCTCTCACAATGTCACTCAATAGAGTTGGTGTTGCGAACACTGATAATGAGAAGCAGGATGTTACTCGAAACATTACATAAAATTGCAGAAAGGCACTTACTATCAGATTATTGCAACACAGCCTCCCTGCAACGGGTGGTGGCGTAACCATCATGATTGAGGCACGCAAGACATTCAGAGCAGAGGTATTCTTTTCCTGGGTTCGATTCCTGCCTGAAGGTGCACACACACAATTGTTTCACACTTACATTGAAGTTGATGTACCTGAAGAATATCTTCCATATGTGGACATGGTAGTCTTGTTAACGTACCATGAGCATATACATTGGTTTAAAGGTGCCCTCCCACACACAACAGAAATGTAATCTGTTGGTGCTTGTAATCTTTTACATTTGCTTCTGGCTAATGATTGTCACAGCAAACATGTTTTATACTAGAATAACGCTGGTTCAATAAATGCTCATTGAAAACATCCCTAACGTTTATTCTGTGTTTCTCTCTGAGACTAAGTGAGCATGATTGACTGAGCGAAAAGTCCTGGGCTGTTTCCACCATCCCTGAAGGATCAAGGCTTGTCATGTTCGAAGGTTGCCAGAATCTATTTGCTCTTTGGAAACGTTAGGGGTCTTATGGTGGCACTGTGAGCTAGCTGGTCTAAAGGCTGACATATCCTTTGAGGGTGTCCGGAACTGGTCTAGACACCAAGCCCTTAGTTTTCGTTACCTACAAACGTACAGATTATATGTATTTTTAGGAGCTACACGACACATCAAGCATCCAGTCATTAACGCACATTGCAGCCCCAAGATTGTGATTCCCTTCAAGGGGTGCAATATTAAATTTGAGACCTTCTGGCTTTGTCTGATTATTACTAAAATACCTAAAGTCAAAATATAAAGCAAAACAGTAGTCCAATGAATGTTGAAACATTTCAAAATGGAGCCACCTTTCAATAACATTCGATTATGTATGCCATTATTATCTGATAGAGTCATCTAGTAACAGATTCTTCAATTTAGAATTATCCCTTGGTGTCAGACTGAATCTGGAATTTCTTTGTAAGCAGTCCCCTTGCATGCCAGTAGGTGGTGTTGTTCAGCTCCACGTGGCATTGTTCACACCAGAAATGACATTTGCGGTGCCTATATAGGCGTCACCCAGGCGTGCTGGTGGCAGTTCTTTTCTTTCCACACCAGTCTATGCAGATATGAGAAAAGCTACCCTTAGTACATTTAAAAAAAAAAATGTAATCCAACTTTTTTGTCAACATAATTTTGAGGGTATTACCCCCTGGAGTGGTAGGATATCATCCAAAAGGGCCGGCTTCCAGCCCTGCTGGACCAATCACTGATCATTGTCAGCGATGGACCTACATCTTATGTGGCTCTGGTGCCTCGAGCACGACCTAAAGGCCTGTGCCGATTGCCACGTCATGAACTCAAAGGAATTGAGGGAGGGATCCCACTAGCTCCTGGAGGCTCAATGTGCAACACTGTCACAATCTGGACCCCAGTTGAGTGGAAGGCCTTGGGAACAGAGCTCAAGATCTTCATCGCAATGGAAGTCTTTGGGTCACTTGGGTAGGTTCCACCACAAGAAAATGGAGAAGACGAAGAGGTCTTCGGCTCCACACCATCTGTCAGTCGACAAGATGAGGCAGTGTCCTTCACCGAGGCCTGGCTTTGCAGTAAAACCTGTGAACGGGCTATCTCCGTGCTTCCACCAGTTTCCAGGAGCTGGAGTGACCCTTCCCACTCTAAGTTCTATGAGACCATGTGCCTCATATTTTGGAGGCCTGTTCCCTCCGGTATGCCTTCAAGGCTCAAGGGTTAGAAAGGGGCCCCTTCTCGTTCCAAGCCAAAGGCTCCAGCTTTGATGACAGAAGGGCCCCAGTGATCCAAACTTGGGTATTGACAATGCTGGTTGTACCTTGTTCACCTTCCCTAGAGCCCGTGCCGAATTCAATGCTCCCAGTGCCAATGGCGCCTCCCCAAAACTCATCCCCAATTCTGACACGGAGCCGGAATGGCATCGACTGACACCACCTATGGTGCCTACTGGAGCCATAGCTTCCAGTCTGTAGCCTGAGCCCTATTCCTATGGACTCAGATTCGGAGAGGATTGGGAGGGGTCGCTGGACACTGAAGAGTACTAGGGGTGGGTGGATCTTGCAGAGTTTCACTCCACGGAATTCCACGGAGTTGCATGAAAATTCTGCGTGATTTGGCTGAGTTCTGTAAGCAGGCGGAATCGGCACATCGTGGCGCTCATCATCTGTAATCTGCAGGTTTTGGTAATAACTTCATGATTGTCGCTTAACAATAAAATCAGCAGTCTGCCAACAAGCCCTACACTGGCAGCAACAATGAAAAACTCTCCAAGGCCGCTGAATGGACACCCTACAAAAGATTAATGAAATCAAATGACTTCCTTGAGTGCCTCCATCCCTTTCACCAGGCACAAGGAACCACTCTACGCACAGGGTAGATTCTTTGGCAGCCTGGACCGTGCAATCTGGCACCCTGTGACTGCAGTTGTTTCTTGTGCTGTAGTCTTCTTGGTTTCCCTTTCATGTTGTTGCTGCATCCCCCACTTACCCTCCTGCAGCTCCTCCTTTGTGGCCTCTGCTGTTGTAGCCGGATGCATCTTGCTGGCTTAGGGTGGCAGAGGTGAAGTATCTCCCTGGCAGAGAGTACATGGATGTAGGCTGGTTAAGGAAAAGTCGCTGTGTGCCCCAGTGGCGTATAACAAGCCTCTGCAGTCCCTGTGGTGGGGGGGGTCCCCCAAGCTCCAGAGGGCCTTCTCAGCACAGTACTCTAGCCAAAGAGCTCCTGATTGAGCCCGAAGTGGACCCCTTCATGTGCCTTGCAGGAGGGGCCCTCAAGTTTCCTTTAAGCATGGGCGAATTTTGCGAATCTCGCGTTCGCGAATTTTGCGGATTTGCGAACTCACAAATCCGCAAAATCCGCGAATTCTCGCGAATTTGCGGATTTTTTTTTTTTGTGTTTGCGCGGGTTTCTGCGAGTTCGCGAGGGTTTTGTACAATGTCGCAAATTGCGAACTTACCTGTCGGGTCGCAAGTTTCGCGAACTTGTTGTTTCTACGTGTCCAGCCTGTTTGGGACACTCTTCTTCATCACTGCCACTCTCTGTCACCACTGCCACTCTCTGACTACTCATGCCACCCTCTGGCCCACCCATGCCACCCTCTGTTTCATCACAGCAACCTCTGGTTGTCCAGTCAGTGTACATTATTGTGGCAACAAGCACACCTTCCCTGCCTCAAGTGACCTGAATTAATTTGGGGCTGATTAATGTGTCACAGAATATTTTTTTAGCTGGCACCTGCTTCCTTAGTGCTTCCTGATTAGTGATCTTTTGAACTTGCTAAGTGCTTTCATTGTTGCAAAATTAGTTACAACACCTGCCCTGCCCCAACTGACAATAATGAATTAGGGGCTGATTAATGGATTTGAACCTCCAGCCTGGCTCCTGCTTGTCTCCCTTAGCTGTAATTAAGGACCTTTGTGGCATATGTGTAACTATTCTGAGGTTCAGAGCAGGGTCACATAATAGTTGCAACTGGCAACTGAACTCTGGAGGGGCCCCTCAGGAAGCACTACAGGAAATGGCTACTAATGATGAGCCTGAACTTTTGAACCTGGTAAGTAGTTTCAGTTTTGCTAAAATCGTATTTCTGCAATTTTGCACTTATTCGCGGGGCGCGAAGTTGTACTGGGAAGCCGCGAACTCACGCGAACAGTGCGAGCAAAATCCGCTGCTCGCGGATTTGCGGATTTTGCGGGAGATTCGCGAATCTCGCGGATTGCGAATTTACCGAAAATCCGCAAAATCCGCGAGCGAAACGGATTTTCCGCCCATGCTTAGTTTCCTTACTCCAGTGGCGCCGCACCCCGACTCTTCACCATCATGAGAGCAGCAGCGTGCAGTTGGGCCGGCGTCTACGAGGCAAACAAGAACTGATAGCTTTCACAGTGAACTTTTGCCTGCTATCTCCTGCGCATGCGCAGCCTCTGATCAATAGTACAGAAAGTCAGAAAATATCCCAGCCCTGCGCCTTTCCTGACTGCACCCTGCTGGGACGGCACACTACAGATTCATTGGCCCCTTGGGAGGCAGAGAGAACACCCATCGTTCTGTGGAAGAACCATGGTGTGCAGGGGCCCACGGGTGCCTGAAACCATGTGAGCCCTGGAATGCAAGTGCCTTACATCCTCGGGCCCCTATGGCAAGGGAGAGGGAGGGTGGAGCTCACAGACACCGCGGCAACCTGTCGGCGTGTACAGGACTTTACTCCAAAACACCAGCTCCAATGAATGGAAAGGAGTTAATGATCATAATGTATGGTGTTTTAACATGAAAACATTTAGCCTGCCTTAGTATTAAGGTACTCTACCTGTTCTTAACACCAGCTCCACCCTGTGCCATTGTTAGAGTGATTGGTGGTGCCAGGAGAGTGTGGAGGGAAGCCAAGGAGGGGCGCAGGATGGCAGATACCCCGGAGCCTGGCATCACAACTGTCACATAATGAATAGTTTGACTACATCAGCATCTCCATCTCTCGGCTTCATTATAAGAATAAGCAGGGGGGAATCTAATAGGAGACTGGCAGGAATGTAGGAGTGAGCAGGATGGAGGCATTGAAGCTCCTCCCCTCATAAAATATATATGAGGCGCTATGTAGGCTCCGTGACTGCTAGGACCAGACAGGCACTCTGGCTCTTGGCCTGGCATTCTTCATACAGGTAGGAATGACTGCACGGGGACCGGCGTGCAGCACCCATAGGGCTGAGGGCTTCAGCCCACCGCTTGTGTCTCATACCAGGCCGATGAAGGTTTGAGGACACCCTCAGTTAATACAGGTATGAGTGACTGCACGGGGACAGGGGTGCACCACCCATAGGGCTGAGAGGGCTTCAGCCCACCGCTTGTGTCTCATCCCAGGCCGATGAAGGTTTGAGGACACCCTCAGTTAATACAGGTAGGAATGACTGCACGGGGACAGGCGTGCAACACCCATAGGGCTGAAAGGTCTTCAGCCCGCCGTGTGCGTCTCATCCCAGGCTAAAGCAGGTTTGAGGACACCCTCAATTAATACAGGTAGGAATGACTGCACGGGGACAGATGTGCAGCACCCATAGGGCTGAGAGGGCTTCAGCCCCCCTGCGTGTGTCTCATCCCAGGCTAAAGCAGGTTTGAGGACACCCTCAGTTAATACAGGTAGGAATGACTGCATGGGGACAGATGTGCAACACCCATAGGGCTAAGAGGGCTTCAGCCCCCCTGCGTGCGTCTCTCATCCCAGGCTGAGGCAGGTTTGAGGAGACCCTCAGTTAATACAGGTAGGAATGACTGCACAGGGACAGGAGTGCAGCACCCATAGGGCTAAGAGGGCTTCAGCCCCCCTGCGTGCGTCTCTCATCCCAGGCCGATGCAGGTTTGAGGACACCCTCAGTTAATACAGGTAGGAATGACTGCACGGGGACAGGAGTGCAGCATCCATAGGGCTGAGGGCTTCAGCTCCCCTGTGTGTGTCTCATCCTAGGCCGATGAAGGTTTGAGGATACCCTCAGTTAATACAGGTAGGAATGACTGCACGGGGACAGATGTGCAACACCCATAGGGCTAAGAGGGCTTCAGCCCCCCTGCGTGCGTCTCTCATCCCAGGCTGAGGCAGGTTTGGGGACACCCTCAGTTAATACAGGTAGGAATGACTGCACGGGGACAGGAGTGCAGCACCCATAGGGCTAAGAGGGCTTCAGCCCCCCTGCGTGCGTCTCTCATCCCAGGCCGGTGCAGGTTTGAGGACACCCTCAGTTAATACAGGTAGGAATGACTGCACGGGGACAGGAGTGCAGCACCCATAGGGCTGAGGGCTTCAGCCCCCCTGCGTGTGTCTCATCCCAGGCTGATGCAGGTTTGAGGACACCCTCAGTTAATACAGGTAGGAATGACTGCACGGGGACAGGAGTGCAGCACCAATAGGGCTGAGGGCTTCAGCCCCCCTGTGTGTGTCTCATCCTAGGCCGATGAAGGTTTGCAGATACCCTCAGTTAATACAGGTAGGAATGACTGCACGGGGACAGATGTGCAACACCCATAGGGCTGAGAGGGCTTCAGCCCCCCTGCGTGCGTCTCTCATCCCAGGCTGAGGCAGGTTTGAGGACACCCTCGGTTAATACAGGTAGGAATGACTGCACGGGGACAGGCGTGCAACACCCATAGGGCTGAAAGGTCTTCAGCCCGCCGTGTGCGTCTCATTCCAGGCTAAAGCAGGTTTGAGGACACCCTCAGTTAATACAGGTAGGAATGACTGCACGGGGACAGGCGTGCAGCACCCATAGGGCTGAGGGCTTCAGCCCACCGCTTGTGTCTCATCCCAGGCCGATAAAGGTTTGAGGACACCCTCAGTTAATACAGGTAGGAATGACTGCACGGGGACAGATGTGCAACACCCATAGGGCTAAGAGGGCTTCAGCCCCCCTGCGTGCGTCTCTCATCCCAGGCTGAGGCAGGTTTGAGGACACCCTCTGTTAATACAGGTAGGAATGACTGCACGGGGACAGGAGTGCAGCACCCATAGGGCTAAGAGGGCTTCAGCCCCCCTGCGTGCGTCTCTCATCCCAGGCCAATGCAGGTTTGAGGACACCCTCAGTTAATACAGGTAGGAATGACTGCACGGGGACAGGAGTGCAGCACCCATAGGGCTGAGGGCTTCAGCCCCCCTGTGTGTATCTCATCCCAGGCCGATGCAGGTTTGAGGACACCCTCAGTTAATACAGGTAGGAATGACTGCACGGGGACAGGAGTGCAGCACCCATAGGGCTGAAAGGGCTTCAGCCCCCATGCGTGTGTCTCTCATCCCAGGCCGATGCAGGTTTGAGGATACCCTCAGTTAATACAGGTAGGAATGACGGCACGGGGACAGGGGTGCAGCAACCATAGAGCTGAAAGGGCTTCTGCCCCCCTGCGTGTGTCTCATCCCAGGCTAAAGCAGGTTTGAGGACACCCTCAGTTAATATAGGTAGGAATGACTGCACAGGGTTCAGTCATGCAGCACCCATAGGGCTGAGGGCTTCAGCCCCCCTGCGTGTGTCTCATCCCAGGCTGAGGCAGGTTTGAGGACACCCTCAGTTAATACTGGTAGGAATGACTGCACGGGGACAAGCGTGCAGCACCCATAGGGCTAAGAGGGCTTCAGCCCCCATGCGTGCGTCTCTCATCCCAGGCCGAGGCAGGTTTGAGGACACCCTCAGTTAATACAGGTCGGAATGACTGCACGGGGACAGGAGTGCAGCACCCATAGGGCTGAAAGGGCTTCAGCCCCCATGCGTGCGTCTCTCATCCCAGGCCGATGCAGGTTTGAGGACACCCTCAGTTAATATAGGTAGGAATGACTGCACAGGGTTCAGTCATGCAGCACCCATAGGGCTGAGGGCTTCAGCCCGCCGCGTGTGTCTCTCATCCCAGGCCGATGCAGGTTTGAGGACACCCTCAGTTAATACAGGTAGGAATGGCCTCACGGGGACAGGAGTGCAGCACCCATAGGGCTGAGGGCTTCAGCCCCCATGCGTGCGTCTCTCATCCCAGGCTGAGGCAGGTTTGAGGACACCCTCAGTTAATACAGGTCGGAATGACTGCACGGGGACAGGAGTGCAGCACCCATAGGGCTGAAAGGGCTTCAGCCCCCATGCGTGCGTCTCTCATCCCAGGCCGAGGCAGGTTTGAGGACACCCTCAGTTAATACAGGTCGGAATGACTGCACGGGGACAGGAGTGCAGCACCCATAGGGCTGAAAGGGCTTCAGCCCCCATGCGTGCGTCTCTCATCCCAGGCCGAGGCAGGTTTGAGGACACCCTCAGTTAATACAGGTCGGAATGACTGCACGGGGACAGGAGTGCAGCATCCATAGGGCTGAGGGCTTCAGCCCCCCTGCGTGTGTCTCATCCCAGGCCGATGCAGGTTTGAGGACACCCTCAGTTAATACAGGTAGGAATGACTGCACGGGGACAGGAGTGCAGCACCCATAGGGCTGAAAGGGCTTCAGCCCCATGCGTGCGTCTCTCATCCCAGGCTGAGGCAGGTTTGAGGACACCCTCAGTTAATACAGGTAGGAATGACTGCACGGGGACAGGAGTGCAGCACCCATAGGGCTGAGGGCTTCAGCCCGCCGCTTGTGTCTCATCCCAGGCCGATGCAGGTTTGAGGACACCCTCAGTTAATACAGGTAGGAATGACTGCACGGGGACAGATGTGCAATACCCATAGGGCTAAGAGGGCTTCAGCCCCCCTGCGTGCGTCTCTCATCCCAGGCTGAGGCAGGTTTGAGGACACCCTCAGTTAATACAGGTAGGAATGACTGCACGGGGACAGGCGTGCAGCACCCATAGGGCTGAGGGCTTCAGCCCACCGCTTGTGTCTCATCCCAGGCCGATGAAGGTTTGAGGACACCCTCAGTTAATACAGGTAGGAATGGCCTCACGGGGACAGGAGTGCAGCACCCATAGGGCTAAGAGGGCTTCAGCCCCCCTGTGTCAAGTCAAGTCAAGTCAGAGAATTTGTATAGCGCACTACCTACCCAGAGGGTCTCAAGGCGCTTAGACAGGGGAGGAGGATTACTTGTCAAATATCCACGTTTTAAGTTGCTTTCTGAATGCTAGGTGGTTCTGGGTAAGGCGAAGGTAAGCGGGGAGTGAGTTCCATGTTTTAGCAGCCAGGTATGAGAAGGATCTGCCTCCCATGGTGGTCTTGTTGATGCGAGGTACAGTGGCGAGAGCTTGGTTGGAGGAACGTAGTTGGCGGGAGGGGGTGTAGAAGGACAGTCGTGAGTTGAGGCATTCTGGTCCGATGTCGTAGAGTGATTTGTGTGCGTGGGTTAGCAGTCGGAAAGTGATCCTCTTATTGACGGGTAGCCAGTGGAGGTCTTTAAGGTGACCAGAGATGTGTTCGTTGCGTGGGATGTCTAGTATGATCCTGGCTGAGGCGTTTTGGATTCGTTGGAGTTTCTTCTGGAGTTTAGCGGTAGTTCCCGCGTAGAGGGTGTTTCCGTAGTCCAGTCGGCTCGTGACCAGAGCATGGGTGACTGTTTTCCTTGTTTCGGTGGGGATCCAGCGAAATGTTTTTCTGAGCATGCGAAGGATGTTGAAGCAGGAAGAGGATACAGCGCTGACTTGTCTGTTCATTGAGAGTGAAGAATCCAGGATGACGCCTAGGTTCCGTGCGTGGTCTGTCGGGATGGGTGCTTTTCCGAGGGCTTCCGGCCACCAGGAGTCGTCCCATGTGTCTCTCATCCCAGGCCGATGCAGGTTTGAGGACACCCTCACTTAATACAGGTAGGAATGACTGCACGGGGACAGATGTGCAACACCCATAGGGCTAAGAGGGCTTCAGCCCCCCTGTGTGCGTCTCTCATCCCAGGCTGAGGCAGGTTTGAGGATACCCTCAGTTAATAAAGGTAGGAATGACTGCACGGGGACAGGCGTGCAGCACCCATAGGGCTGAGGGCTTCAGCCCACCGCTTGTGTCTCATCCCAGGCCGATGAAGGTTTGAGGACACCCTCAGTTAATACAGGTAGGAATGACTGCACGGGGACAGGAGTGCAGCACCCATAGGGCTGAGGGCTTCAGCCCCCCTGCGTGTGTCTCATCCCAGGCCGATGCAGGTTTGAGGACACCCTCAGTTAATACAGGTAGGAATGACTGCACAGGGACAGATGTGCAACACCCATAGGGCTGAGGGCTTCAGCCCACCGCTTGTGTCTCATCCCAGGCCGATGAAGGTTTGAGGACACCCTCAGTTAATACAGGTATGAGTGACTGCACGGGGACAGGGGTGCAGCAACCATAGAGCTGAAAGGGCTTCTGCCCCCCTGCGTGTGTCTCATCCCAGGCTAAAGCAGGTTTGAGGACACCCTCAGTTAATACTGGTAGGAATGACTGCACGGGGACAGGCGTGCAGCACCCATAGGGCTGAGGGCTTCAGCCCACCGCTTGTGTCTC
Organism: Lissotriton vulgaris; assembly: GCF_964263255.1. Taxonomy (NCBI): domain Eukaryota; kingdom Metazoa; phylum Chordata; class Amphibia; order Caudata; family Salamandridae; genus Lissotriton; species Lissotriton vulgaris. Next base: position 118,549 of record NW_028244846.1, read on the forward strand.
ATCCCAGGCTAAAGCAGGTTTGAGGACACCCTCACTTAATACAGGTAGGAATGACTGCACGGGGACAGGAGTGCAGCACCCATAGGGCTGAAAGGGCTTCAGCCCCCATGTGTGCGTCTCTCATCCCAGGCCGATGCAGGTTTGAGGACACCCTCAGTTAATACAGGTAGGAATGACTGCACAAGGTTCAGTCATGCAGCACGCATAGGGCTGAGGGCTTCAGCCCGGCCACCGCTTGTGTCTCATCCCAGGCCGATGAAGGTTTGAGGACACCCTCAGTTAATACAGGTAGGAATGACTGCACGGGGACAGGAGTGCTGCACCCATAGGGCTGAGGGCTTCAGCCCCCCTGCGTGTGTCTCATCCCAGGCCGATGCAGGTTTGAGGACACCCTCAGTTAATACAGGTAGGAATGACTGCACGGGGACAGGAGTGCAGCACCCATAGGGCTGAAAGGGCTTCAGCCCCCATGCGTGCGTCTCTCATCCCAGGCCGATGCAGGTTTGAGGACACCCTCAGTTAATACAGGTAGGAATGACTGCACGGGGATAGGGGTGCAGCAACCATAGAGCTGAAAGGGCTTCAGCCCCCATGCGTGCGTCTCATCCCAGGCTAAAGCAGGTTTGAGGACACCCTCAGTTAATACCGGTAGGAATGACTGCACAGGGTTCAGTCATGCAGCACCCATAGGGCTGAGGGCTTCAGCCCGCCGCGTGTGTCTCATCCCAGGCTGAGGCAGGTTTGAGGACACCCTCAGTTAATACAGGTAGGAATGACTGCACGGGGACAGGAGTGCAGCACCCATAGGGCTGAAAGGGCTTCAGCCCCCATGCGTGCGTCTCTCATCCCAGGCCGATGCAGGTTTGAGGACACCCTCAGTTAATATAGGTAGGAATGACTGCACGGGGACAGGCGTGCAACACCCATAGGGCTGAGGGCTTCAGCCCACCGCTTGTGTCTCATCCCAGACTAAAGCAGGTTTGAGGACACCCTAAATAAATACAGGTAGGAATGACTGCGCGGGGACAGGAGTGCAGCACCCATAGGGCTGAGGGCTTCAGCCCCCATGCGTGCGTCTCTCATCCCAGGCTGAGGCAGGTTTGAGGACACCCTCAGTTAATACAGGTAGGAACGACTGCACAGGGTTCAGTCATGCAGCACCCATAGGGCTGAGGGCTTCAGCCCGCCGCGTGTGTCTCATCCCAGGCTGAGGCAGGTTGGAGGACACCCTCAGTTAATACAGGTAGGAATGACTGCACGGGGACAGGAGTGCAGCACCCATAGGGCTGAGGGCTTCAGCCCACCGCTTGTGTCTCATCCCAGGCCGATAAAGGTTTGAGGACACCCTCAGTTAATACAGGTAGGAATTACTGCACGGGGACAGATGTGCAACACCCATAGGGCTAAGAGGGCTTCAGCCCCCCTGCGTGCGTCTCTCATCCCAGGCCGATGCAGGTTTGAGGACACCCTCAGTTAATACAGGTAGGAATGACTGCACGGGGACAGGAGTGCAGCACCCATAGGGCTGAGGGCTTCAGCCCCCCTGTGTGTGTCTCATCCTAGGCCGATGAAGGTTTGAGGACACCCTCAGTTAATATAGGTAGGAATGACTGCACGGGGACAGGAGTGCAGCACCCATAGGGCTAAGAGGGCTTCAGCCCCCATGCGTGCGTCTCTCATCCCAGGCCGATGCAGGTTTGAGGACACCCTCAGTTAATACAGGTAGGAATGACTGCACGGGGACAGGAGTGCAGCACCCATAGGGCTGAGGGCTTCAGCCCCCCTGTGTGTGTCTCATCCTAGGCCGATGAAGGTTTGAGGACACCCTCAGTTAATATAGGTAGGAATGACTGCACGGGGACAGGAGTGCAGCACCCATAGGGCTAAGAGGGCTTCAGCCCCCATGCGTGCGTCTCTCATCCCAGGCTGAGGCAGGTTTGAGGACACCCTCTGTTAATACAGGTAGGAATGACTGCACGGGGACAGGAGTGCAGCACCCATAGGGCTGAGGGCTTCAGCCCCCCTGCGTGCGTCTCTCATCCCAGGCCGATGCAGGTTTGAGGACACCCTCAGTTAATACAGGTAGGAATGACTGCACCTGGACAGATGTGCAATACCCATAGGGCTAAGAGGGCTTCAGCCCCCCTGCGTGCGTCTCTCATCCCAGGCTGAGGCAGGTTTGAGGACACCCTCAGTTAATACAGGTAGGAATGACTGCACGGGGACCGGCGTGCAGCACCCATAGGGCTGAGGGCTTCAGCCCACCGCTTGTGTCTCATCCCAGGCCGATGAAGGTTTGAGGACACCCTCAGCTAATACAGGTAGGAATGACCTCACGGGGACAGGAGTGCAGCACCCATAGGGCTAAGAGGGCTTCAGCCCCCCTGTGTGTGTCTCTCATCCCAGGCCGATGCAGGTTTGAGGACACCCTCACTTAATACAGGTAGGAATGACTGCACGGGGACAGATGTGCAACACCCATAGGGCTAAGAGGGCTTCAGCCCCCCTGTGTGCGTCTCTCATCCCAGGCTGAGGCAGGTTTGAGGATACCCTCAGTTAATAAAGGTAGGAATGACTGCACGGGGACAGGCGTGCAGCACCCATAGGGCTGAGGGCTTCAGCCCACCGCTTGTGTCTCATCCCAGGCCGATGCAGGTTTGAGGACACCCTCACTTAATACAGGTAGGAATGACTGCACGGGGACAGATGTGCAACACCCATAGGGCTAAGAGGGCTTCAGCCCCCCTGTGTGCGTCTCTCATCCCAGGCTGAGGCAGGTTTGAGGATACCCTCAGTTAATAAAGGTAGGAATGACTGCACGGGGACAGGCGTGCAGCACCCATAGGGCTGAGGGCTTCAGCCCACCGCTTGTGTCTCATCCCAGGCCGATGAAGGTTTGAGGACACCCTCAGTTAATACAGGTAGGAATGACTGCACGGGGACAGGAGTGCAGCACCCATAGGGCTGAGGGCTTCAGCCCCCCTGCGTGTGTCTCATCCCAGGCCGATGCAGGTTTGAGGACACCCTCAGTTAATACAGGTAGGAATGACTGCACAGGGACAGATGTGCAACACCCATAGGGCTGAAAGGGCTTCAGCCCCCATGTGTGCATCTCTCATCCCAGGCTGAGGCAGGTTTGAGGACACCCTCAGTTAATATAGGTAGGAATGACTGCACGGGGACAGGAGTGCAGCACCCATAGGGCTGAGGGCTTCAGCCCACCGCTTGTGTCTCATCCCAGGCCGATGAAGGTTTGAGGACACCCTCAGTTAATACAGGTATGAGTGACTGCACGGGGACAGGCATGCAACACCCATAGGGCTGAAAGGGCTTCAGCCCACCGCTTGTGTCTCATCCCAGGCCGATGAAGGTTTGAGGACACCCTCAGTTAATACAGGTAGGAATGACTGCATGGGGACAGGAGTGCAGCACCCATAGGGCTGAGGGCTTCAGCCCACCGCTTGTGTCTCATCCCAGGCCGATGAAGGCTTGAGGACACCCTCAGTTAATACAGGTAGGAATGACTGCACGGGGACAGGAGTGCAGCACCCATAGGGCTGAGGGCTTCAGCCCACCGCTTGTGTCTCATCCCAGGCCGATGAAGGTTTGAGGACACCCTCAGTTAATACAGGTAGGAATGACTGCACGGGGACGGGAGTGCAGCACCCATAGGGCTGAGGGCTTCAGCCCCCCTGTGTGTATCTCATCCCAGGCCGATGCAGGTTTGAGGACACCCTCAGTTAATACAGGTAGGAATGACTGCACGGGGACAGGAGTGCAGCACCCATAGGGCTGAAAGGGCTTCAGCCCCCCTGCGTGTGTCTCATCCCAGGCTAAAGCAGGTTTGAGGACACCCTCAGTTAATATAGGTAGGAATGACTGCACAGGGTTCAGTCATGCAGCACCCATAGGGCTGAGGGCTTCAGCCCCCCTGCGTGTGTCTCATCCCAGGCTGAGGCAGGTTTGAGGACACCCTCAGTTAATACTGGTAGGAATGACTGCACGGGGACAAGCGTGCAACACCCATAGGGCTAAGAGGGCTTCAGCCCCCATGCGTGCGTCTCATCCCAGGCCGAGGCAGGTTTGAGGACACCCTCAGTTAATACAGGTAGGAATGACTGCACGGGGACAGGAGTGCAGCACCCATAGGGCTGAAAGGGCTTCAGCCCCCATGCGTGCGTCTCTCATCCCAGGCCGATGCAGGTTTGAGGACACCCTCAGTTAATATAGGTAGGAATGACTGCACAGGGTTCAGTCATGCAGCACCCATAGGGCTGAGGGCTTCAGCCCGCCGCGTGTGTCTCTCATCCCAGGCTGAGGCAGGTTTGAGGATACCCTCAGTTAATAAAGGTAGGAATGACTGCACGGGGACAGGCGTGCAGCACCCATAGGGCTGAAAGGGCTTCAGCCCCCATGCGTGCGTCTCTCATCCCAGGCCGAGGCAGGTTTGAGGACACCCTCAGTTAATACAGGTCGGAATGACTGCACGGGGACAGGAGTGCAGCATCCATAGGGCTGAGGGCTTCAGCCCCCCTGCGTGTGTCTCATCCCAGGCCGATGCAGGTTTGAGGACACCCTCAGTTAATACAGGTAGGAATGACTGCACGGGGACAGGAGTGCAGCACCCATAGGGCTGAAAGGGCTTCAGCCCCATGCGTGCGTCTCTCATCCCAGGCTGAGGCAGGTTTGAGGACACCCTCAGTTAATACAGGTAGGAATGACTGCACGGGGACAGGAGTGCAGCACCCATAGGGCTGAGGGCTTCAGCCCGCCGCTTGTGTCTCATCCCAGGCCGATGCAGGTTTGAGGACACCCTCAGTTAATACAGGTAGGAATGACTGCACGGGGACAGATGTGCAATACCCATAGGGCTAAGAGGGCTTCAGCCCCCCTGCGTGCGTCTCTCATCCCAGGCTGAGGCAGGTTTGAGGACACCCTCAGTTAATACAGGTAGGAATGACTGCACGGGGACAGGCGTGCAGCACCCATAGGGCTGAGGGCTTCAGCCCACCGCTTGTGTCTCATCCCAGGCCGATGAAGGTTTGAGGACACCCTCAGTTAATACAGGTAGGAATGGCCTCACGGGGACAGGAGTGCAGCACCCATAGGGCTAAGAGGGCTTCAGCCCCCCTGTGTCAAGTCAAGTCAAGTCAGAGAATTTGTATAGCGCACTACCTACCCAGAGGGTCTCAAGGCGCTTAGACAGGGGAGGAGGATTACTTGTCAAATATCCACGTTTTAAGTTGCTTTCTGAATGCTAGGTGGTTCTGGGTAAGGCGAAGGTAAGCGGGGAGTGAGTTCCATGTTTTAGCAGCCAGGTATGAGAAGGATCTGCCTCCCATGGTGGTCTTGTTGATGCGAGGTACAGTGGCGAGAGCTTGGTTGGAGGAACGTAGTTGGCGGGAGGGGGTGTAGAAGGACAGTCGTGAGTTGAGGCATTCTGGTCCGATGTCGTAGAGTGATTTGTGTGCGTGGGTTAGCAGTCGGAAAGTGATCCTCTTATTGACGGGTAGCCAGTGGAGGTCTTTAAGGTGACCAGAGATGTGTTTGTTGCGTGGGATGTCTAGTATGATCCTGGCTGAGGCGTTTTGGATTCGTTGGAGTTTCTTCTGGAGTTTAGCGGTAGTTCCCGCGTAGAGGGTGTTTCCGTAGTCCAGTCGGCTCGTGACCAGAGCATGGGTGACTGTTTTCCTTGTTTCGGTGGGGATCCAGCGAAATGTTTTTCTGAGCATGCGAAGGATGTTGAAGCAGGAAGAGGATACAGCGCTGACTTGTCTGTTCATTGAGAGTGAAGAATCCAGGATGACGCCTAGGTTCCGTGCGTGGTCTGTCGGGATGGGTGCTTTTCCGAGGGCTTCCGGCCACCAGGAGTCGTCCCATGTGTCTCTCATCCCAGGCCGATGCAGGTTTGAGGACACCCTCACTTAATACAGGTAGGAATGACTGCACGGGGACAGATGTGCAACACCCATAGGGCTAAGAGGGCTTCAGCCCCCCTGTGTGCGTCTCTCATCCCAGGCTGAGGCAGGTTTGAGGATACCCTCAGTTAATAAAGGTAGGAATGACTGCACGGGGACAGGCGTGCAGCACCCATAGGGCTGAGGGCTTCAGCCCACCGCTTGTGTCTCATCCCAGGCCGATGAAGGTTTGAGGACACCCTCAGTTAATTCAGGTAGGAATGACTGCACGGGGACAGGAGTGCAGCACCCATAGGGCTGAGGGCTTCAGCCCCCCTGCGTGTGTCTCATCCCAGGCCGATGCAGGTTTGAGGACACCCTCAGTTAATACAGGTAGGAATGACTGCACAGGGACAGATGTGCAACACCCATAGGGCTGAGGGCTTCAGCCCACCGCTTGTGTCTCATCCCAGGCCGATGAAGGTTTGAGGACACCCTCAGTTAATACAGGTATGAGTGACTGCACGGGGACAGGGGTGCAGCAACCATAGAGCTGAAAGGGCTTCTGCCCCCCTGCGTGTGTCTCATCCCAGGCTAAAGCAGGTTTGAGGACACCCTCAGTTAATACTGGTAGGAATGACTGCACGGGGACAGGCGTGCAGCACCCATAGGGCTGAGGGCTTCAGCCCACCGCTTGTGTCTCATCCCAGGCTAAAGCAGGTTTGAGGACACCCTCACTTAATACAGGTAGGAATGACTGCACGGGGACAGGAGTGCAGCACCCATAGGGCTGAAAGGGCTTCAGCCCCCATGTGTGCGTCTCTCATCCCAGGCCGATGCAGGTTTGAGGACACCCTCAGTTAATACAGGTAGGAATGACTGCACAAGGTTCAGTCATGCAGCACGCATAGGGCTGAGGGCTTCAGCCCACCGCTTGTGTCTCATCCCAGGCCGATGAAGGTTTGAGGACACCCTCAGTTAATACAGGTAGGAATGACTGCACGGGGACAGGAGTGCAGCACCCATAGGGCTGAGGGCTTCAGCCCCCCTGCGTGTGTCTCATCCCAGGCCGATGCAGGTTTGAGGACACCCTCAGTTAATACAGGTAGGAATGACTGCACGGGGACAGGAGTGCAGCACCCATAGGGCTGAAAGGGCTTCAGCCCCCATGCGTGCGTCTCTCATCCCAGGCCGATGCAGGTTTGAGGACACCCTCAGTTAATACAGGTAGGAATGACTGCACGGGGATAGGGGTGCAGCAACCATAGAGCTGAAAGGGCTTCAGCCCCCATGCGTGCGTCTCATCCCAGGCTAAAGCAGGTTTGAGGACACCCTCAGTTAATACCGGTAGGAATGACTGCACAGGGTTCAGTCATGCAGCACCCATAGGGCTGAGGGCTTCAGCCCGCCGCGTGTGTCTCATCCCAGGCTGAGGCAGGTTTGAGGACACCCTCAGTTAATACAGGTAGGAATGACTGCACGGGGACAGGAGTGCAGCACCCATAGGGCTGAAAGGGCTTCAGCCCCCATGCGTGCGTCTCTCATCCCAGGCCGATGCAGGTTTGAGGACACCCTCAGTTAATATAGGTAGGAATGACTGCACGGGGACAGGCGTGCAACACCCATAGGGCTGAGGGCTTCAGCCCACCGATTGTGTCTCATCCCAGACTAAAGCAGGTTTGAGGACACCCTAAATTAATACAGGTAGGAATGACTGCGCGGGGACAGGAGTGCAGCACCCATAGGGCTGAGGGCTTCAGCCCCCATGCGTGCGTCTCTCATCCCAGGCTGAGGCAGGTTTGAGGACACCCTCAGTTAATACAGGTAGGAACGACTGCACAGGGTTCAGTCATGCAGCACCCATAGGGCTGAGGGCTTCAGCCCGCCGCGTGTGTCTCATCCCAGGCTGAGGCAGGTTGGAGGACACCCTCAGTTAATACAGGTAGGAATGACTGCACGGGGACAGGAGTGCAGCACCCATAGGGCTGAGGGCTTCAGCCCACCGCTTGTGTCTCATCCCAGGCCGATAAAGGTTTGAGGACACCCTCAGTTAATACAGGTAGGAATTACTGCACGGGGACAGATGTGCAACACCCATAGGGCTAAGAGGGCTTCAGCCCCCCTGCGTGCGTCTCTCATCCCAGGCTGAGGCAGGTTTGAGGACACCCTCAGTTAATACAGGTAGGAATGACTGCACGGGGACAGGCGTGCAGCACCCATAGGGCTAAGAGGGCTTCAGCCCCCCTGCGTGCGTCTCTCATCCCAGGCCGATGCAGGTTTGAGGACACCCTCAGTTAATACAGGTAGGAATGACTGCACGGGGACAGGAGTGCAGCACCCATAGGGCTGAGGGCTTCAGCCCCCCTGTGTGTGTCTCATCCTAGGCCGATGAAGGTTTGAGGACACCCTCAGTTAATATAGGTAGGAATGACTGCACGGGGACAGGAGTGCAGCACCCATAGGGCTAAGAGGGCTTCAGCCCCCATGCGTGCGTCTCTCATCCCAGGCCGATGCAGGTTTGAGGACACCCTCAGTTAATACAGGTAGGAATGACTGCACGGGGACAGGAGTGCAGCACCCATAGGGCTGAGGGCTTCAGCCCCCCTGCGTGCGTCTCTCATCCCAGGCCGATGCAGGTTTGAGGACACCCTCAGTTAATACAGGTAGGAATGACTGCACCTGGACAGATGTGCAATACCCATAGGGCTAAGAGGGCTTCAGCCCCCCTGCGTGCGTCTCTCATCCCAGGCTGAGGCAGGTTTGAGGACACCCTCAGTTAATACAGGTAGGAATGACTGCACGGGGACCGGCGTGCAGCACCCATAGGGCTGAGGGCTTCAGCCCACCGCTTGTGTCTCATCCCAGGCCGATGAAGGTTTGAGGACACCCTCAGCTAATACAGGTAGGAATGACCTCACGGGGACAGGAGTGCAGCACCCATAGGGCTAAGAGGGCTTCAGCCCCCCTGTGTGTGTCTCTCATCCCAGGCCGATGCAGGTTTGAGGACACCCTCACTTAATACAGGTAGGAATGACTGCACGGGGACAGATGTGCAACACCCATAGGGCTAAGAGGGCTTCAGCCCCCCTGTGTGCGTCTCTCATCCCAGGCTGAGGCCGGTTTGAGGATACCCTCAGTTAATAAAGGTAGGAATGACTGCACGGGGACAGGCGTGCAGCACCCATAGGGCTGAGGGCTTCAGCCCACCGCTTGTGTCTCATCCCAGGCCGATGCAGGTTTGAGGACACCCTCACTTAATACAGGTAGGAATGACTGCACGGGGACAGATGTGCAACACCCATAGGGCTAAGAGGGCTTCAGCCCCCCTGTGTGCGTCTCTCATCCCAGGCTGAGGCAGGTTTGAGGATACCCTCAGTTAATAAAGGTAGGAATGACTGCACGGGGACAGGCGTGCAGCACCCATAGGGCTGAGGGCTTCAGCCCACCGCTTGTGTCTCATCCCAGGCCGATGAAGGTTTGAGGACACCCTCAGTTAATACAGGTAGGAATGACTGCACGGGGACAGGAGTGCAGCACCCATAGGGCTGAGGGCTTCAGCCCCCCTGCGTGTGTCTCATCCCAGGCCGATGCAGGTTTGAGGACACCCTCAGTTAATACAGGTAGGAATGACTGCACAGGGACAGATGTGCAACACCCATAGGGCTGAAAGGGCTTCAGCCCCCATGTGTGCGTCTCTCATCCCAGGCTGAGGCAGGTTTGAGGACACCCTCAGTTAATATAGGTAGGAATGACTGCACGGGGACAGGAGTGCAGCACCCATAGGGCTGAGGGCTTCAGCCCACCGCTTGTGTCTCATCCCAGGCCGATGAAGGTTTGAGGACACCCTCAGTTAATACAGGTATGAGTGACTGCACGGGGACAGGCATGCAACACCCATAGGGCTGAAAGGGCTTCAGCCCACCGCTTGTGTCTCACCCCAGGCCGATGAAGGTTTGAGGACACCCTCAGTTAATACAGGTAGGAATGACTGCATGGGGACAGGAGTGCAGCACCCATAGGGCTGAGGGCTTCAGCCCACCGCTTGTGTCTCATCCCAGGCCGATGAAGGCTTGAGGACACCCTCAGTTAATACAGGTAGGAATGACTGCACGGGGACAGGAGTGCAGCACCCATAGGGCTGAGGGCTTCAGCCCACCGCTTGTGTCTCATCCCAGGCCGATGAAGGTTTGAGGACACCCTCAGTTAATACAGGTAGGAATGACTGCACGGGGACGGGAGTGCAGCACCCATAGGGCTGAGGGCTTCAGCCCCCCTGTGTGTATCTCATCCCAGGCCGATGCAGGTTTGAGGACACCCTCAGTTAATACAGGTAGGAATGACTGCACGGGGACAGGAGTGCAGCACCCATAGGGCTGAAAGGGCTTCAGCCCCCCTGCGTGTGTCTCATCCCAGGCTAAAGCAGGTTTGAGGACACCCTCAGTTAATATAGGTAGGAATGACTGCACAGGGTTCAGTCATGCAGCACCCATAGGGCTGAGGGCTTCAGCCCCCCTGCGTGTGTCTCATCCCAGGCTGAGGCAGGTTTGAGGACACCCTCAGTTAATACTGGTAGGAATGACTGCACGGGGACAAGCGTGCAACACCCATAGGGCTAAGAGGGCTTCAGCCCCCATGCGTGCGTCTCATCCCAGGCCGAGGCAGGTTTGAGGACACCCTCAGTTAATACAGGTAGGAATGACTGCACGGGGACAGGAGTGCAGCACCCATAGGGCTGAAAGGGCTTCAGCCCCCATGCGTGCGTCTCTCATCCCAGGCCGATGCAGGTTTGAGGACACCCTCAGTTAATATAGGTAGGAATGACTGCACAGGGTTCAGTCATGCAGCACCCATAGGGCTGAGGGCTTCAGCCCGCCGCGTGTGTCTCTCATCCCAGGCTGAGGCAGGTTTGAGGATACCCTCAGTTAATAAAGGTAGGAATGACTGCACGGGGACAGGCGTGCAGCACCCATAGGGCTGAGGGCTTCAGCCCACCGCTTGTGTCTCATCCCAGGCCGATGAAGGTTTGAGGACACCCTCAGTTAATACAGGTAGGAATGACTGCACGGGGACAGGAGTGCAGCACCCATAGGGCTGAGGGCTTCAGCCCCCCTGCGTGTGTCTCATCCCAGGCCGATGCAGGTTTGAGGACACCCTCAGTTAATACAGGTAGGAATGACTGCACAGGGACAGATGTGCAACACCCATAGGGCTGAGGGCTTCAGCCCACCGCTTGTGTCTCATCCCAGGCCGATGAAGGTTTGAGGACACCCTCAGTTAATACAGGTAGGAATGACTGCACGGGGACAGGAGTGCAGCACCCATAGGGCTGAGGGCTTCAGCCCCCCTGCGTGTGTCTCATCCCAGGCCGATGCAGGTTTGAGGACACCCTCAGTTAATACAGGTAGGAATGACTGCACAGGGACAGATGTGCAACACCCATAGGGCTGAGGGCTTCAGCCCACCGCTTGTGTCTCATCCCAGGCCGATGAAGGTTTGAGGACACCCTCAGTTAATACAGGTATGAGTGACTGCACGGGGACAGGGGTGCAGCAACCATAGACCTGAAAGGGCTTCTGCCCCCCTGCGTGTGTCTCATCCCAGGCTAAAGCAGGTTTGAGGACACCCTCAGTTAATACAGGTAGGAATGACTGCACGGGGACAGGAGTGCAGCACCCATAGGGCTGAGGGCTTCAGCCCCCCTGCGTGTGTCTCATCCCAGGCCGATGCAGGTTTGAGGACACCCTCAGTTAATACAGGTAGGAATGACTGCACGGGGACAGGAGTGCAGCACCCATAGGGCTGAAAGGGCTTCAGCCCCCCTGCGTGTGTCTCATCCCAGGCTAAAGCAGGTTTGAGGACACCCTCAGTTAATATAGGTAGGAATGACTGCACGGGGACAGGCGTGCAACACCCATAGGGCTGAGGGCTTCAGCCCACCGCTTGTGTCTCATCCCAGGCTAAAGCAGGTTTGAGGACACCCTAAATTAATACAGGTAGGAATGACTGCGCGGGGACAGGAGTGCAGCACCCATAGGGCTGAGGGCTTCAGCCCCCATGCGTGCGTCTCTCATCCCAGGCTGAGGCAGGTTTGAGGACACCCTCAGTTAATACAGGTAGGAATGACTGCACGGGGACAGGAGTGCAGCACCCATAGGGCTGAAAGGGCTTCAGCCCCCATGCGTGCGTCTCTCATCCCAGGCCGATGCAGGTTTGAGGACACCCTCAGTTAATATAGGTAGGAATGACTGCACAGCGTTCAGTCATGCAGCACCCATAGGGCTGAGGGCTTCAGCCCGCCGCGTGTGTCTCTCATCCCAGGCTGAGGCAGGTTTGAGGATACCCTCAGTTAATAAAGGTAGGAATGACTGCACGGGGACAGGCGTGCAGCACCCATAGGGCTGAGGGCTTCAGCCCACCGCTTGTGTCTCATCCCAGGCCGATGAAGGTTTGAGGACACCCTCAGTTAATACAGGTAGGAATGACTGCACGGGGACAGGAGTGCAGCACCCATAGGGCTGAGGGCTTCAGCCCCCCTGCGTGTGTCTCATCCCAGGCCGATGCAGGTTTGAGGACACCCTCAGTTAATACAGGTAGGAATGACTGCACAGGGACAGATGTGCAACACCCATAGGGCTGAGGGCTTCAGCCCACCGCTTGTGTCTCATCCCAGGCCGATGAAGGTTTGAGGACACCCTCAGTTAATACAGGTAGGAATGACTGCACGGGGACAGGAGTGCAGCACCCATAGGGCTGAGGGCTTCAGCCCCCCTGCGTGTGTCTCATCCCAGGCCGATGCAGGTTTGAGGACACCCTCAGTTAATACAGGTAGGAATGACTGCACAGGGACAGATGTGCAACACCCATAGGGCTGAGGGCTTCAGCCCACCGCTTGTGTCTCATCCCAGGCCGATGAAGGTTTGAGGACACCCTCAGTTAATACAGGTATGAGTGACTGCACGGGGACAGGGGTGCAGCAACCATAGAGCTGAAAGGGCTTCTGCCCCCCTGCGTGTGTCTCATCCCAGGCCGATGCAGGTTTGAGGACACCCTCAGTTAATACAGGTAGGAATGACTGCACGGGGACAGGAGTGCAGCACCCATAGGGCTGAAAGGGCTTCAGCCCCCATGCGTGCGTCTCTCATCCCAGGCCGATGCAGGTTTGAGGACACCCTCAGTTAATACAGGTAGGAATGACTGCACGGGGACAGGGGTGCAGCAACCATAGAGCTGAAAGGGCTTCAGCCCCCATGTGTGCGTCTCATCCCAAGCTAAAGCAGGTTTGAGGACACCCTCAGTTAATACCGGTAGGAATGACTGCACAGGGTTCAGTCATGCAGCACCCATAGGGCTGAGGGCTTCAGCCCGCCGCGTGTGTCTCATCCCAGGCTGAGGCAGGTTTGAGGACACCCTCAGTTAATATAGGTAGGAATGACTGCACGGGGACAGGCGTGCAACACCCATAGGGCTGAGGGCTTCAGCCCACCGCTTGTGTCTCATCCCAGACTAAAGCAGGTTTGAGGACACCCTAAATTAATACAGGTAGGAATGACTGCGCGGGGACAGGAGTGCAGCACCCATAGGGCTGAGGGCTTCAGCCCCCATGCGTGCGTCTCTCATCCCAGGCTGAGGCAGGTTTGAGGACACCCTCAGTTAATACAGGTAGGAACGACTGCACAGGGTTCAGTCATGCAGCACCCATAGGGCTGAGGGCTTCAGCCCGCCGCGTGTGTCTCATCCCAGGCTGAGGCAGGTTGGAGGACACCCTCAGTTAATACAGGTAGGAATGACTGCACGGGGACAGGAGTGCAGCACCCATAGGGCTGAGGGCTTCAGCCCACCGCTTGTGTCTCATCCCAGGCCGATAAAGGTTTGAGGACACCCTCAGTTAATACAGGTAGGAATTACTGCACGGGGACAGATGTGCAACACCCATAGGGCTAAGAGGGCTTCAGCCCCCCTGCGTGCGTCTCTCATCCCAGGCTGAGGCAGGTTTGAGGACACCCTCAGTTAATACAGGTAGGAATGACTGCACGGGGACAGGCGTGCAGCACCCATAGGGCTAAGAGGGCTTCAGCCCCCCTGCGTGCGTCTCTCATCCCAGGCCGATGCAGGTTTGAGGACACCCTCAGTTAATACAGGTAGGAATGACTGCACGGGGACAGGAGTGCAGCACCCATAGGGCTGAGGGCTTCAGCCCCCCTGTGTGTGTTTCATCCTAGGCCGATGAAGGTTTGAGGACACCCTCAGTTAATACAGGTAGGAATGACTGCACGGGGACAGGAGTGCAGCACCCATAGGGCTAAGAGGGCTTCAGCCCCCATGCGTGCGTCTCTCATCCCAGGCCGATGCAGGTTTGAGGACACCCTCAGTTAATACAGGTAGGAATGACTGCACGGGGACAGGAGTGCAGCACCCATAGGGCTGAGGGCTTCAGCCCCCCTGAGTGCGTCTCTCATCCCAGGCCGATGCAGGTTTGAGGACACCCTCAGTTAATACAGGTAGGAATGACTGCACCTGGACAGATGTGCAATACCCATAGGGCTAAGAGGGCTTCAGCCCCCCTGCGTGCGTCTCTCATCCCAGGCTGAGGCAGGTTTGAGGACACCCTCAGTTAATACAGGTAGGAATGACTGCACGGGGACCGGCGTGCAGCACCCATAGGGCTGAGGGCTTCAGCCCACCGCTTGTGTCTCATCCCAGGCCGATGAAGGTTTGAGGACACCCTCAGCTAATACAGGTAGGAATGACCTCACGGGGACAGGAGTGCAGCACCCATAGGGCTAAGAGGGCTTCAGCCCCCCTGTGTGTGTCTCTCATCCCAGGCCGATGCAGGTTTGAGGACACCCTCACTTAATACAGGTAGGAATGACTGCACGGGGACAGATGTGCAACACCCATAGGGCTAAGAGGGCTTCAGCCCCCCTGTGTGCGTCTCTCATCCCAGGCTGAGGCAGGTTTGAGGATACCCTCAGTTAATAAAGGTAGGAATGACTGCACGGGGACAGGCGTGCAGCACCCATAGGGCTGAGGGCTTCAGCCCACCGCTTGTGTCTCATCTCAGGCCGATGCAGGTTTGAGGACACCCTCACTTAATACAGGTAGGAATGACTGCACGGGGACAGATGTGCAACACCCATAGGGCTAAGAGGGCTTCAGCCCCCCTGTGTGCGTCTCTCATCCCAGGCTGAGGCAGGTTTGAGGATACCCTCAGTTAATAAAGGTAGGAATGACTGCACGGGGACAGGCGTGCAGCACCCATAGGGCTGAGGGCTTCAGCCCACCGCTTGTGTCTCATCCCAGGCCGATGAAGGTTTGAGGACACCCTCAGTTAATACAGGTAGGAATGACTGCACGGGGACAGGAGTGCAGCACCCATAGGGCTGAGGGCTTCAGCCCCCCTGCGTGTGTCTCATCCCAGGCCGATGCAGGTTTGAGGACACCCTCAGTTAATACAGGTAGGAATGACTGCACAGGGACAGATGTGCAACACCCATAGGGCTGAAAGGGCTTCAGCCCCCATGTGTGCGTCTCTCATCCCAGGCTGAGGCAGGTTTGAGGACACCCTCAGTTAATATAGGTAGGAATGACTGCACGGGGACAGGAGTGCAGCACCCATAGGGCTGAGGGCTTCAGCCCACCGCTTGTGTCTCATCCCAGGCCGATGAAGGTTTGAGGACACCCTCAGTTAATACAGGTATGAGTGACTGCACGGGGACAGGCATGCAACACCCATAGGGCTGAAAGGGCTTCAGCCCACCGCTTGTGTCTCATCCCAGGCCGATGAAGGTTTGAGGACACCCTCAGTTAATACAGGTAGGAACGACTGCATGGGGACAGGAGTGCAGCACCCATAGGGCTGAGGGCTTCAGCCCACCGCTTGTGTCTCATCCCAGGCCGATGAAGGCTTGAGGACACCCTCAGTTAATACAGGTAGGAATGACTGCACGGGGACAGGAGTGCAGCACCCATAGGGCTGAGGGCTTCAGCCCACCGCTTGTGTCTCATCCCAGGCCGATGAAGGTTTGAGGACACCCTCAGTTAATACAGGTAGGAATGACTGCACGGGGACGGGAGTGCAGCACCCATAGGGCTGAGGGCTTCAGCCCCCCTGTGTGTATCTCATCCCAGGCCGATGCAGGTTTGAGGACACCCTCAGTTAATACAGGTAGGAATGACTGCACGGGGACAGGAGTGCAGCACCCATAGGGCTGAAAGGGCTTCAGCCCCCCTGCGTGTGTCTCATCCCAGGCTAAAGCAGGTTTGAGGACACCCTCAGTTAATATAGGTAGGAATGACTGCACAGGGTTCAGTCATGCAGCACCCATAGGGCTGAGGGCTTCAGCCCCCCTGCGTGTGTCTCATCCCAGGCTGAGGCAGGTTTGAGGACACCCTCAGTTAATACTGGTAGGAATGACTGCACGGGGACAAGCGTGCAACACCCATAGGGCTAAGAGGGCTTCAGCCCCCATGCGTGCGTCTCATCCCAGGCCGAGGCAGGTTTGAGGACACCCTCAGTTAATACAGGTAGGAATGACTGCACGGGGACAGGAGTGCAGCACCCATAGGGCTGAAAGGGCTTCAGCCCCCATGCGTGCGTCTCTCATCCCAGGCCGATGCAGGTTTGAGGACACCCTCAGTTAATATAGGTAGGAATGACTGCACAGGGTTCAGTCATGCAGCACCCATAGGGCTGAGGGCTTCAGCCCGCCGCGTGTGTCTCTCATCCCAGGCTGAGGCAGGTTTGAGGATACCCTCAGTTAATAAAGGTAGGAATGACTGCACGGGGACAGGCGTGCAGCACCCATAGGGCTGAGGGCTTCAGCCCACCGCTTGTGTCTCATCCCAGGCCGATGAAGGTTTGAGGACACCCTCAGTTAATACAGGTAGGAATGACTGCACGGGGACAGGAGTGCAGCACCCATAGGGCTGAGGGCTTCAGCCCCCCTGCGTGTGTCTCATCCCAGGCCGATGCAGGTTTGAGGACACCCTCAGTTAATACAGGTAGGAATGACTGCACAGGGACAGATGTGCAACACCCATAGGGCTGAGGGCTTCAGCCCACCGCTTGTGTCTCATCCCAGGCCGATGAAGGTTTGAGGACACCCTCAGTTAATACAGGTAGGAATGACTGCACGGGGACAGGAGTGCAGCACCCATAGGGCTGAGGGCTTCAGCCCCCCTGCGTGTGTCTCATCCCAGGCCGATGCAGGTTTGAGGACACCCTCAGTTAATACAGGTAGGAATGACTGCACAGGGACAGATGTGCAACACCCATAGGGCTGAGGGCTTCAGCCCACCGCTTGTGTCTCATCCCAGGCCGATGAAGGTTTGAGGACACCCTCAGTTAATACAGGTATGAGTGACTGCACGGGGACAGGGGTGCAGCAACCATAGAGCTGAAAGGGCTTCTGCCCCCCTGCGTGTGTCTCATCCCAGGCTAAAGCAGGTTTGAGGACACCCTCAGTTAATACAGGTAGGAATGACTGCACGGGGACAGGAGTGCAGCACCCATAGGGCTGAGGGCTTCAGCCCCCCTGCGTGTGTCTCATCCCAGGCCGATGCAGGTTTGAGGACACCCTCAGTTAATACAGGTAGGAATGACTGCACGGGGACAGGAGTGCAGCACCCATAGGGCTGAAAGGGCTTCAGCCCCCATGCGTGGGTCTCTCATCCCAGGCCGATGCAGGTTTGAGGACACCCTCAGTTAATATAGGTAGGAATGACTGCACGGGGACAGGCATGCAACACCCATAGGGCTGAGGGCTTCAGCCCACCGCTTGTGTCTCATCCCAGGCTAAAGCAGGTTTGAGGACACCCTAAATTAATACAGGTAGGAATGACTGCGCGGGGACAGGAGTGCAGCACCCATAGGGCTGAGGGCTTCAGCCCCCATGCGTGCGTCTCTCATCCCAGGCTGAGGCAGGTTTGAGGACACCCTCAGTTAATACAGGTAGGAATGACTGCACGGGGACAGGAGTGCAGCACCCATAGGGCTGAAAGGGCTTCAGCCCCCATGCGTGCGTCTCTCATCCCAGGCCGATGCAGGTTTGAGGACACCCTCAGTTAATATAGGTAGGAATGACTGCACAGCGTTCAGTCATGCAGCACCCATAGGGCTGAGGGCTTCAGCCCGCCGCGTGTGTCTCTCATCCCAGGCTGAGGCAGGTTTGAGGATACCCTCAGTTAATAAAGGTAGGAATGACTGCACGGGGACAGGCGTGCAGCACCCATAGGGCTGAGGGCTTCAGCCCACCGCTTGTGTCTCATCCCAGGCCGATGAAGGTTTGAGGACACCCTCAGTTAATACAGGTAGGAATGACTGCACGGGGACAGGAGTGCAGCACCCATAGGGCTGAGGGCTTCAGCCCCCCTGCGTGTGTCTCATCCCAGGCCGATGCAGGTTTGAGGACACCCTCAGTTAATACAGGTAGGAATGACTGCACAGGGACAGATGTGCAACACCCATAGGGCTGAGGGCTTCAGCCCACCGCTTGTGTCTCATCCCAGGCCGATGAAGGTTTGAGGACACCCTCAGTTAATACAGGTAGGAATGACTGCACGGGGACAGGAGTGCAGCACCCATAGGGCTGAGGGCTTCAGCCCCCCTGCGTGTGTCTCATCCCAGGCCGATGCAGGTTTGAGGACACCCTCAGTTAATACAGGTAGGAATGACTGCACAGGGACAGATGTGCAACACCCATAGGGCTGAGGGCTTCAGCCCACCGCTTGTGTCTCATCCCAGGCCGATGAAGGTTTGAGGACACCCTCAGTTAATACAGGTATGAGTGACTGCACGGGGACAGGGGTGCAGCAACCATAGAGCTGAAAGGGCTTCTGCCCCCCTGCGTGTGTCTCATCCCAGGCCGATGCAGGTTTGAGGACACCCTCAGTTAATACAGGTAGGAATGACTGCACGGGGACAGGAGTGCAGCACCCATAGGGCTGAAAGGGCTTCAGCCCCCATGCGTGCGTCTCTCATCCCAGGCCGATGCAGGTTTGAGGACACCCTCAGTTAATATAGGTAGGAATGACTGCACGGGGACAGGGGTGCAGCAACCATAGAGCTGAAAGGGCTTCAGCCCCCATGTGTGCGTCTCATCCCAAGCTAAAGCAGGTTTGAGGACACCCTCAGTTAATACCGGTAGGAATGACTGCACAGGGTTCAGTCATGCAGCACCCATAGGGCTGAGGGCTTCAGCCCGCCGCGTGTGTCTCATCCCAGGCTGAGGCAGGTTTGAGGACACCCTCAGTTAATACAGGTAGGAATGACTGCACGGGGACAGGAGTGCAGCACCCATAGGGCTGAAAGGGCTTCAGCCCCCATGCGTGCGTCTCTCATCCCAGGCCGATGCAGGTTTGAGGACACCCTCAGTTAATATAGGTAGGAATGACTGCACGGGGACAGGCGTGCAACACCCATAGGGCTGAGGGCTTCAGCCCCGATGCGTGCGTCTCATCCCAGGCTAAAGCAGGTTTGAGGACACCCTCAGTTAATACAGGTAGGAATGACTGCACAGGGTTCAGTCATGCAGCACCCATAGGGCTGAGGGCTTCAGCCCGCCGCGTGTGTCTCATCCCAGGCTGAGGCAGGTTGGAGGACACCCTCAGTTAATACAGGTAGGAATGACTGCACGGGGACAGGAGTGCAGCACCCATAGGGCTGAAAGGGCTTCAGCCCCCATGCGTGCGTCTCTCATCCCAGGCCGATGCAGGTTTGAGGACACCCTCAGTTAATATAGGTAGGAATGACTGCACAGGGTTCAGTCATGCAGCACCCATAGGGCTGAGGGCTTCAGCCCGCCTCGTGTGTCTCTCATCCCAGGCTGAGGCAGGTTTGAGGATACCCTCAGTTAATAAAGGTAGGAATGACTGCACGGGGACAGGCGTGCAGCACCCATAGGGCTGAGGGCTTCAGCCCACCGCTTGTGTCTCATCCCAGGCTAAAGCAGGTTTGAGGACACCCTCAGTTAATACAGGTAGGAATGACTGCACGGGGACAGGCGTGCAGCACCCATAGGGCTGAGGGCTTCAGCCCACCGCTTGTGTCTCATCCCAGGCTAAAGCAGGTTTGAGGACACCCTCAGTTAATACAGGTAGGAATGACTGCACGGGGACAGGAGTGCAGCACCCATAGGGCTGAAAGGGCTTCAGCCCCCATGTGTGCGTCTCTCATCCCAGGCTGAGGCAGGTTTGAGGATACCCTCAGTTAATAAAGGTAGGAATGACTGCACGGGGACAGGCGTGCAGCACCCATAGGGCTGAGGGCTTCAGCCCACCGCTTGTGTTTCATCCCAGGCCGATGCAGGTTTGAGGACACCCTCAGTTAATACAGGTAGGAATGACTGCACGGGGACAGGAGTGCAGCACCCATAGGGCTGAGGGCTTCAGCCCCCATGCGTGCGTCTCTCATCCCAGGCTGAGGCAGGTTTGAGGATACCCTAAGTTAATACAGGTAGGAATGACTGCACGGGGACAGGAGTGCAGCACCCATAGGGCTGAGGGCTTCAGCCCACCGCTTGTGTCTCATCCCAGGCCGATGAAGGTTTGAGGACACCCTCAGTTAATACAGGTAGGAATGACTGCACGGGGACAGGAGTGCAGCACCCATAGGGCTGAGGGCTTCAGCCCCCCTGCGTGTGTCTCATCCCAGGCCGATGCAGGTTTGAGGACACCCTCAGTTAATATAGGTAGGAATGACTGCACAGGGTTCAGTCATGCAGCACCCATAGGGCTGAGGGCTTCAGCCCACCGCTTGTGTCTCATCCCAGGTCGATGCAGGTTTGAGGACACCCTCAGTTAATATAGGTAGGAATGACTGCACAGGGTTCAGTCATGCAGCACCCATAGGGCTGAGGGCTTCAGCCCCCCTGCGTGTGTCTCATCCCAGGCCGAGGCAGGTTTGAGGACACCCTCAGTTAATACAGGTAGGAATGACTGCACGGGGACAGATGTGCAACACCCATAGGGCTAAGAGGGCTTCAGCCCCCCTGCGTGTGTCTCTCATCCCAGGCTAAAGCAGGTTTGAGAATACCCTCAGTTAATAAAGGTAGGAATGACTGCACGTGGACAGGCGTGCAGCACCCATAGGGCTGAGGGCTTCAGCCCACCGCTTGTGTCTCATCCCAGGCCGATGAAGGTTTGAGGACACCCTCAGTTAATACAGGTAGGAATGACTGCACGGGGACAGGCGTGCAGCACCCATAGGGCTGAGAGGGCTTCAGCCCCCCTGCATGTGTCTCTCATCCCAGGCTAAAGCAGGTTTGAGGACACCCTCAGTTAATACTGGTAGGAATGACTGCACGGGGACAGGCGTGCAGCACCCATAGGGCTGAGGGCTTCAGCCCACCGCTTGTGTCTCATCCCAGGCCGATGAAGGTTTGAGGACACCCTCAGTTAATACAGGTAGGAATGACTGCACGGGGACAAATGTGCAACACCCATAGGGCCAAGAGGGCTTCAGCCCCCCTGCGTGCGTCTCTCATCCCAGGCCGATGCAAGTTTGAGGACACCCTCAGTTAATACAGGTAGGAATGACTGCACGGGGACAAGCGTGCAACACCCATAGGGCTGAAAGGGCTTCAGTCCCCATGCGTGCGTCTCTCATCCCAGGCCGATGCAGGTTTGAGGACACCCTCAGTTAATATAGGTAGGAATGACTTCACAGGGTTCAGTCATGCAGCACCCATAGGGCTGAGGGCTTCAGCCCCCCTGTGTGTGTCTCATCCCAGGCCGATGCAGGTTTGAGGACACCCTCAGTTAATACAGGTAGGAATGACTGCACGGGGACAGGAGTGCAGCACCCATAGGGCTAAGAGGGCTTCAGCCCCCCTGCGTGCGTCTCTCATCCCAGGCCGATGCAGGTTTGAGGACACCCTCAGTTAATACAGGTAGGAATGACTGCACAGGGTCAGGCGTGCAGCAACCATAGGGCTGAGAGGGCTTCAGCCCCCTGCATGTGTCTCTCATCCCAGGCTAAAGCAGGTTTGAGGACACCCTCAGTTAATACTGGTAGGAATGACTGCACGGGGACAGGCGTGCAACACCCATAGGGCTGAGGGCTTCAGCCCGCGGCTTGTTTCTCATCCCAGGCCGATGAAGGTTTGAGGACACCCTCAGCTAATACAGGTAGGAATGACTGCACGGGGACAGGCGTGCAGCAACCATAGGGCTGAGGGCTTCAGCCCGCTGCGTGTGTCTCATCCCAGGCTAAAGCAGGTTTGAGGACACCCTCAGCTAATACAGGTAGGAATGACTGCACAGGGACAGGCGTGCAACACCCATAGGGCTGAGGGCTTCAGCCCGCCGCTTGT
Organism: Lissotriton vulgaris; assembly: GCF_964263255.1. Taxonomy (NCBI): domain Eukaryota; kingdom Metazoa; phylum Chordata; class Amphibia; order Caudata; family Salamandridae; genus Lissotriton; species Lissotriton vulgaris. Next base: position 140,756 of record NW_028244846.1, read on the forward strand.
GTCTCATCCCAGGCCGATGAAGGTTTGAGGACACCCTCAGTTAATACCGGTAGGAATGACTGCACAGGGGACAGGCATGCAACACCCATAGGGCTGAAAGGTCTTCAGCCCCCCTGCGTGCGTCTCTCATCCCAGGCTGAGGCAGGTTTGAGGACACCCTCAGTTAATACAGGTAGGAATGACTGCACGGGGACAGGCGTGCAGCAACCATAGGGCTGAAAGGGCTTCAGCCCGCTGCGTGTGTCTCATCCCAGGCTAAAGCAGGTTTGAGGACACCCTCAGCTAATACAGGTAGGAATGACTGCACGGGGACAGGGGTGCAGCAACCATAGGGCTGAGAGGGCTTCAGCCCCCCTGCATGTGTCTCTCATCCCAGGCTGAGGCAGGTTTGAGGACACCCTCAGTTAATACAGGTAGGAATGACTGCACGGGGACAGGGGTGCAGCAACCATAGGGCTGAGAGGGCTTCAGCCCCCCTGCATGCGTCTCTCATCCCAGGCTGAGGCAGGTTTGAGGACACCCTCAGTTAATACAGGTAGGAATGACTGCACCGGGTTCAGTCATGCAGCACCCATAGGGCTGAAAGGGCTTCAGCCACCCTGTGTGTGTCTCATCCCAGGCTAAAGCAGGTTTGAGGACACCCTCAGTTAATACAGGTAGGAATGACTGCATGGGGACAGGTGTGCAACACCCATAGGGCTGAAAGGGCTTCAGCCCGCCGCGTTTGTCTCATCCCAGGCCGATGCAGGTTTGAGGACACCCTCAGTTAATACAGGTAGGAATGACTGCACGGGGACAGGCGTGCAGCAACCATAGGGCTGAGAGGGCTTCAGCCCCCCTGCATGCGTCTCTCATCCCAGGCTGTGGCAGGTTTGAGGACACCCTCAGTTAATATAGGTAGGAATGACTTCACGGGGACAGGAGTGCAGCACCCATAGGGCTGAGGGCTTCAGCCCGCCGCTTGTGTCTCATCCCAGGCCGATGAAGGTTTGAGGACACCCTCAGTTAATACAGGTAGGAATGACTGCACGGGGACAGGCGTGCAGCAACCATAGGGCTGAGAGGGCTTCAGCCCCCCTGTATGCGTCTCTCATCCCAGGCTGTGGCAGGTTTGAGGACACCCTCAGTTAATACCGGTAGGAATGACTGCACGGGAACAGGCGTGCAACACCCATAGGGCTGAGAGGGCTTCAGCCCGCCGTGTGCGTCTCATCCCAGGCCGATGCAGGTTTGAGGACACCCTCAGTTAATACCGGTAGGAATGACTGCACGGGAACAGGCGTGCAACACCCATAGGGCTGAAAGGTCTTCAGCCCGCCGTGTGCGTCTCATCCCAGGCCGATGCAGGTTTGAGGACACCCTCAGTTAATACCGGTAGGAATGACTGCACGGGAACAGGCGTGCAACACCCATAGGGCTGAAAGGTCTTCAGCCCGCCGTGTGCGTCTCATCCCAGGCCGATGCAGGTTTGAGGACACCCTCAGTTAATACAGGTAGGAATGACTGCACAGGGGACAGGAGTGCATCACCCATAGGGCTGAGGGCCTCAGCCCCCGCATGCGTTAAGTGAGGCGCTATAGCTTGTTGGCACTGGGTGCATGGGTGCTAAGGTGGTAGGATGACTCAGTCCCTACCTACTAGGGTCTCATAATGCTACGCATAGTTCTGTGTTTGCAAAAAATCCTTGCTCTAGTTTTATAACACTCTCAGTTTTATTCTTGATCACATTGTTTTCATTTCTTTACTTTCAAGCATTTATTGCCAATAAACAGGCACAGGTCCTATCCGTGCCCATCGTGCCTTTAATTCCCATTGAAATCTTACTGAGTGAATGACAGGGTTACATGGAGGTAGGTAGTGCACAGTGCACAGTTATCCTATCGGAGTACATGTGGTTTGTAGTTATAGCATTTTTATGCATCATTATATTTTCCTAAATTAGTATGGGCTTTCTTATGATTTGTTCACTCTGTGCATGTTTAGTGGACTCTGCTAAATGAGTCATTGCATGGATATTAAACTGATGTGTATTTGTGTCTAAATGTATAATAGTTAATGCATAATCGTTAAACTCAATGTATATTCCTGACAACGTTTATGCAACGCATACCCCAACAGGAATAGCCATAGCTCAACCTTTATATAGTGAGGAGCGTGAGTGTTTCTTTTTTTCTGAATAACCACACAGGAGTAGTTAGCAGGGAAAGCTGACTGGAGCCAAGATAACTGACGCCTGCCTTGCTTCCGAGGAACCGGCCCTAGGTCCAGGAGAGATGACCCACAGCTAAAGAGCAGACCGCACTGAAGAGCCCTGGACATGAGACAGGAGATCTGAACAGGGACAGCTGACGAAGGCCTCAAGAGCACAAGAACAGACCAGCTAGAAGATTTCACATGAAAAAGAGTCCTCCAACCACAGGACCTGAAGAGACAATACATTAGGACATCCTGATGGCTTGACAGCCAGGCAAAGGCCTCAAAGGCCCTTGCTTTATGCCTGGCACCCCTGTATTACTCTCGATGCTCTAGATTATTTTACACCCCCTGCTTCCCTCTCCATTGCTCAATCACAAACCCAGCAGAGCTGCACAGTTCACTAGAAAACAGATCATGAAAACAACCAATCACCTTCAATCTCCTGACCACACATGATTTTATCAAGTCTGCAAACTCTTGTAGACCAGCATAATCACTGGCAGCCACATGTCATGCTCATTATACACACTTATTAATAGCTCTGAATCTAATCCAGACAGAGGTAGGGACAACTCCTCGGCTAAAGGACTGTTCTCAAAATAACTCCCAACAACAAAGAGGCCTTCAAAGAAGGGCTCCTTATAACTTCCCGACAATAACCAACTGTTTCTAAAGATTGGAAGTTCGGTGTTGTAAACAAAGTTGGGTGCTTGTCATCAAGTAGTCCACTAGCCAGTAGAATAGGTTTCAGAAGTAGGTTTATTAAGTCTTAGTTACAGGTTGGTAAGTAGCCAGTAAGTATGTAGGATATAGCCCCACCAGGAACAGCATCCTTGCTGCTCATCCCACACTCTCCAACTGACCCTCTCAACCACACCAGACACTCAAGCCTTCCATTACACCACCAAGCACTCCAGCATTCCAGCCACACCACACTCAAGCCTTCCATTACATCACCAAGCACTCCAGCATTCCAACCACGCCAGGCACTCAAGCCTTCCATTACACCACCAAGCACTCCAGCATTCCAGCCACACCACACTCAAGCCTTCCATTACACCACCAAGCACTCCAGCATTCCAGCCACACCACACTCAAGCCTTCCATTACACCACCAAGCACTCCAGCATTCCAGCCACACCACACTCAAGCCTTCCATTACATCACCAAGCACTCCAGCATTCCAACCGCACCAGACACTCAAGCCTTCCATTACACCACCAAGCACTCCAGCATTACAACCACACCAGACACTCAAGTCTTCCATTACACCTCCAAGCACTCCCGCATTCCACCCGCACCAGACACTCAAGTCTTCCATTACACCACCAAGCACTCCAGCATTACAACCACACTAGACACTCAAGTCTTCCATTACACCACCAAGCACTCCAGCATTACAACCACACCAGACACTCAAGTCTTCCATTACACCACCAAGCACTCCCGCATTCCACCCGCACCAGACACTCAAGCCTTCCATTACATCACCAAGCACTCCAGCATTCCATCCGCACCAGACACTCAAGCCTTCCATTACACCACCAAGCACTCCCGCATTCCAACCACACCAGGCACTCAAGCCTTCCATTACACCACCAAGCACTCCAGCATTCCAACCACACCAGGCACTCAAGCCTTCCATTACACCACCAAGCACTCCAGCATTCCAGCCACACCACACTCAAGCCTTCCATTACACCACCAAGCACTCCAGCATTCCAGCCACACCACACTCAAGCCTTCCATTACATCACCAAGCACTCCAGCATTACAACCACACCAGACACTCAAGCCTTCCATTACACCACCAAGCACTCCAGCATTCCAGCCACACCACACTCAAGCCTTCCATTACACCACCAAGCACTCCAGCATTCCAGCCACACCACACTCAAGCCTTCCATTACATCACCAAGCACTCCAGCATTCCAACCGCACCAGACACTCAAGCCTTCCATTACACCACCAAGCACTCCAGCATTACAACCACACCAGACACTCAAGTCTTCCATTACACCTCCAAGCACTCCCGCATTCCACCCGCACCAGACACTCAAGTCTTCCATTACACCACCAAGCACTCCAGCATTACAACCACACTAGACACTCAAGTCTTCCATTACACCACCAAGCACTCCAGCATTACAACCACACCAGACACTCAAGTCTTCCATTACACCACCAAGCACTCCCGCATTCCACCCGCACCAGACACTCAAGCCTTCCATTACATCACCAAGCACTCCAGCATTCCATCCGCACCAGACACTCAAGCCTTCCATTACACCACCAAGCACTCCCGCATTCCAACCACACCAGGCACTCAAGCCTTCCATTACACCACCAAGCACTCCAGCATTCCAACCACACCAGGCACTCAAGCCTTCCATTACACCTCCAAGCACTCCCGCATTCCACCCGCACCAGACACTCAAGTCTTCCATTACACCACCAAGCACTCCAGCATTACAACCACACTAGACACTCAAGTCTTCCATTACACCACCAAGCACTCCAGCATTACAACCACACCAGACACTCAAGTCTTCCATTACACCACCAAGCACTCCCGCATTCCACCCGCACCAGACACTCAAGCCTTCCATTACATCACCAAGCACTCCAGCATTCCATCCGCACCAGACACTCAAGCCTTCCATTACACCACCAAGCACTCCCGCATTCCAACCACACCAGGCACTCAAGCCTTCCATTACACCACCAAGCACTCCAGCATTCCAACCACACCAGGCACTCAAGCCTTCCATTACACCACCAAGAACTCCAGCATTCCAAGCAAACCAGGCACTCAAGCCTTCCATTACACCACCAAGCACTCCAGCATTACAGCCAAACCAGGCACTCAAGCCGTCCATTACACCACCAAGCACTCCAGCATTACAGCCACACCAGGCACTCAAGCCTTCCATTATATCACCAAGCACTCCAGCATTACAGCCACACCAGGCACTCAAGCCTTCCATTACATCATCAAGCACTCCAGCATTACAGCCACACCAGGCACTCAAGTCTTCCATTACACCACCAAGCACTCCCGCATTCCATCCGCATCAGGCACTCAATCCTTCCATTACATCACCAAGCACTCCAGCATTCCAGCCACACCAGACACTCAAGCCTTCCATTACACCACCAAGCACTCCAGCATTCAAACCACACCAGGCACTCAAGCCTTCCATTACACCTCCAAGCACTCCAGCATTCCAACCAAACCAGGCACTCAAGCCTTCCATTATATCACCAAGCACTCCAGCATTACAGCCACACCAGGCACTCAAGTCTTCCATTACACCACCAAGCACTCCCGCATTCCATCCACATCAGGCACTCAAGCCTTCCATTACACCACCAAGCACTCCAGCATTCCAACCACACCAGGCACTCAAGCCTTCCATTACACCACCAAGCACTCCAGCATTCCAACCACACCAGGCACTCAAGCCTTCCATTACACCTCCAAGCACTCCAGCATTCCAACCACACCAGGCACTCAAGCCTTCCATTACACCACCAAGCACTCCAGCATTCCAACCACACCAGGCACTCAAGCCTTCCATTACATCACCAAGCACTCCAGCATTCCAACCACACCAGGCACTCAAGCCTTCCATTACACCACCAAGCACTCCAGCATTCCAACCACACCAGGCACTCAAGCCTTCCATTACACCACCAAGCACTCCAGCATTCCAACAAAACAAGGCACTCAAGCCTTCCATTACATCACCAAGCACTCCAGCATTCCAACCACACCAGGCACTCAAGCCTTCCATTACACCACCAAGCACTCCAGTATTCAAACCACACCAGGCACTCAAGCCTTCCATTACACCTCCAAGCACTCCAGCATTCCAGCCACACCAGACACTCAAACCTTCCATTACTTCACCAAGCACTCCAGCATTCCAGCCACAACAGACACTCAAGCCTTCCATTACATCACCAAGCACTCCAGCATTCCAGCCACACCAGACACTCAAGTCTTCCATTACATCACCAAGCACTCCAGCATTCCAGCCACAACAGACACTCAAGCCTTCCATTACATCACCAAGAACACCAGCATTCCAACCAAACCAGACACTCAAGCCTTCCATTACATCACCAATTCACTCGTGCATTCCAGCCACACCAGACACTCAATCCTTCCATTACACCACCAGCAATCCAGCATTCCAACCGCACCAGGCACTCAAGGAGTCTCCTTAACGTCAGCAGGTCCTGGGTTTGTCGCATGTGGATGGTGAGGGTGTTCCAAGTCTTGGCGGCGAAGTGGGAGAAGGATCTGCCTCCTGTGGTTGTTTGGTGGATACATGGGACGGTGGCGAGGGCGAGGTCAATGGAGCGGACCTGGCGCTTGGAGGTGTAGAAGGTGAGTCGCTTGTTGTGGTATGCTGGCCCGGCAAGTTGGTGATCCGGTCCATGTCTATGTTGCCGATCCCTGTGTTGTAGAGGCGTGTGCACAGGGTGCAGTGGCAGACAGTGTCAAAGGCAGCCGAGAGGTCCAGGAGGATCAGTGCTGCAGTTTCGCCGTTGTCCAGCAGGGCCCTGATGTCGTCGGTGGCGGCGATTAGGGCCGTTCTGGTGCTGGAGTTGTTGCGGAATCCGGATTGGGATGAGTCCAGGGTTTTGTTTTCTTCAAGGAATTGGGTCAGTTGTCTGTTGACGATCTTCTCAATGACATTCCCCGGGAACGGGAGAAGGGAGCTGGGCCGGAAGTTCTTGAGGTCCTTTGGGTTGGCTTTGGGTTTCTTGAGCAGGGCGGTGATCTCTGTGTGTTTCCAGCTTTCCGGGAATGTGGCTGTCTCTAATGAGCTGTTGAAGATCTTACAGATTTGGGGTGCTATTATGGAGCTTGCTTTGTGGAAGATGTGGTGGGGGCAGGGGTCTGATAGTGAGCCAGTGTGGATGGTGTTCATCGTCTTGATGGATGTCTGCGATCTTGCGGTGGGAGAAGTTGGCTAGAGAGTCGCAGAGGTCTTGAGATGACCGGATGTCATTGGAGCTGGGGTAGGCGAGTTCCTTCATGATGTTGAAGAGCTCTTTGCTATTGTGTGCGTTGTTGTCGATGCGTTTCTTGAAGGAGGTCCTTTTGGCGGTACGAATGAGTTGGTGGTGTCTGCGGCTGGCGTTCTTGAGGGCTTCATGGTTGTCCGGAGTTTGCTCATGGTGCCATTTCATCTCTGTTGGACAGGCCACATGAAGGGCCGCTCTCCCCTGGCTCAACCAGGCCCGAGCCCAGTCACGCAAGTACCACACACCACCATTGCACGTCCTCCGTCCCCTCAGGGACCCCGGCCCTCGAACATGTTAACCTCGTGGGTCCGATCCACTGCCGGCCCACGCGCCCAGCCCGGGCCGCCATCTTGGACACTTCACCACGAGGCCGCCTGGCCCCCGATCGACCTCAACCCTGGGCCTAACCCGACCTCAGACATTCCGGCACCACCCTCCTCCCAGGAGGTGAGCGGCCTACTTGGCAAGTCAATGGGAGAAAGAGGTGCCGATGGCTCTCCCCCGCCCAGGGCCGCTCGCCCATCGCCTCCCCGAGCGCTGGCTCCACCCCCCTGCTGGGTGTCTGGACTCCCTCATCCCGGACCTCCCGACCTCCAAGTGCGAGGGTCCGGACATCAAAGCACACCAGCCCTATAACTGGGGCAGCTCCAGAGCAGGAAGGCAGTTGTATCTTGGAGTCGAGAGACGTAAAGAGGAACTCATCCTGGACGGACTACTGGCGCTGCCGTAGCTCTGTCCTGTGCACCATCGTCCTGCCTGTTGGCGCTGCCACAGCCGTCGTAACCTTCATCCTTCATCGTCGTCGGGACCTGCTGGCGTGGCCGCGGACCGTTGTAACCGTCATCTTTCACCGGGACCTGCAGGATCCGCCGCGGCCCGTCGCCTTCCTTCATCCATCTCGGGACCTGCTTGGCTCCTCCACGGCCCGATCATCTAGAACGCCGAGCTCGAGGATTGAGAGCTATTTTGTACTCATTGGTAACTAAGACTGTCCCGCTACCCTTTCCCTCAGCCAGAGATCAGAACCGAGGGGACCCCTGAGTCCAGACCTCCTTGTATCATACCATCGTAACCTAAGAATTGCATATAAAGTCTCGTTAACCTTCAACCTTGTGTGGTGTCCGTCTGTGGGGGGGAAGTTACTTGTCTGTACAGTCGTTGGAGACGGCTCTCCCTGGAGACCTCTCCCCGTAATCTCGGCCGACCCTCCCGGTCCGTCTAACATTGGTGGCCAGCGGCGCGATCCGAATCACCGCATAACGTACAGAGAGTAGCTCACCCCACAACGAACCACAATGTCAACCAAAGAGAGCGGATCAACTGAGAAGTTCCAAATGGAACAACTAGAGGAGTACAGCCATCGTGAACTAAAGCAGTTCTGCATCGAACTAGGTATCGCTACCACCGGACTAAGCACCAAAGACGATTTTAAGCATGCCCTAGAATCTTGGGCAGAGACCGGGGATGACGAAGCCCCCGAGCAAAGCACCGCGAAGAACACCAACACGGCCCCTGAGGGGCAAAGAAACAGTCTCTCGCAAGACGAGATCCAAGAAAGAGAGAAAACCCGGCTACACGAACTAGAGATGGCCCGGCTCAAGATGGACGTAGAACTCAAGTTGGCCGAACAAAAAATAAACTTAGAGCACCTACGCATCCGAGAAGAAAGAGAGGAGAAACAGAGGCAAAGGGAGCTCGAAGAAAAAAAACTAGCGTACGAGCACGAACGGAACCTAGCCGAGATCGACCTGCGCAAGCGGAATAAAGAGTCAGGGGTGGCCGACAGACCACGCACCCCAGGGACCACGGAGAAAGTACACATCCCCAAGGATGTCGTACGTGAATATTTTCGAGAAGACGACATCCAGCAATGGTTTAAGGCCTATGAAATCGCAATGACTGCGCACCGGATCGATAGAAACGATTGGGGAGCCGGCCTCTGGGGCAAATTCCTCAATGAGGGTCGCGATACCCTGTTACAGCTCCCAGACCACCAGATGACCTCCTACGACCATATGAAAGCGGCCCTCCTCACCCGCTATGGCCTCACGCCCGAGATGTACCGTCAGAGGTTCCGAGACTGCACCCGCATCCCGGGTACAACTTGGGTGGACTATGTAACGTACTTTAGCCGAGCCTTCGAAGGCTGGATCAGAGGGAACAATGTCACGACCTACGAGCAGCTATTCAATCTGATGGTATGGGAGCATCTGTCCAACAATTGCTTCATTGAACTACGCCAACACCTCCTCGACAGCAAGTTAACCGACCCCCGGCAGCTCGCAGCCGAAGCTGACCGGTGGGAGATCACCAGAGTGGGCCGGAATGGGTCCTACGAGCAGAACAGGAACAACAATGGTCACCACCGAGCCAGAGGAGGAGGAGGGGGCCAAGGACGAGGAAGAGACCACACTCCGGCCGCCCCCGCTACGAGCACCGCCCCCCCGGCCAACCGGGGCAGCACCCCGGCGCGACCGGGGTACAGAGCCAATGTTACATGTCACCGTTGCCAACGAGTCGGCCACTATGCAAACGACCCAAGCTGCCCGCAGTATCAGAGTCCAAAACCCCGCCATGTGGCCGCTGCGGCACTAGGGGAAGAACAGATCTCCGAGGAGCAAGAAGCAGACGAGCAAGAGTATCAAGAGTGGGAACCAGCCGCCATGACTCTCGCGTGCTTAGGGGGAAGAGACATGGTCCCGCGGGTCCCCCTACCCGCTAACACCCAAAAGTACAGTCAGTGGGTAAGCATCAATGGACAACGGGCCGAAGCCCTTCGAGACACCGGGGCCAGTGTGACAGCCGTCCGCTGTCATCTGGTGACCCCAGAACAATATCTACCGAACATTCTCTGCCCTGTGCGATCAGCCGACAACTCGGAGAGTCTATGTCGAATGGCCTGCGTCCCCTTTGAGTGGGGAGGGGTCTCCGGCATGTTGAAAGTGACGGTCCGGGACGACGCCCCCGTGGACTGCCTCCTCGGAAACGACCTGGAAAGCTCCCCGTGGGCCGCCGTGGAGCGAAAAGAACACTTGGGGATGTTGGGCGTCCCGGACTGGGCGTGCGTCAACACCCGGTCCATGGCCGCCCGTGCCAATCATCACCCGGAAGAACCCGAATGGCCGGCGCCACCGCCTCCGGTCGCCCCAGCTGAGACCTCCGACCATGACATCCCCCTCGAGCTTGCTCAACCTTCCGACCTCGCTAACCTTGACCAGTGGGCTCAAGAAGGGGGACCCACGCAAGAACAATTTCGTCAGGAACAGAGGACCTGTCCTTCCCTCGAGGGACTCCGACAACAAGCGCTCGCCCAAAGCGCCGGGGATACCTCCGGAGCGCATTGGGTATACTGGGACAATGATCTGTTGTACAGCGAGCAACGAATCGCCGAGCTGGGGGCCAACCGAGTACTAGTAGTGCCCCTCCGCTTTAGAGACTTCCTGCTGAATCTGGCCCACGACGTCCCCCTGGCAGGGCACCTGGGACAGGATAAAACCTACAGCCGCCTAGTGACCCACTTCTTCTGGCCCAAAATGAGAAACGATGTGCACCAGCATTGCCGATCTTGCCCCACGTGCCAAGCCAGTGGAAAGAGCGGCCGCAAACTAAAGGCCCCCCTGCAACCCTTTCCAGTAGTCACGACCCCATTTGAGAGGGTCGGAATAGACATTGTGGGACCCCTGGACCCGCGTACAAGACAAGGCCATCGCTTTATCCTGGTACTGGTGGACCACGCCACCCGCTACCCTGAGGCTATTCCTCTCCGGACCGTGACAGCCCCAGTGGTCGGCCGGGCCCTGATGGGGATCTTCTCCCGTGTGGGATTCCCCCGAGAAGTCGTCAGCGACAGAGGCACGAACTTTATCTCTAAATACATGAAGTCCCTCTGGCAACAGTGTGGGGTCACCTACCGCTTCACGACCCCCTATCACCCCCAAGGAAACGGACTTGTTGAGCGGTTCAATCGCACGCTCAAAGGGATGATCGGGGGGTTGGAAGAGCCCCTCCGTCGCCAGTGGGACGTGCTGCTGCCGTGCCTCCTCTTCGCCTACCGGGAGGTCCCACAGAAGTCCCTAGGCTTCAGCCCCTTCGAACTGCTATATGGGCACCCAGTGCGGGGGCCGCTCAGCCTGATCAAAGAAGGCTGGGAGATGCCTCCGGCCAAGAGTCCTCCCGATGTCTTCCGGTACCTCCTCACCCTCCGCAACCAGTCCCAGCGGTTCAGAGACCTAGCAAAAGCCAACCTGGAGGCCAGTCAAGAGGACATGAAGAAATGGTATGACCAGAACGCCTCATCCATTGAATTCGAACCGGGACAACAGGTATGGGTAATGTCCCCCACGGAGCCATGCGCCCTCCAAGACAAATGGACGGGACCCTTCAAGGTAATCGAGCGCAAGGGGCCCGCCACCTATCTGATCGATATGGAGTCCTCCCGGAACCCACTCCGAGTCCTCCACACCAACAGACTGAAGCCCCACTTTGCGCGAACAGAACTCAGCCTACTGATGGCCACAGACAATGGGGTTGAAGACGACTCCGAGCCTCTCCCTGACCTCTTGCGGACCCAGGAGCAAGACGGCTCCGTGGATGGGGTCCGACTCTCGGAGACCCTCACCAAAGAACAACGCCAAGAGTGCCGAACCCTCCTGTCAAGGTTCGCCAGTCTGTTCTCCCTCACCCCCGGTGTCACCTCCTGGTGTGTGCACGATGTAGACACCGGTGACAGCCCTCCTATCCGCCACCGGGCCTACCGCGTACCTGATCGGGTACGGGCCTGCATCCAGGCAGAAGTGGCTAAGATGCTCACGCTCGGGGTCATCGAGCCCTCAGACAGTCCCTGGGCCAGCCCGGTCGTACTGGTCCCCAAGGCAGCCGCCCCCGGAACCACACCAGAACTCCGGTTCTGCGTCGACTACCGGGGCCTGAATGAAGTCACCAGAACGGACGCACATCCCATCCCCCGGGCAGATGAACTGGTCGACCGAATGGGAGCTGCCCGCTACCTCAGCATCTTCGACCTAACGGCAGGTTACTGGCAGATCGGCCTCACACCCCGAGCACAAGAACGTTCTGCCTTCTCCACCCCCGATGGCCACTATCATTTTACGGTCATGCCCTTCGGCATGAAAAATGCCCCAGCGACTTTCCAACGGCTCGTCAACCAGGTCCTGGCGGGGCTCGAAGAGTTCAGCGCCGCCTACCTCGACGACATCGCTGTGTACAGCCACCATTGGACCAAACATCTCCACCACCTCCAAGCAGTACTGCAAGCCCTTCAGCGAGCTGGTCTCACGATCAAGGCCAGCAAGTGTCAAATTGGACAAGGGTCTGTGACTTACCTCGGACACCAGGTGGGAAGCGGCCTAGTGGCCCCTCTACAGCTGAAAATTGCCGCCATCCAGAACTGGCAGCCCCCTATCACCCAAACCGAGGTACGAGCTTTCCTGGGCCTCACGGGCTACTACCGAAGGTTCGTGAAAGACTATGGTACCATAGTGGGGCCTCTTACCGAACTCACGTCAAAGAATCAGCCCAAGAAGGTGAACTGGACCCCAGAGTGTCAAGCGGCATTCGAACAGTTGAAGGCCGCCATGTGTTCCGCTCCTGTGCTCCAGGCCCCAGACTACAGCCGGGAGTTCGTCGTCCAGACGGACGCCTCCGACCAGGGCATTGGGGCGGTCCTGTCGCAAGTGAACACCGACGGCCTTGATCAACCGGTGGCCTTCATCAGCCGGAGACTCCTACCACGGGAGCAACGCTGGAGCACCATAGAGAGGGAAGCCTTCGCTGTGGTATGGGCCCTCAAAAAGCTCCGGCCCTACCTTTTTGGCACCCACTTTCGGGTACAGACTGACCACCGACCCCTGCAGTGGTTGATGCATATGCGGGGGGAAAACCCAAAGTTGCTACGCTGGTCCATCTCCTTGCAAGGTATGGACTTCACAGTCGAACACCGGCCTGGGTCGGACCACGCCAACGCGGATGGCCTGTCCCGGTTTTTCCGCCTCGACGAGGAGAGTCCCCAAGAGGATGGGTAACTCTCCCCGCCTTCAGCTGGGGGGGACGCATGTTGGACAGGCCACATGAAGGGCCGCTCTCCCCTGGCTCAACCAGGCCCGAGCCCAGTCACGCAAGTACCACACACCACCATTGCACGTCCTCCGTCCCCTCAGGGACCCCGGCCCTCGAACATGTTAACCTCGTGGGTCCGATCCACTGCCGGCCCACGCGCCCAGCCCGGGCCGCCATCTTGGACACTTCACCACGAGGCCGCCTGGCCCCCGATCGACCTCAACCCTGGGCCTAACCCGACCTCAGACATTCCGGCACCACCCTCCTCCCAGGAGGTGAGCGGCCTACTTGGCAAGTCAATGGGAGAAAGAGGTGCCGATGGCTCTCCCCCGCCCAGGGCCGCTCGCCCATCGCCTCCCCGAGCGCTGGCTCCACCCCCCTGCTGGGTGTCTGGACTCCCTCATCCCGGACCTCCCGACCTCCAAGTGCGAGGGTCCGGACATCAAAGCACACCAGCCCTATAACTGGGGCAGCTCCAGAGCAGGAAGGCAGTTGTATCTTGGAGTCGAGAGACGTAAAGAGGAACTCATCCTGGACGGACTACTGGCGCTGCCGTAGCTCTGTCCTGTGCACCATCGTCCTGCCTGTTGGCGCTGCCACAGCCGTCGTAACCTTCATCCTTCATCGTCGTCGGGACCTGCTGGCGTGGCCGCGGACCGTTGTAACCGTCATCTTTCACCGGGACCTGCAGGATCCGCCGCGGCCCGTCGCCTTCCTTCATCCATCTCGGGACCTGCTTGGCTCCTCCACGGCCCGATCATCTAGAACGCCGAGCTCGAGGATTGAGAGCTATTTTGTACTCATTGGTAACTAAGACTGTCCCGCTACCCTTTCCCTCAGCCAGAGATCAGAACCGAGGGGACCCCTGAGTCCAGACCTCCTTGTATCATACCATCGTAACCTAAGAATTGCATATAAAGTCTCGTTAACCTTCAACCTTGTGTGGTGTCCGTCTGTGGGGGGGAAGTTACTTGTCTGTACAGTCGTTGGAGACGGCTCTCCCTGGAGACCTCTCCCCGTAATCTCGGCCGACCCTCCCGGTCCGTCTAACAATCTCTAGTCTTTGGCAAGTCTGCTTGGATGTCTGGAGGTCGGCGGTGAACCACATGTCTCTTTTGTCAGTGCGTCTGTTTGTGGCTTTCTTGATCAAGGCGAGAGTGATGGCGCAGTCATCAATTCATTGTTTGAGGTTGCAGGTGACTGTGTCGGTGTCGATGTGATCGGTCGGTAGTTCTCAGGTGAGGGTGGTGATTAGCTGGTCTTCGGTGACCTTGTTCCAGATGCGGTGGGGGATTCGTTGCTGGTGGTAGTGCGCAGTGGTTTTCTTGAAGAAGAAGTGGATGCAGCAGTGGTCGGTCCAGTGGTGCTCAGTGGTGTGGCTGATGGAGATGTGGCTGCTGACGGAATAAATGGGGTTGAGCGTGTGTCCGGTGGAATGGGTGGGTGTCGTGACGAGCTGTTTGAGGCTGAGGTTGGAGAGATTGTCTAGTAGTGTGGTGGAGTTGCTGTTGTTGGTGTTCTACAGGTGGAAATTCCGGTCTCCAATGAGGATGTAGTCTGTGGAGGCGAGGGCATGCGCGCTGATGGCGTCTGTGATAGAGTGGATAAACTGTGGTCAGGGTCCGGGGGGGTCTGTACACGAGTGTTCCTCAGAGGGTAGTGTTGGGGTCATTGTGGATCTGGAAGTGCAGGTGTTCGGCGGTGCTGAGAGTGTCTTCGATGTTGGTCGAGGCTCAGAGGGTCTTTCTGTAGATGATGGCGATTCCTCCTCCCAGTCTGTTGGTGCTGTCCCTATGGGTGATCTTGTAGCCATCCGGGATGGCTATGGTGACGTTGGGTGCCAATGAGGAGTTCATCCAGGTCTCTGTCAGGAAGGCGACGTCCGGGGAGGATGAGTCGAGTAGGTCCTAGAGTTTGGCGGTGTGCCTGTGGACGGAGCGGGTGTTGAGCAGTATGCATCTGAGGTGGTTGTGGTCTGCTTTGGTTGGGTGTGAAGGAAGTGCTGGTGTGTACTGGTAGATGTAGCTACAGTTTTGGCAGGTGAAGGATCCGTGGGTGAGATTTGGGGTGGCCTGGAAGCAGGTGGAGGATCGGCCGGCGTTGAGTGCGCGGAGGGTTTTGCGTCGTAGCAGCATTTGGCGCCATGGTGCTCGTGGGGGCCAGGGGGTCTGGTGCTGGGCACGGTCCAGGCGCAGACGGGCTTGCCTTGGGTGACCTTCGGCGTGCCACAGCGAAACCGCGCAGCGGTTGTCATACGAAGGGGCGGGAGCAGAGGCAGGGAGGCAGGACCGGCTAGTTAATATGTTTCGCTCGAAATAAGGGAAGCAGTGGTAGATACAGGGCACTGATTGAGGAAGAATTGTTGGCAGAATTAAATGAGAGGCTTTTGGTAGGGATCAGAGCCTCCCCAATCAGTCAACAGGAAATAATAGACTAAGGCAGCCTGGCGCTAACCCAACCCAGATGCAGGATAAATAAGATGTTTCCTTTGAGCCCTTCCTTGCTCACGAGGTGAGCAGAGATGAGGATGTGCGATGCTGCACTCGAGAGCACAATAAAAAGAAGTTAACCCCAGGGCAGATAGTAGCAACAGAGGAAGGTGAGATCTTTGTGCACCTGTCCTGCCACCTATTGGCTGCTGGACTGAGGAAAATGACCAATATGATAGACATTGGCAGAAGGAAGGATCATTTGATCCAGAGGATATGGCTATAGTGGAGGATTGCATCCAAAATAAAGGAGCAGACCCCAAGTGGAACTTCCCCTACATGCAGCAATTCCTAAAAAGATGTGAACGCCATGTCAGGGAGAAATCAGTAGTGTTGTGTAGTTCCTATAAACCTATATAGGATCTGCACATTTACACAAAATAGACTGTGGGATTGGGGATCAGACTGGTTCTAGACACCTGTTCTAACCGACTTATTTTGCCCCTTTAATGAGTGAAGGTGATTGGAGGTGACTTTAGTCTGCTATCATTCTAATAGGAGGACTAGAGCCTTAGATAGGGCCTATTTACAAGGTGTTTGATACAATTCCATACCCTTTCCTTTAGTTTAGGGCTTATAAATCTATGTTAAGGGATAGATTCCTTAGTAAGGGTAGTAATCCGTCCTTTTATAAGAGTGCTAGTATATTTCCGATGGAGTTAGGCTTATTTCGGGCCTGGTAGGCCTCAAACGGGAGAGACTCCATCTTTCTTTCTGCCCCGGCAGCTTGAGATGCTTCTAGGTCAAATGTAATGTTTCAGTTATGAGGTGTTGTTCGCTTGGAGAGAACCGGCTCAGGCTGGCCCTTATCGAAAGACTGTATTTTTCTCCGTGTCGAAGACATAACATCAGGCCGGCCGGCTGAGAACGTGTCCTTGGTACGGGGAGGTACAAGAATTTGGTGGGCGGCAGTTTACTGGCCGTAACTTTCCATGAAGGGACAAGCTTCCATATTAGCGAAAGCCTGAGGCAGTGAGTCAGTCAGTCTGTAGGCGGCAGCTAGTCGATAGCATCAATGCAATTAATTATTTCAAGGCAGACAGTCGCCATTTTGAAGTCCGAGAAAGACCGAGAAGCTGATACTGTCTTAGAAAGATTGAAGTTATTTTAGTTGGAGCAGCTGGCGAGCTTTGACATTAAGATCAGAGCATACGGAGTGAAGCAGTTAGTTGAGAGAACGAATACCAGAGTGGTAGGAACTGAGTTATAAGATCGAAGTTGGGAAGTGAAGACAGTCCGTGATTGAGAGGAGAGAGGAGTAGTGCAGAACAGCCAGAGAGAAAGCAGCTGATAAGAGGAAGGTTCCAGTGACTTGAAGGGAAGCGGAGAAGACAGAGCATAGCGGTGCAGACGTGCATCCGTGACTGCAGAGGTGTGACCCTAAGACGAGCCAAGGCACAGACGAGAAGGGAACCCAGATGACTGCTGAGTCCAGACTTCATGTTAATAAGGTGACGTCGACCCTTTCTTATTAGCGTGCACACACATTCTAACCTTTCCTTTTCCTTTTCAGGCTATATGTTATAGTATAGTATTATATTGTTGATATTATTGATTAATAAAGATACCCCAGTTCTTAGTGAACCAGTGTGTATATTTTTTTGTTCTCCTACAGTAAAGTTAGCCTTTCTTCTAGTCAGATGCTGTTATATGAACAGATGCTACTCCCGTCCAGGTAAATGGTAACTGAATAATGAGGGAGAGAGGAGCCCTTGAAATAGAGAATAAGTTGTACACCGTGTAATTCGGCCATTCTTGTGTGATCCATAATATTGTAGTATTGTACCTCTAGTGGATAGAGAGAGATTCCCCAACATGAAGAACTAAAGGTATTCATAGTAAAGTGATCGTCGTTGTAAGGCGGCGTTAATGAGAGCACCAGGGGGGAAACTGGTGTGTAATGAGATCGCCTCTAGGGAAAGCGGCGTTAATGAGAGCATTGACTGAGGTCGATGTGTATACCCACAGGATTGTGGCTTGCGAGAGCACTGGTTGTAGCCAGTGTGTAATGGTAAGTAATCAGAACTGCCCCAGGGTAGATTAGTCTGGGCCCATGTGGTCGCGAGACTATATTGTATGAGTGTGGTATTTTAGAAGATCTAAGCATGTATATTGCTAATTCCCCATCCTTGGGTAGGAAACATAGATACCTGTTGTAAATATGTTCTAAGGAGGGAGGTGGTTACGTTTCGGCTGGGTTAGTGGCGTTTTGGTGAGCTGATTCTATCTGGTCCGAAAATCCGGTCGTTACAACACCCCACTGGGTATGTTGGCCTGTATACCAGCTAGCTCACAGTGCCACTATAAACCCCTCTTAGCAAGGAGAGAATAGTTCTTGGCAACTATCGAATATGACAATTCTGTCCCATCAGGGATCATGGAAACAGTACAGTGCTTTTCGCTCAGTCACTCGAGCTTTCTTTGTCTCTGAGAGATACACAGAATAAACAGTGGGGCCATTTTCCAATAAGCATTTATTGAACCAGCGTCATTCTAGTGTAAAATAGGTGTGCTGAAACAACCATAAGAAAGAAACAGATATAAATGATTATAAGCACCAACAGAGTAAAAGGAAGGTAGATTCCAACCATAGAGCTAAAAAATAATGAATACAGGCAGGTATATAAATACATGACAGTAATAACCCGTACTTCTATGGTGCAACCCTAACTAGATGTACCTACATGTACCTAGCATGTATGTAGGTGTGGAGACAAGAATCCCTCTAGGCTGAAGCCAACCCCATTACCAGACGTGAGAGACTGTAGGACACCGTCTTGGTCTCGAGATGGACACTGTGTGAGGAACATCAGACCACTCCGAGCTGTAGTGTCTGCGTGCAGGAAGCTCAGCGTCTCGCTCAGTGTGTCAGCATGGAAGTCTTTCTCCTCTGCCTGCCTCAGCAAAGATATGGTGTTTATATACCCGAAAGGTACCCTCAGGGGTTTTACTTTGCTGTGCCATGTCGATTGAGAATAACGAAAGGGATGACTCTTTTACATAGTTATTATGCAGAAGATGGTAGTCCTGCTGTGATTCCGAAAATCCTCATGCATAATAAATGAGGCTAGCTTTCTGGGAAAGCGACAAAACATTTATGCAGCACCATAACTAGGTAAAAGTTCAATACCAAACCCGTTATGTAGTGGAATGGCAGGAGAAATATAGGTGAAAGGTCGGTTGACTACCAAAGCCTATGTTAGGGTACATTTACGAATCATAACAGTAGAGTCACCTGAAATAATAATCTACATGTTACTACTGAGGTGCACGTCGGGGATCATAAATGTACCATGGGCTCAGATGGATAAACAGGGGTTAAGGACAAAGTTAGCTTCATTGCTAGGTATGGCAGGGAAATGAATTTCATGCTGCAATAAGATCACCGCAGGTATCAACCTAGCAATAGATGACATTAAGAGCATGTTCATTCAATCAATCCAGCGTCTTGTAGAGCACAACTACTCACCCACGAGGGTCTCAAGGAGATGGGTGGGGCTGCTGATCTGTGGAAGACACTGAGGTTCAGTCGAAGAGCCAGGTCTTCTGGTCTTTCCTGAATTGAGGCAGTGACGATGATTTCCTTAGGTGGAGGGACTGGGTGTTCCAGGTCTTTGCTATGAGGTAGGCGAAGGATCTTCCTTTGGCTGTGCTCTTGCAGATATGTGAGACTGTGGCCAATGGGGTGGATCGGAAGTCTATTGTAGGCGCATGGAATGCGAGGCGGTGGTTGAGGTACATAGGTCCTGGATAATAAAGGGCTTTGTAGGCGTGTGTAAGGAGCTTGAAGATTATTCTTCTGTTGACTCGGAGCCAATGGAGGTCTCTCAGGTAGCCGGTGATGTGGCTGCAGCAGGGGATGTTGAGGATGAGTTTGACGGAGGCATTCTGAATGTTCTGAAATTTCTTGAGGAGTTTCTGGGTGATGTTGGCGTAGAGTGTGTTGCTGTAGTCAAATCAGCTGCTAATGAGTGCATAGGTGACCGTCTTCCTGGACTCGGTAGGGATCCACTTTTAGATTTTTTAGGGTAGGAAGGATGATGATATAGTGTTGTTCTGGCAGTTCATGTTGAACGAGGAGTCCAGGATGATGCCAAGGTTTTGTGCATGGTCAGTGGGTGTGGGGGGGTTCCAAGTGCTGAGGGACACCAGGAGTCATCCAGGTGGAGCGGGTGGAGCTCAGGATGAGGACTTCAGTTTTCTCTAGTTGAGCTTGAGGCAGCTGGATTTCATCCAGGTGGTAACAGCCTTCATCCCATCATGGAAGTTGGTTTTGGTGATGGTGGGTTCGTTGGTGAGGGAGAGAATCAGCTGGGTGTCGTCGGCATAGGAGACAATGTTGAGTTTGTGGTTCCTGATGAAGGCTGTGAGGGAGGCCATGTAGATGTTGAAGAGAGTGGGGCTCAGGTAGGAGCCCTGCTGCACTCCACAGCTGATCTTAGTGGGTTCAGATTGAAACAGTGGATGTCTGACTCTCTGAGTCCGGCCCGTTAGGAAGGAGAGGATCCATTCCAGGTCTTTGCTGTGGATACGGGCATCATAGAGTCTTGTGCATAGGGTGTGGTGGGGGATGGCATGGAATGCAGCCAAAAGGTCCAGGAGGAGGAAGGCTGCAGTTTTGCCTCAGTTGGGGAGGGGTTAAACAACGAATGGGGTAAACCCAGTATCCCTATGAACCTGGGCAGTTAATCAATATTATCAACAATTGGTTCATTGGGGAACACAACATTTTTTTTACTTTCTCATAAAATATGTAGAAATTTGAACAGAAAACAGACTCCAAAAACCATCTAAGTATTTATGTACTATTTTATAAATTTTTAGTCATTCATAAATACTGGTATCATATGTATATTGCAAAGAAGGCTGTACAAAAAAGTGAGTAGTGCAGGTAGTGACTTATAGTGCTCAGTGCTTGCGGCGCAAAAGTGACAAAAGGACTGTACAATTATTATTTACAATGGGGGGGGTACAAAAAATGATTCAGTGTGGCCTACGCGTATTATACAATTATCAGACTGTACACTGTATTTGTCAGTACTAAGTACAGGATATCTATGCATAAGTGGATTGTTTGCATAGATATCCTGTACTTAGTACTGAAAAATACAGTGTACAGTCTGATAATTGTATAATACGCATATAATACGCATAGGCCACACTGAATCATTTTTTGTACCCCCCCATTGTATATAATAATTGTACAGTCCTTTTTTCACTTTTGCGCCGCAAGCACTGAGCACTATAAGTCATTATCTGCACTACTCACTTTTTTGTACAGCCTTCTTTGCAATTTACATATGATACCAGTATTTATGAATGACTAAAAATTTATAAAATAGTACATAAATACTTAGATGGTTTCTGGATTCTGTTTTCTGTTCAAATTTCTACATATTTTATGAGAAATGTTGTGTTCCTCAGTTGGGGAGGGTGCAGACATCATATGTGGTGGCAAGGAGGGTGGTCTTGGTGCTGTGGTTGCTTCAAAAGCTGGATTGAGAGAGGACTAGGATGTGATTTGCTTCGATGAACTTGGAAAGTTGGGCGTTGATGGCTGGCCTTCTCGATGACCTTGGCTGGGAAGGGGAGCAGAGGGAGGGTCTGAAGTTCTTGAGGTCCGTATGGTAGGCAGAGGCTGTCAAAGCTGTCATAGATTTTCTTAATCTTGCAGTGGAAGAAAGTTGAGGTTGTTGCACAGGTCTTGGGAGGGTGAGATGCCTGCTGTCTCTGTGCTGGGTTTGGCGAATTCTGTGACCACAGCAAAAAGTTCTTTGCTATTGAACGCATTTGGCATTGATTCTTCCTTGAAGGAACCCTTTCCTTGTAGTTCTAATGAGGTGGTGGTGTGTGGTGACAATGGTTTTGAAGGCGGGGTGGTCTTCTGGGGTCTTGCTGCTCCTCCATCTCTTTCCACACCATCTACAGGTGTGTCTGGACTCATGAAGGATGGGAGAGAACCAGCTGCCTTTCTTGGAGTGTCAATTGCATGGGGCTTCCTTGAGGAGAGCCAGTGTGTCAGAGCCGTTGGAGATCCATTGGTTAAGGTTGTGTGATGAGGTGTTAGCATCTGTGGATGTCAGTGGTGGGGTTTTGCTTAAGGAAGCGATAAGCTGTTCTTCTGTGACCTTGTTCCAACTTCTGTGAGGGTAGCAATGGGCGTGGTGGTGTACGGTAGGTTTGGTGAAGGAGAAATGGATGCAGCGGGGGTTGGTCCAAACGAGCTCGAAGGTGTGGCTGAAGTTGGTGTTGTTGCTGATGAAGAATATGGGGTAGATCGTGTGTCCTGCTGAGTGGGTTGATGAGGTGACCCGTGTTGAAATCCGACGGTGTGAAGGTTCTCCAGCAGGTGTTATTGTCATTGGGGTTGTCCAGGTGAAAGTTTAGGTCACTGAGGAGGATGTAGTCTGTCAAGGTGAAAGCATGGGATGTGAAGCAGTCGATGATGGAGTCACTAAAGGGTGGACAGGGTTCAGGGGATCCGTAGATGGAGGTGCTGCAGAGGGTCGTATTCAGGTTGGTCCGGACCTGGAAGTTCTCCATTTTGGGCGAGTGGTTGTTCGAGTGGGTGGTGAGGCAGAGGGTGCTTTTGTATACGATGGTGGTGCCTCCACCTGGTTTGTTGATGGGTCCTTGTGAATTATCTTGTAGCCGTCCAGGATGGCGGTGGCGATGTCCGGGGAAGAGGTGTAGGTCATTCAGGTATCTGTGAGGAAGGCAGTGTCAGGGTAGATGGAGTCAAGTAGGTCCCATATCTCCATGCATGTTTGAGAAGAGAGCGTGTGCTGAGCATGATACAGCTGAGGAGGTCGGGTCCAGTATTTGGCAGCCATGCGGTGGGTGGGGCTGGTGTGTGATGGCAGGCATATGTGCAGCTGCAGTTTTGGCTGGAAAAGGGCCCTGAGTTTTCTTCAGCAATGCCCGGTGGCAATCGATGTGGCCTCCGGTGTTGAGGTCAAGGAGGGGACTGGCATCATTGTGGTGGATGGTCTAAGGACCAGGGTCTGTGGTGCTGGGTGCAGTCTGTTGCTGCTGGGCGCAGCCGTGCAGCAGCTGCCATCAAGTAATGTTAGGGGGAGGGCAGGACAGCTGGGAGGTGGGGAAGGTGGTAAGCACAAAAGCGGCACTGGAGGGGGTGGAGATGTGGGAGATGAGCAGCGGCGTGGACACGGCGAGGAAAACGCAAAAAAAGTGAAAAGGTGGAGAAGTGCAGAAGTGAAAGAAAGTGACAGAAAAACAGAAAAGATGAAAGGAGGAAAACAGATATCAGGAGAAAAGGCAAAAGGCAGAAAGCAGAGAGACAGAGGGCAGAGCAGCCGCAGAGCAGAGATGCTCCCCACTAGATCACCAGGAATGAGATATAGGTGGGTGCATGCAGGTGGGGCAGGGCCTCAAACTCGGGGCCTGGAAGGGTCAGGGGCAACAGCTACCAGGTGGAGCTGTGTGGCGAGGAAAGCTACCTACTGAAAAGGTCAGTAAGGTCGCTCTTTCACCATGCCAGCGGCGGCCATTAGGTGGCGTGAGGGAGAGGACTGTACAGCTGGGAGGCAGGAAAAGCAAGAAACCGGTGCTGGAGAGGGGCTGGGCCATGGGGGCCGAGCAACGGTGGGGACAGGGTGAGGAAACAGCACAAAAGTCAAGAGGGAAAAGTGCAGAAGTTTAAGAAAGTGACAAAATGCAGAAAGTGAAGGAAAGTGACAGAAAAACAAAAGATGAAAGGAGGAAAAAAGAGATCAGGAGAAAAGGCAGAAAGTAGAGCGACAGAGGGCAGAGCAGCAGCATCCCTGCCACTTGGTCACAAGAGATGAGGCACAGGCGGGAACCAGCAGGTGGAAGAGGACCTTGAACTCAGGACCTGGAAGGGTCAGGGGTAACAGCTCCCAGGTGGAGCTGTGTGGCGATGGAAGCTACCTACTGACAAGGTCAGTAAGGTCACTCCTTCAAGCCCATATATTACATTACCACAAAAAGAAGCAAGAAAAGGACAATGAAAAACAGGAGCAAGCCCAGAGAGACACCAAACTCCGGCAGGAGACACAAGCTCATATACTCCACTACCATAAGAAGAAGCAAGAAAAGAACAATGAAAAACAGGAGCAAGCCCAGAGAGACACTGCTAAATTGGTCCAACATAAGCTGAAGAAGACAGCCAATCTCGGGGGCCGTGTAAATGGCACCAATCTCCAGGGGAATACCAGTGTGGAACCCCACAGGATTCCAACTCAGCTATGGTGGTAGAGACCGGGGGGTTGGCAACGACCTGACCCTCAAAGTGTTACCATTGCCACAGGCTGGGCCACCTGGGAAATAGATGCCGGTTAAAGGCATACCATGAGCAGAGATTGAAGGGCCAGGGCTAGTCACCACAAAATCACACAAATGTCCATTTACAAATCCAAGCCCAGGGGAATCAGAATTTACCCCATACAGACCGTCAGCCGCAGGGAGGTCCACCATCCGCTGCACCTCCCACAGCAGGGATGAGGTAGTTGGACAAACACATGTTAACAACAACATCAGACAGGGAATTCAGCGCATCAGGGACCGGGGCCACAACTCCAGCAGGGAGGGGTAACAGTATGGGATAGTAGTGGCCTCATGCAGCCTTAGAACCAAAACTTACAGTTGACTAGACAAGTAACCACAGTACCACCAAAAAAGACCTACCAGATGCAATAAATATCTCCCTCCCTTCGTAAAGTGTAAGAAGACACACCTACAACAATAGAGAGTCATAGATTTTATTGGGGTCCAGGGTGACCAGAGGTAGTCCTTGGGTTTGTGCGTTTCGTCATCACCAGCAGACCTTTTGACATTTTTTATCAAAATCATGAGTTCCACATGTATGAGGTCACAATGCAAATAATGACTTAGCCAGCCTTCTCCTGTGATTTGTAAATTATCCTGCTTTTCTGAAGTTCGGTCACTGTGCCATACCCTCACATCTCATGACCAGAGAGATCTTAGCCACTAGCCTGGGACAACAGGCTTGAGCACGCTGAGAGGAAGCAGGATGTGGTCAGAGCGAGAGGTGGCTGTCTGGGAAGAGGGGTCCCAAATGTCCACTGCTGGATGAAGGTAGGACACCGGAAGCGCTCTCCCGCACATCAAGCTTAGCAATTACCAAATGTTCCAGACCTTGCAGACATCATCTAAAGAAAACAGTTCACTCCACCTCAGATCCTACTAGGCAGCATAGGTGGGGGTAAAAAGGGGGCCACAGAGGAGCTTCTAACCTCCTCCCATGCTTGGCAAATGTGGCATAAGATCACGTGAGATTTAGGGAAACTAAAGAGAAACAGCCCAAAGACAGCCCTAAAAGAGGTTTCCAGAGAAAGGCAGGGCCAAGATACGTGGTGCCACAAGGGAGGGTCATGTTGCACACCACATGCCGGGAACTGGGAGATACATACACCCGTGATCCCAGGCACGTTGCAACCACCAACAGCACTAAATAGCAAAACGCCCCTCACCACATGTGCCTCCTTTGCACATGTAGACCAAAAAAGACACCAACAGCTCCTCCATGCACACACCAGGCGAGGCACTCTCCTGGAAAACTAGTGATTCTCACAAAACTCTTGCTAAAACATGATGTGATCCATCCCTATGCTCATGAGACTATCCTACAAACATAGTTGGCACTAATTTTAAGCATCCAGTTCGGTATGGAAGGGGGTAGCTAAAACAGCTCATGAAAAAGAACAATCTGTCTGATAACCAATATTCACCCTTAGATTCCCCTAAACTATCAAAGGATACCACGACAGGGGCCACCTTCCGGTGTGTCACAAAAAAACGTGACTAGGGGAGTGTGGAGAACACTCCCCTAAGGAAAAAAAACAGATACCAGAAAACCATTGATTATGGTGCACATGCAATGTTCTCTTTGAGTTAAGAATGAACCAAGGGCTAGATGTACAACTGTTTTTTGCAGTGGCAAACTGGAAATCAGGCAGTTTGCAACATCACAAAAGGGTGGTGGTTTGTACAAAAGCTATTTTGCGAGACGGTGATTCTCAAAATAGCGTTTGCCACTCGCTATTAGCAAGGGCCGTGCCAAGAGCGTCCCTTTCCAATAGTAAGTCACAATGTTATGTACCATTGATTTGCGACTGCATTTGCAGTGGCAAAACACTTACTGTTTACCACCTACTTCAAGTAGGTGGTAAGCTACTCACAAACGGGAAGGCATCCCAAGAGAACCTCTTCCCCTTTGCGAATAAAATGGAGACTATTCAAAAGTTATCATAGTGCTTGCATAGGGACCTCTCCCATGTCACCTACAATTACACCAAGCAGAACACCAGCATCCCACATGCACTACACAGCACCCTATTGCATATCACCTGGTAACAGCACATGACCACAGTTGGCTCCCAAACATCCACCAGGTCATGTTAAGTCTGTTCGCTGATTTTGCATGCAGTAGGCACAGACAGGCTTTACTTATCCCAAGAGGTAGCCCAAGACAAAGCAAAATGTATTTTCCACATATATCTATGCAACACAAGGACCAAGAACCAACCCAACATGGTAGAACCACACAGGGTAGTAGTTAATTTGACACGATATTAAACCAACCCAGCTGCATTACACCTTTTCACTGAGCCTAGTGACATCCAAACCGATATAGACACGATGCACAGAAAGGGTACCATATGGTAGGAAAGTGTATGGCCCAAGACTTCCCAGAGAAGAGATTTTTTGAGGTAGCAAAACCCCCAAACTCAATGCACAAACATATCCACTACTGCATCCATGTATGGGCCGAGAGTGTCTCCTAATGTATCTGAGGCAAACTTTGTTAATAACAAGTGGTCCCCCTACAAGGAGTTCCTGTATTGGGCCTCTCACCTGGTGGCTAGCATGGTGAATCAGTCGCAGGGAGGGTTGAATGAGAGCATGACCAATCCCTTTCAAGAAATCTGGGACTCCGAGGTGGGGGGATACACTTGGCTAGAAAGGAAGAGACAGCTTCTAGTTGTATGAAAACATACACTGTACCCCTTATGTTTCAGAGGCAAAAGAACACTTCCAATGGGCATGAACGCTGACTGCAGCTTGATCATGCACATTCCAGATATGCAATGGGGCACCTCCACATTGATGGATTTCTACTGGCAGTTTGGTGAGTTTGCCTGTACTCTGCTCATCCCTGGATGGCAAGGACGCTGCGCCCTGCTGCTCATCATACACACCTGACCCTGGTCATTCCTGGAGAAGATCTATCGGACTTACATCAGCACCTGTTATTGAAGAAGATAACCTTTCTGCACCAGGCTCGCCAAAAGTAAACTGCGGACTGTTTTGGCAAGGCTCAGTACGAGGACATTTTAGAAGAATTCTGACTGTTTACTAATACACAAGTGTTGGCAGGTGGGTCTGTACCTTTCTTCACCCTACAGACATAAGCCAACACCCACTGGTAACTGATAACTAGGTGGGAAATGCTCAGAATGACGAACAGCACTGAGCTTAGCCTCACTTTGATCAAGGAAGAACTGAGAGCAATCTGCCTCATAGTAATGCAGCACAGATATGTGTTGGACTTAATGACAGCGGTGGAGGGAGGTGTGTGAGCCAAGATAAGTGTGGCCTGGTGCACCTTTATTCCAGGAAATTATATGGATAATGGAATTTCGGCTCTTGTCATCCAAGCACTGCACCATTTACAAAGAAACATGAGTGAGGAGGGAGGTGCTCCTGAGCAGGAGAGGCTTTCAAATTGGTTCTTCTGGCTCCCCGAGTGGATCTCCGGTTTCTGCAAATCACTGTCTCAGTTTTCATTGTGTTTCTATTTGTGTGCAGGTCTATATAATTGGGGATTACCTGCTATAAAAACGCAGTCCTCAAACTGGGAAAAATGTAAGTAACTAGGAAGGTAGCAGTCGTCAAAAGTGAGCATTAACAGCAACAGGTCCTAAATGAAGTAAGTATCAAAAATTTATGAGTTAGATAGTGTACTTGAAAAATCAACAATAGGGGGAATGTTAATATTGAAAATGTTGATGCTAATATGAAAAACGGATACATGCATGTACAAGAATGACATCATGTCTTTATTAATGAATATGCCCATTGTGAAATCCACATCTCGCAAGTACATAGTCACGCAAGCACTAAGAAGTAGGCCTGAAGTCACTGTTTGATAGGTGACAGGTAGGGTGGTACGTAGCCGGCAGACACATATGTTGACAGGAAATCCTGGGTCGATCCCATAGCTAAGTGCAGTGACATTTAAATAGTCAAGGGAGATTGGCCCAATAAAGCACACATGGCCGCACTTTGTCCTCACCAGCTCCAAAGTACATAAATGCAGCAGGATGTCCTGTGATGTTGTACTCGAGCACAAAAAAGAAAACGCCTGTTTGTTTGTGCCTCCCAACGAGTAGTTGTTAAAGACTTGATTCAAAGTCCTCTTAAGTCACAACATAAAAAGCAAACATGCATTTGAGTTTGGTAGCACGTGTTCACATTCCTCAAAGGCATACAATGGCTATATAAGAAGCATTTTCTCTGGATAAAACTTGCTTTAATGTTAAGCACTCTGTATTGGTGAGTGGTAGTCTGTCTGTTTCTGCTAGTCACCGGTCGGATTACAGCAAACCGTCTCCTGTGATGCATGGGTCATGTGTAGGAAGCCATCTTCATTCTTATGATCTCGATACACTTCTGACATTGTGACAGACATGGACGGTAAGGTCTTGGTATTCGACATAAAGAAGAAAGCCTTTCAAAGACACCATAAAGTCAGATACCATATGTATTAGGAACACATTGCCAATCAGGACACAGCACATGCAGTAATCATGCTCTCCTCACACCCAACATCTGGAGACGCTACCCACTGGCCACATTGTGTCCACACAAGGGCGAGGTCCACTTGTATTTTCCATTAGACAATTATTATATGACTCCACAGACAGCAACGTACATTCCTTACCACACAATGATCGCTGGAAATGTTTATGATTTACGATGAACTGTATAGAAAGAGGCTGTACACCAATAGCAAAATGAGACAGTCCTCAGACCCTGCACCTCCTACTGTTCTCCAAGCCACTGTGTTAATTTAACCCTTTCCCTGCTGCCGTCGGTGATTGGCCGCCGCGAGCACTACCTTCGTAGTGCTGCGCACGTCCAACGGCCGCCGCGGCCCACCCGAGCATGGGAACGCCCGCACCGCGGCGGAATTACCGCTGCAGTTAACGGGTTAAACTAACTGTTCCTGTTTTGCCAAATGCCTCTTGTCTTTTGTTATTTCTAAGGTATTTCATGTTCAAGCAGCATTTATGTGTTTACTTGAACCTAGCTTCTCCCAACTGATGAGCCCCAATCAGGGCCAAAACCAGTTTTCGGCAGCTAGTGTTCTAGTTCAGGGAGGGCCTGCCAGGCAGCTTGGACTGGCATGTCAGTATTGGAGCAGGGTTAAGAATGATTGGCATATAGCTGGGTCTAAACTGAGTGGGCATGGTGGCAAAACAACAATGGGTTGGTATTCTACCTGAGAGATTGCCAGTGATTAGACCTATTGCAAGCTTTTATGCCCCCAGACATGGGTTCCATGTTCACTCTTCCACTGGAGCCAAGCTACACCCGACTGAGAACCATTATTCAGGGCAAAACAAACACGTTTCCTATTGTTCTGATTAAGGGAGGACCTGGCCTGGCAGTTTGGCCAGGACTGTTTGTATTAGGGCAGGGTCAAGACGGATTTGCATATGGCTTGGTCCACACTGAGGTGTCAAGAAATGATGGCTTGGGATGATAAAGGTGAGCTTTTGACATTGGCTGAAATTAATTCAAACTTTTCCTCCATTACCTTCTGTGCATTTTATTAAGTTAGTCTCCTACCAGTTCTTTAGCTTGGGTGAAAAAGTACTTGATCGCTAACTCAATGTGCTTACTGTAGATAATCATTTATCGCCACTGAAATGGTTAGATTACTAAGAAGTGAGTGTTACAATAATCTGTGGGGTTGCCTAACACTACTCCTCGTCAACCAGTCAGTCATGGTACAGTCCACTTGCCTCTTGTGCTATTTCTACACTGACTGATCCAGCAATGATCTTGTCACAGATGTGGGAAGGAGGCAGGAGAGCACAAGGTCTCCGATCAAGAACAACTGAAGACCAGATCAAAAAGTCAATGGAGGCTGCCCATCTGGACTACCTTTTAACCAAGGGGAAGGAGCCTTTCCAGAAGACAGTGGGCCAGGAAGGGGCAGGAGGAAACTTGTGAGCTTCAAAGAGATCCTCAGTCTCCTTTCCATAACAATCATCTGTCTGAGTCAGTACTGACATTCCCTGGAATGTTCTGGGGAAGGTCCGCAAATCACATCTGGCGCCTGGGCACTCCTTCTAACCCTATCTCTGAGTTACCACTCGAATACAGCAAGCACAAGATGGAACTCAGTACAGCCACATGGCTCATATATAATTCACACGCATCCTTTACACTTAGAAGTAAGGTCCACACACAAGAAATCCATGGGCTACATGGTTGGGTAAAGATTGCGGTAGTCAATGCAGAGAAGGCCTATTTAGAACATGCGAGGACGATCCACTAGCACCCTGTCCTTAGTAGGTGGCAGGCACTATTATAAACATTTCACTACCACCCCTCACAGTCCTCTGCAGCTCAGCAAGCTGATGGTGATCACACTCAGTAAAGCGGGTGGGCATGATGTGTCCCTCTGGAAAAAGAGCCCACTTTAGATCTTGAATCCTGTCCTAAATTGCCTTCATTGCACACGCATAGTTGTCATTGGTTCTGAGTCAAAGGTCAAATAACAACTACTTGGCTACAGTAATTTTGAGGCAGACGTCCCTGCTCTGAAGCACCATATGCAGGGGACATTTCCATCAGAACATAAGTGCACCATCTTTGGCTGCTCTCAGCAAACCATCAGACTGGCACTGACAAAGGGTAAAAAGGAGAAAACCAGGTGTAGGAAAGTAGGATCTGCTTGAATAGTTACCCCCACATTTGCAGGTGTCATACGGTTTTCTGGCTAGTCTGATTGGGATCCTGCTAATCAGGACTCCAGCCACTGGGCTTCCTCCCTAAATTGGGTATGGTAAGTTCTTTAGTACATTCCTAATGGACTGCTGATATACCCTAGTAAGTCCCTAGTATATGGTACTGAGGTACCTAGAATCAGGTACACCAGTGGTCCCCATGGGCTGCAGCATGTGTTATGCCCCCCCATAGGGGACCCTCCAAAGTATGACTACAGGCCTGCCACTGCAGCCTGTGTGAGTTAGTGCATGCACTTCTCACTAAAGATATGTCTCCTTATATCTAATACCACTGCACTTGAAACCTACAAGTCACCCCTCTGGCAGGCCTTCAGTCCCGAAGGCAGGGTGCGCGGTTCCAATTGTGAGGGTGGCCCCGGAATGAGCAGCCCACCCCTGCAATTCCCAGAGTCCATTCTCCAGGCTTTGTGAGTGAATCAGCCATTACAATATGGAGGGGCCATGCATCGTTGCGCGATGACCCTCTCTAAAATGGCTGGAAGAATGAACCTCGGCATGTTTGGTATCAAACATGTTGGAATCATACCCCAACATATATCTGGTGTTGGAGGTGTGATTCCATCCACAGTAGGGCCCCTCCAGGCATCCCTCCATGCTCCCAGACTGATTTTTCAGAGCCTGACAGCACCTAGGGCTGCTGCCGACCACATACCCAGTTCTGCCCTCCTTTTGCTGGGCCAAGCCTGAGCAGGGGAAGGTAGGACAATAGGTTTCATATCACAGGGAGGTGTGACAACCTCCCAGTCAGGACTTAGTCTACTAGGCAGGGGTGGAGGCGCTTTCCGGCTCCATATATTCTGCTGGGAGGACACATTTGGGGGTGCCCAGGAGTGGGCACTTCACAGGGAATAGCCAGGAAGAGTTCCACAGCGGTATGAGTACAGCGCCTAGAGGCCTTAGGTTATAAGTGCACTATACAAG
This sequence comes from Lissotriton vulgaris, assembly GCF_964263255.1. Classification (NCBI taxonomy): domain Eukaryota; kingdom Metazoa; phylum Chordata; class Amphibia; order Caudata; family Salamandridae; genus Lissotriton; species Lissotriton vulgaris. The sequence goes on from NW_028244846.1 coordinate 172,521, forward strand.
TACGAAGTTTACAGTTTAACCGAATAGTGATATTCTACAATTACCCCCTGCCTCATGTCCCTATGTGATAATCCTAGCTGGAGTTCCTGTTTTAAGAAGAAATCAGAAAGAGTCCCTAGATTCATTGTGGGATTTGATTCAGATCCAACTCCACTTCTACTTTGACCATCTGGTTACTCTGGACTCTGCTGAACTTTGCTCTGGGCACGAAGACCACACCTGGGAAGATCCCGGCAGCTCCTGGCTTCCTCATCCTGCAAACTTGCTACAACATCTGTGCCCATGCTCTGTAGAGGTCCACCCAAGGTCTGTGGATATCAAAGGCAACAGAAGGAATCTTCCTTGGAGTGAAGAAGTCATTCCTCTGCATCCGCAGGTACCGCAATACAACTGACCAGTGTGCTGAACCTGGGCTCCCACGGATTCTACAAGGCTCAGCAATACAGTCAGTCATGGTACAGTCCACTTGCCTCTTGTGCTATTTCTACACTGACTGATCCAGCAATGATCTTGTCACAGATGTGGGAAGGAGGCAGGAGAGCACAAGGTCTCCGATCAAGAACAACTGAAGACCAGATCAAAAAGTCAATGGAGGCTGCCCATCTGGACTACCTTTTAACCAAGGGGAAGGAGCCTTTCCAGAAGACAGTGGGCCAGGAAGGGGCAGGAGGAAACTTGTGAGCTTCAAAGAGATCCTCAGTCTCCTTTCCATAACAATCATCTGTCTGAGTCAGTACTGACATTCCCTGGAATGTTCTGGGGAAGGTCCGCAAATCACATCTGGCGCCTGGGCACTCCTTCTAACCCTATCTCTGAGTTACCACTCGAATACAGCAAGCACAAGATGGAACTCAGTACAGCCACATGGCTCATATATAATTCACACGCATCCTTTACACTTAGAAGTAAGGTCCACACACAAGAAATCCATGGGCTACATGGTTGGGTAAAGATTGCGGTAGTCAATGCAGAGAAGGCCTATTTAGAACAAGCGAGGACGGTCCACTAGCGCCCTGTCCTTAGTAGGTGGCAGGCACTATTATAAACATTTCACTACCACCCCTCACAGTCCTCTGCAGCTCAGCAAGCTGATGGTGATCACACTCAGTAAAGCGGGTGGGCATGATGTGTCCCTCTGGAAAAAGAGCCCACTTTAGATCTTGAATCCTGTCCTAAATTGCCTTCATTGCACATGCATAGTTGTCATTGGTTCTGAGTCAAAGGTCAAATAACAACTACTTGGCTACAGTAATTTTGAGGCAGACGTCCCTGCTCTGAAGCACCATATGCAGGGGACATTTCCATCAGAACATAAGTGCACCATCTTTGGCTGCTCTCAGCAAACCATCAGACTGGCACTGACAAAGGGTAAAAAGGAGAAAACCAGGTGTAGGAAAGTAGGATCTGCTTGAATAGTTACCCCCACATTTGCAGGTGTCATACGGTTTTCTGGCTAGTCTGATTGGGATCCTGCTAATCAGGACTCCAGCCACTGGGCTTCCTCCCTAAATTGGGTATGGTAAGTTCTTTAGTACATTCCTAATGGACTGCTGATATACCCTAGTAAGTCCCTAGTATATGGTACTGAGGTACCTAGAATCAGGTACACCAGTGGTCCCCATGGGCTGCAGCATGTGTTATGCCCCCCCATAGGGGACCCTCCAAAGTATGACTACAGGCCTGCCACTGCAGCCTGTGTGAGTTAGTGCATGCACTTCTCACTAAAGATATGTCTCCTTATATCTAATACCACTGCACTTGAAACCTACAAGTCACCCCTCTGGCAGGCCTTCAGTCCTGAAGGCAGGGTGCGCGGTTCCAATTGTGAGGGTGGCCCCGGAATGAGCAGCCCACCCCTGCAATTCCCAGAGTCCATTCTCCAGGCTTTGTGAGTGAATCAGCCATTACAATATGGAGGGGCCATGCATCGTTGCGCGATGACCCTCTCTTAAATGGCTGGAAGAATGAACCTCGGCATGTTTGGTATCAAACATGTTGGAATCATACCCCAACATATATCTGGTGTTGGAGGTGTGATTCCATTCACAGTAGGGCCCCTCCAGGCATCCCTCCATGCTCCCAGACTGATTTTTCAGAGCCTGACAGCACCTAGGGCTGCTGCCGACCACAGACCCAGTTCTGCCCTCCTTTTGCTGGGCCAAGCCTGAGCAGGGGAAGGTAGGACAATAGGTTTCATATCACAGGGAGGTGTGACAACCTCCCAGTCAGGACTTAGTCTACTAGGCAGGGGTGGAGGCGCTTTCCGGCTCCATATATTCTGCTGGGAGGACACATTTGGGGGTGCCCAGGAGTGGGCACTTCACAGGGAATAGCCAGGAAGAGTTCCACAGCGGTATGAGTACAGCGCCTTGAGGCCTTAGGTTATAAGTGCACTATACAAGTACGAAGTTTACAGTTTAACCGAATAGTGATATTCTACAATTACCCCCTGCCTCATGTCCCTATGTGATAATCCTAGCTGGAGTTCCTGTTTTAAGAAGAAATCAGAAAGAGTCCCTAGATTCATTGTGGGATTTGATTCAGATCCAACTCCACTTCTACTTTGACCATCTGGTTACTCTGGACTCTGCTGAACTTTGCTCTGGGCACGAAGACCACACCTGGGAAGATCCCGGCAGCTCCTGGCTTCCTCATCCTGCAAACTTGCTACAACATCTGTGCCCATGCTCTGTAGAGGTCCACCCAAGGTCTGTGGATATCAAAGGCAACAGAAGGAATCTTCCTTGGAGTGAAGAAGTCATTCCTTTGCATCCGCAGGTACCGCAATACAACTGACCAGTGTGCTGAACCTGGGCTCCCACGGATTCTACAAGGCTCAGCAATACAGGTGGTGGTTCTGTTCTCTCTCAAGGCCTGAGCTGTCCTCTCATCATGTTGAGGTCAGTATCCCTCGTTGGGGTCTCTACACCCGAACACCTGTGCACCGCGCCGTTGAATAGCTTCATTGCACGGCAACCGCATCGGTTGTCCTGACCAACTTATGCCAACAGAGTCGGATGCATCGAATGGCCCTATCAACCAGTCTGTCCCCACTATAATTGATCAGTGCTGATGCAGTTGGTTGAGATGGATAGGCTCTGTCGTCTTCAACGTCACGGTAGCTCAGGCAGAGCTACAGACTCGGTGCAACAATGCTGGGAGCTCCTCATCAACTTTTTACCTGCATCCATGAACTTGAGGGGCTTTCACTTTCTGTGCCTCCTGGTCTGTCCTGAGTGGCATAGACTCTGTCTCCTCTGCTTGCAGGTGCTTTTCAACTTGAACGCACGTGTAGGTTCCAATAGACTCTTTTCATCTTCCAGTGGTAAGACTAAGGGTGGAGGTTGAACTCCACTCTGTGGGCATATTTCCCAGACTTTTTGTCACTCCGCACTCCGCTTGGAGTGCGAACTTCATCCAAAAACACTGCCTCCGCCACGTAGGAGAGTTTTACTGGCACCCCCTGCCTGATCCTAGCATGGCAGTAATGCGCCTCATCCCTTGTGCAGTCTGTAGTGCGCAGTGAGGAAGGATTCTCGCGCCTGCCCTAGACTTGTGGTTGCATCACTAACCAGTTAATTGGCGCTGGCAGTAAAGACTGCAAATCTGCCATGCGGCACTGAGACTTTGTTCTGTCTGTGCCCCACAACCACCGCATGACCCCAGCCAGGGCTTGTTTTGAACAGCACCAAGGTGGGTGCATGAGGGGCCACATGGTGCGGTGGAAGGCGTCTGCTGTAGAAGTGGAGCGGACAGTGAGGAGGGTTCTGCAGTTGCTTCAGATGGGAGGCATGTTTTGACTGCACAAGGTAAGGGTCCTGGATAGAACTTTCTGAAGGGGAGAAAAAGGGAACCTGAGCAGTAAGCACCGCATTACTCCATGTGTGCATTGTCAGCTAGCTTTTACTGCAGGCATTTGTAGAGGAGTGTGGGATGGAATTTGTGATTTGCTTATTTTGCAGGGGAAGGTTAACGTTATTAAGGCTGTCATTGTATAATATTAGTCCGTCAGCGGCACGGATTTTCCCAGCGAGTTCAGGTGTCTGACGAGCTTAATGCGTGGCCACAGCTAGCCCTTTTTCTACTAGCCTTTCTGAATGCCTTCAGTCAGATTAGTTACCTGCCATTGCATCTGCGTGTCACGCAGACCGAGGGCAGTGGTTGGTGTGTGTGTGTAGATACACTAAGGGTAGTTACCTGCGCAGGTTGGCTTGCATTCTACGCATCCTCCACAAAGCCCACTTTCTAGGGTTGGCCGGCTTCTTCTGAATGCGGAACTCCATGGAATTCCACAGTTTTTTGGTCACTCTGGGGAGTTCCGCAGAGTGGGACTCTGCAAACTCCGCTCACACCTTGGTAATATTGCAAACACAACGTACCCATTGAGTAGTATTGAGTACGTGGTTGTGCATCCTCTTTGCACACAACCGTTGTGGGGTTCCCAGACTCTCACCAGGGATGTTTCCTTGGGTCCCGATTCTTCTATGTCTCCTGGGTCCAGTATCGACTTAGGTTGTGGTTTGCATCAACTATTTTGATATATGGTCTGGTCCCCCCCTCGGGGCCCACTGTGCATTGGTGCTACTTTTTATTCTATGTTCAAAGTATTGTATGAATTGTGATCATGTCTCAGGGCAGGAGATAATGTATTGTGTTAGTGAGTGATTGTAATGAATATCTATTTTTATAAGTAAACCATGTGGTTCTTTTTCATTTAACCTACACTAAAAGATTAGATACTGGTAAACTGAGCTGCTTTGCACTCCTCCTAGACTAAGCCTGAAGGCTGCTCTCTACAGCTTTCACTTAGAGAACTCTCTACGGTTATCTACACCCCTAAAATCGCCATAAGGGTCGTCTGGGTTAGTGCAGGGTGCTACACTTACATAAGTGAACACCATACACTGACCGGCTTCTCACACCAGGCAACAGGCCTTCCCTGTATCCATCAGGATTGACCAACCCTGCTGAAGTTTAGGAAAGTAATACATCAACAGTGGTTCCTATGTGTTTCGATTGATCACACCTTTTTATCGAGGGGCAGATCGAACCATTATGCAATAAATGGATCAGTCATGTGTGCAAAGCCAAAATCAGCTGGCTTAGGCTAACTTAGGGAAAATGACAATGAGGCGGCACCGGACATATGACAAAACGGAATGCAAGCAAGAAAAATTGCAACCCAAGATCAGAAAATACGAATAACATTAAAAAAAATCTGAATAGGGAGTGGGCCTTATTTACAGTTTGGACAATTGGGAACATTGCAAATATCCAATCTGTCGAACTACACCTGCATCATAGCCTATGAACATAAGAAGTCTTGGCTAGCCGCCATGTTTGATGGGGTATCCCTTCTCCAAGACTCTAAATATGGCTCATAGGGTTAGTGTGAGTTTACTGAGTGCTGTAAGAGACAGACATAGGTGCATCGCTGCGGGGCTCAAGTGTGCATGAGGGTATTTTGTGTAAAAAAAGGGAAACACGCATAGAAAGGTGAATCTCAGTGGCTGTAATATTTATAGCAGAACAAAATATCCAGAGTCAATAAGTTCTTGCGCCAAAGTCAGTCAGAGACCACCAATCCTAAGTCAGGGAAAGGGAGTTACAAGCCAAGATAACCCCTGCTCACCCTCTAGGTAACGTGGCGCGAGCAGCAAGGCTAAACTTGGAGGCTCTGTGAGTTAAGTATTTGCGCACGCACCCCAGCAACAACACCCAAGACCCACCAAAAAGGAAACTCCACACAAGGTTATATATAAAAATAGCCTTTGTATTATACCAAAACACATTAGATAAAAACACACACTTTACAATGTGCCAACAGGCACGGGCAGAACTTACAGGGGATATGTGCAAGACAGGGCCACATGGACCACTGTCAGGAATCAGCACTTTTAGAACTTAGCACTTGGTAGAATTAGCACTTAGAACATAGAATATAAATCACTGTAGCACAAAATAGAACATAAAGCACACAACCAGTAACTCGTGGTAAAGGTTAAGTACCACCTACGCAATCCTAACCACCTTAGGAACAGGTTACGCAGGGAACCAGGACCTCACTAGCTCCACCTGTACTAGCAAGAACAACCACCTAAGTATTACAATACCTGTCGGGGTATAAGCATAGGAACATAACACATGATGCATAAACATACATTCAGCGGTGTAAGGAAGGAAAACACATGATGTATCAACAACACATTCAGAGGTGTAAGAACAAGGTACATGACGCATAAAAACACATTCAGAGGTGCAGCAAATAACAATTGCGCCAAACTCACATAAGTCACCACCTGTGACTGTCCATGGGCCAACTGGCCTTGTTGGGGCTAGGACACCCTGTGTCCCAGTGTCAGGGGGGGCCTAAACGTAGCAGCTGCCCACGAAGTGCTGGGCAGCTGTGTGACAAAGATGGGGGCAATGCTGGAGCCTCGCAGGCTCTGAAACAAGAAGGTGGGCTGTGAGCCTCTCTGGGCTCACCACGACTGATGCCCCCTGAGCCTTCGTGGGCTCTTGAATAATGATGTGCCCCTCGTTGGAGTCCCTCCTGGACTCAAGACAAATAAGTGCCCCCTAGAGCCTCTCTGGGCTCGCAAAACAAGGAACACTCGGGCCCTGTGAGCTTCTCTGGGCTCACAAACAACTCAGGGGCAAGGCGGGAATGGCCCGCTGTCAACCGGGGCCGCTTGGACTAAAACGGACCTGCCCCCGACGTTGGAGTCCCTCACGGGGGACTCAACAGACAATGGCCCCCGGAGCCCTCTCAGGGCTCTTAGAAACAGATTGCCCCTCGAGCCTCAACAGGCTCTGCACACCGGAGGGGGGGGGCGCGGGCATCGGCAATGTGCCCCGACGGCCCCCCTTTCTATTCTGCTGCACTCACCGTGACTCTGGAGGGCGAGGACTCCTCCTCGGCGTGGCTCCTTTGCTGGTCACCACGGGCTCGGTGCCTGGAGAAGGGAGCCAACACCGGACAACATGACCACCCTCAAGCTTGTCACCCGGAAGCATCACCAACTGATCCGCGACACCAAGAAAACTGCATTCAAGGACCGGTTGGATAACAACGCACACAACAGCAAGGAACTCTTCAACATCGTGAAAGAGCTCTCCAACCCCAACGCCGGAAACATCGACATCACCCCATCGCAAGAACTCTGCAACTCCCTCGCCTCCTACTTCCACAACAAGATCGCGGACATACGCAACAGCTTTAACACCCAACCGACGAACGCCACGTCCAACTTGACCGAACCACCGCCCCCCACCACCACCCTCCGCGCCTTGACTCCGATCTGCACCGAAGAAACCGTCCGCATGATGAACTCCATCCACTCCGGATCTCCGACCGACCCCTGCCCCCACCACGTCTTCAACAAGGCCGACGCCGTCATCGCACCCCACCTGCGGGACATCATCAAAACCTCCTTCACCACCGCCACCTTCCCTGAGAGCTGGAAGCATGCCGAACTCAGCGCTCTACTCAAGAAACCAACAGCGGACCCCACCGAACTCAAGAATTACCGCCCCATCTCGCTGCTCCCGTTCCCAGACAAAGTCATCGAGAAGACCGTCAACAAGCAGCTGGCCGCCTTCCTCGAGACGAACGGATCACTCGACCCCTCACAGTCTGGCTTCCGAGCCAACCACAGCACTGAGACCGCCCTCATCGCTGCCACCGATGACATCCGAACCCTGATGGACAACGGAGAAACAGCGGCCCTCATCCTACTAGACCTCTCCGCGGCCTTCGACACCGTCTGCCACCGCACCCTAGTGCAGCGCCTCAGCAACGTCGGAATCCAGGAGAAGGCGCTGGAATGGATCATCTCCTTCCTCGACGGAAGAACACAGAGAGTCCTTCTACCATCGTACAAGTCAGAGGCCACCGAAGTCATCTGCGGCGTCCCTCAAGGATCCTCGCTGAGCCCAACCCTCTTCAACGTCTACATGAGCCCCCTCGCGGCCATCGCACGCCAACACAACCTCAACATCATCTCCTACGCCGACGATACCCAGCTGATCCTCTCCCTGACCAACAACCCCGCCGCCGCCAGAGCCAACCTTCACGAAGGAATGAAAGAGGTAGCCGAGTGGATGTCGACCAGCCGCCTGAAGCTGAACTCGGACAAGACGGAAGTCCTCATCCTGGGATCCTCGCCCTCCGCCTGGGACGACTCCTGGTGGCCCCCCGCCCTGGGCACCGCACCCAAACCGACAGACCACGCACGCAACCTGGGCTTCATCCTGGACTCCTCCCTCTCCATGACCAAGCAAGTCAACGCCGTCTCCTCGTCATGCTTCAACATGTAAATGTAAATGTATTGGCATTTATATAGCGCACTACTTACCCGTAGGGTCCCAAGGCGCTTCGACCGCTGCGAAACCCTTCCTGGCTTCCCTGAGAGATGGTCCCTTAATGGGTATCTCCAGGGTGAGACCAGGCATCCCCGGCGGTCTGGTGGGGCCGTTAGTGAAGATGAGGCAAGCTAATGCCCAGAGTTGCCGAGTGTGATCGCTGATCAGAGTGGGCACCGAGGCGAGAGAATTATCGAGTCCGCTGACCCTGGTCCAGAAACCTGCCGCGCCGGGAATCGAACCCTGGTCCCGGGCCGTCCTCTGCTCTCAGGTCTGCCGCCTCTAACCAGTGAGCCACACTACTTCACTGTGCATGCTACGGAAGATCTTCCGGTGGATCCCCACCGAGACCAGGAAGACTGTCACCCAGGCACTCGTCACCAGCCGACTGGACTACGGCAACGCCCTCTACGCCGGAACCACCGCCAAGCTCCAGAAGAGACTCCAACGGATCCAGAACGCCTCAGCTAGACTCATCCTCGACATCCCACGACACAGCCACATCTCCGGACACCTAAAAGACCTGCACTGGCTCCCGGTCAACAAGAGAATCACCTTCCGTCTCCTTACCCACGCACACAAAGCTCTTCACGACCAAGGCCCGAGCTACCTCAACAACCACATCAACTTCTACGCTCCCAAACGACACCGCCGATCAGCCAGTCACGCCCTCGCCGCCGTCCCCCGCATCCGAAGAACGACAACAGGAGGAAGGTCCTTCTCCTACCTGGCCGCCAAGACCTGGAACTCCCTCCCGACCGACCTGCGCCTGACCCAAGACCACCTCGCCTTCAGGAAGAAGCTCAAGACCTGGCTGTTCGGGTAGCAGCAGCACCCCCCCCCCCCCTAGCGCCTTGAGACCCTCCGGGTAAGTAGAGCGCTCTATAAATGCCTATGATTGATTGATTGATTGACCATTTAAGTGAGTTCTATGTTTTTAATTATATTATCGCTTCTCACAAGACTAATATATTTACCTCATGCTCTCCACATGTTCTTACTGATATATTGTATTTACCCCACCTTTATTTTCAATAGTTTTCATATACACATTTATAAAAATGCAATTTGATCCTCCCTCCAAGTTTTTACAGAATGAAGGGGAACCTCCCATACCCTGGTCAAAATGGAAAGAGGAATTCTTGACTTATATGAAGGCAATTGATGGGGAACACATGGGTGCAGAAAGGGAAAAAAGTATTTTATTGCACTGTTTGGGATCAGAGGGACAGTATATTTTTAGAACTCTTCCGCAGATTGTTGCACAAGATGGAAGTGGGGATAACATGAATGTATATGTGGAAGCTTTAGCAAGATTGGAAAAAAGATTCAAAAGTTTCACAAATATTGCGTTGAACAGATTTATATTTTATACCAGAGCACGGGAAGAAGAGGAGTCTTTTGATGATTTTTTAACACCTCTTAGATCCTTAAGTTTACATTCTAATTTTGGAAATATAACTGACTAAATGATTCGTGACCAAATTATTGTTCACGTCAGAAATAAAAAAATCCAGGCGAAGTTAAGGGTTTTGGGAGACCCTAATCTTACTGAAGCTATAGCCACAGCAAAAGCTACTGAGCAATCCGAAAAGTGGATGGATATTGTGAAACAAAAGTCATATAAAAAAGTATCTAATGAAGAAGAAGTTTGCGTAATCAAAACAAAAAATGAATTCAAACATGATCCTTCGCATGGAAAATTTTCTTCTAGGTCTACTAACAATTACTCTAATAAGAAGTATGAGACTGGTAATAACTTTGGCACATGCTAAAGATGTAGGAGCAAATTTCACATGGCATCTTTTCCTGGTTGCCCGGGGAACTAATAAGGAATGTAAAAACTGTGGCAGGTTTGGTTATTTTGCAAGTGTATGCAGGGATATCAAACGTTTTCCAAATCAAGGACGGTTCATGAACAGTACTTCAGAAGGAAACAGAGTCACCACAGTTAAGGATACTTCAGTACAAAACAAGGGTTTTGTTGTGTCTATTTTAAACAAAGAATCTGATCTTGATTTGATATCTCCTAAGTGCATCTTCAGTGTCATGGAAATTAATGTTGAGCTTATGGTGGACTCAGGATCACCTTGGATGATAATTACCCTACAGTATTTTAAAGAAAAGCTTAGTGAAGTATGTGATTATAACAATTTACAACCATCTGATATTTGTGCAGAAAGTTCTGATGGTTCAAGGATAGATGTTGAAGGTTGTTTAAATGTTTCTTTGTGTTTCAGAGGAAGGTCCATTCAAATTAAACTATGCATTGCAGTGAAGGGAGTAAATGTTCTAGGCTGGCTCGACCAGTGAAAACTAGGAATTATCCAGAATCCACCGTCTAAAGACCCTGAGACGTTAGGAGATATACCTGTTGAAAATATTGCAGTCACTAATTCAAATGATAAAGATCCTGTGTTGTTAGGTGATGTATCTATTGAAAATATTGCAGTCACTAACTCAAATGGTAATGGAATAGATAGAGAAACAAAACTTATCAACACATACGACAGAGTATTTTGTGATAAGTTAGGTAAGCTCAAAAAATTCACACATAATATTGTCTTGAAGGACAGTGCTGTACCAGTCAAACAAAGATTGAGAGGAGTACCCATAAACATCAGAGAAGAATTAAGAGATATGTTAAAGAAATTATCAGATGAAGGTATTATTGAACCAATCAAATCATCAGAGTGGGTTTCACCCATAGTTTTAGTACGCAAACCAGACCAAAAACTTAGGGTATGTGTAGATTTGAGAGTACTTAATGCCAACATCGTTATAGACTGTCACCCGTTACCAAGTATAAATAAAGTAGTTTCCATGCCTGAAGGTGCCAAGATCTTTTCCACTTTAGACCTCAGATCTGAGTATCATAAGATAGAACTCACAGAAGAATCTAGGAAGTACACAGCATTTATCACTCCTCAGGGCCTTTTTCAGTACACTAGGATGCCTTTTGAGCTGGTGTCAGTGTTTCAAAGGGTAATGTTCCAAATGTTTAGAGATATTGATAACTATGTAAAATGTTTCCAGGATGACATTTAAATTTTTTCAAAAAATGAGGAAGAACATGTATTACATTTAAATGAAGTGTGCAAAAGGTTAGATTGTCATGGTCTTACCCTCAAAGCCTCAATTATAAGTTATTCAAACAGTCTGTGGAGTATCTTGGTCACACTCTGTCTGGCGATGGTGTAATTCCGAAGAGATCTAATGTTGAAGCTATAACCAATGCCCCCACTCCTAGTACAAAAGAACAACTTGTATCATTCGCAGGCATGTGTGAATATTATAGTAAATTCATTGAAAATTTTTCTACTAAGGAGACTATTAAGATAAAAAGCCTCTTTTGAGTGGGGAAAAGAACAACAGTTGGCTTTTGAAAACATAAAGAAGGATATTGTCAATGCACCAACCCTGAAACCTTTCAGAATGAAAAAGGAGTGCTTTATTACTGTTGATGCTAGTTTGTATGGCCTGGGAAGTGTTTTATATCAAAAGGAAAGCATGAATGAGTGGAATGTTGCTTTTGCTTCAAGATCCCTTAATGATACAGAACGTGGGTATGCGGTAAATGAAAGAGAACTTCTTGAATGTGTGTGGGCGGTTGAGCATTATAGAATTGATGTGTGGGGCAGCAAATTTATACTCAGAACAGACCACAAACCTTTGGTGAATATATTGACCACGGGAGGAGATGAAACTCTACAGCTAGAATTTCTAGACTTGTTTCGAGACTTCAAGAATATAACTTTAGAACAGAATATGCGCCAGGAAAGAAAACTGTTACTGCAGATTCCTTATCACGTTCACCGTGTGATCTCAATGGGGTAAATGTAATGAAAGAGGCAGATTTTGTATTAATGATGCTGTTCCCGTGCAGTACCAAGAAATTACAGAGGAGTTCTGGCTTGAGTGTGAACAAAAGTGTGACAGGTGGAATGATATCAAGAAATTTGTGTTGGAAGAATGGCCCAATAGAAATCAAGTAAGATCTGATTTGATACCTTTTTTTATAATGTGTCAGATCAATTAGTGATGGAAGATAATCTAATTTTCAAATCAGGGGAATGCATTCCCCCTTGTGGTGTGCAAGAAGCAAAATTGAAGTTATCTCATAAAACTCACCTTGGTATATCTGCAATGAAAGATTGATCAGGAATTTCTTTTGGTGGCTAGGTATGGACAGGTTTATTGATCGGGTTGTTAGAGAGTGTGATGTATGTGTCTCAACTGAGAAGATGCTAAAATGACACACCCCACCTCTCAAAAATGTAGTTTGGTGTAAAGAACCTTTGGAGGAAGGTGGCTTTTGATATATCAAGACCATTTAGTAATCTACCTGAGAATTCTTGTTTCGCATTCGTCATGCTGCAGAAGTAATTCTACGGTAAAGGCACGGGCAGATGCATTCGACACGTCGAGGATTGTATGAAGAAATACACAAACATGTTTTAATACCAGAGAGAAAGAAAAAGAATTTCATGCAAGAAGAAGTTTTCATTTCAAGTCACACAAGTTGCTTAATTTGACTTATATTACCAGCTGGTGAATAATGAGAATTACGTCAGTTTTACAGAAAAATTGAGGGAGATCTCCACATATGTGTGAAAAGATACTGGTGAGCCAGTTTCCAGAATTTAAGAACCCTACCTGCTGACGCCAGTCGCCTTTGTTGCTGGACCTACTTCTGACCCTCCAGAGATTGTTTAACCACAAGCGCCACTGGGCGCCGCCATTGTACCTGCTGCCACCAGGGACTACAATACCCAGCAGTCTTTGTGGCAGTGAAGCCGCATCAATGCTCTTGAGCGCCCGGAGGCGCATAAAAGAGGGGAAGGGCTCCTGCAGCGCGGGACGCAGGCATGCCCGGGCCACACCCGTGTAAAGCCCGGGCCAAGGTCGGGCCCGCCCATGCCCGTCAGGGACCGGCAAAGACTGGACTGGGCCACCCCTCTGACAATTGGACACTGATGGTTAATGTGGTATGCCCAAATATTTGCATTGTCTGTGTATCTTTAAAGTGGGCTGTCAACTATGAAGACGGTCTTCCCTCATTTTCTATAAGGTGTTGTGAGCTACAGTTAAAACATGAGCAAACATAAGGTCCCTGCTGCTACATTGGATGCCTTCATTATTAGGGCAGAATCCCTAATAAATCATGAGATACAAATTGTGAAAGGCGTTTACCTCTTGAGCCGGCACATACTTCTATATATAGGCAATCGTGCTCTCCTAAACTGTCAGATTCTCCGCAACCATCTCCATGAATGCCCATAATAACAGTTTTAAATGAAGCATCCCTATTAAATTGTTTTACTGCTTCTCGATCCTTAGGGCAAGATGAAACAAATAGCATAACTAGTCCAGCCATGAGACCCAGATTAAGGAAGAAAAGATCGACAGCAGGGAAAAAGGGGGATGATCAGCAGGCAAAAAAGAAAGCCATCCCCGTTGTAAGGAAAACCAGGGCTAAGAAAGTAGGGGGATAGCTCGAGGTGCAAGATCTAACTCCAGCGCAGATGGGCAAATGTTGACGAAAAAAACTGTTAGTACCCAGACTGAGGTCAATTATGTCCAAAATGTTTTTGAATTAGGGAAAATAACTGGGGATTTGGAACTATTGTAAAAATGTCCCTTGAATCTGCAAAGGATGCTATGTTAACTCTGATGGTGGAGCGCATAAGTGAGAACTTTAGGTCCTTGGAAGGGAAAATAGAACAACTGCATACTCCTATAGGGCACTTGCAGGGCAGTAGTAATTCTATCAGCCATATCGTCCAGGAGGGTGGGCCCCAAACAATACGAGATTATTCACATATGCAAACTTTAGTACAAAAAGAGGGTCGGCTCCATTGGACAAAGACAATGTATGTATTAGATGTAACGTGTCTATGGAATTAACTAGGTCACATTCCAATTCCATAGTAAACAACGGGGTGGATATAACTGACAGTGGGACAAGGGTCATTGTTGTAAATCAAGGGAACCCAGTTAGCAACCAACAAGCACAAATAGTTTGTGATAGACTGGGCACTCAATCTGGAAGGGAAGTAATGCATAGCCCAAAAGGTACAAACCTAATACCGAATAGTGATGTTCTACAATTACCCCCTGCCTCATGTCCCTATGTGATAATCCTATTTGGAGTTCCTGTTTTAAGGAGAAATCAAAAAGAGACCTGGCAAAATCTAAGGAACAAGACAGTTGACTAGCTAACAAAATTTAAGCAATTTAATCCATTGAGAACTGAAGATATTATAATGGTGCGTAGGGTAGGGTGGGTTGGAGAATCAAGGAAAAGACATAAATGGTGACTGCGTAGTGATACATTTTAGGCGCCCCCAGATGGTTTGGGACAAACTAGACACCAAAGAGGAACTCCCACCTAGGAATACCCGTGTTTGTGCACTACCATTGGGTACTTCTTTAGACCAATGCCTAGAAAAAATGCTAATGGTACAGATTCCTTGGTATCACTTTCTAATAGATTTGAGGGATTATCGTCTCTAGACGATCTAGATTGACATCAAAAGTTCCTCCATTAGAGAGCCGATGGTTTGGTGACTCCCCAGACGAATGATTCTATGGTCCAGCCATTGGCTATAGAAGCAACCAGAGTAGAACCCTACCAACGTGTCTTAATAATGGATGGGAGCAATGAACCTTCAAATCAAGAGAGAGTTGGGACAACCCCGAGCTTACAAGCCTCTCGTGCTGAGGTGTACATGGGCATGCCAGTAGGAAGCCAGGCCTCTATTTTAGCCAATGGAAACATTGGGAAAGGGCTACTCTCTAGTATAGAGTTGAGCATGAACTTGGAAGTATGCCTCGGTTCATGGAATATAGCGGGATTTAAAAGGAACTCAATCGATATAATTTGGAATGAGTACATAGAGCAGAGTGACATTTCTCTCTTACAGCAGACTTGGTTACTGGTAACACCCCATAGAGTGGGTTTTAAAACACTTAGTGTGGATGCTAGGCCATCAGTAAAAGGCAGGCCTTCGGGGGACTTGGTGATATAGATAAGGGTTTCCCGGGAAATTGATATCATCCCACTAAATAAACCATCTCAAGACATGAAGGGTCTAAAATTGATCTCACGGGTGGAGATGTTATATATGTATTTAATACCTATAATAGGCCTAGTCCTGCTAATAAGGAATCATTAGTAGTTGAACAGCTTGAATCCTTCCTTGAGACATTGGGGCCCAAACCCAGGGTCATAATCGGAGGTGACTTCGGTTGTAATTTTGAACCTGTACTGGGCTTTGGTAACATACTTGAGGGTGAAGACATGGCAAACAAAATTCTTACCATAGAGAGTGACAAGGAGGTAAAGTGCACTGTAGCAGTGGCCCTAATTTTGAAACTTACAATGGGACGTAGTCTGAGAGCATGCAATGGCCTCCTGCCTTCCGATAGACCAAATGCATACACATTTTGTAGAGGCAGTTCCCGGAGCAATATAGATTATATATTGATGACAATAGAGTTCTGGTCACATGTGCTTGACCTAAAAATTGACCCCCGAACGGAGAGTGACCATCGCCCCTTACGGCTGACAGTATCTTCAAATTATTTTTCCCAACCCAGGAGGGTAATAGGGGAGTTGGTACTACTGAAGACAACATTATATTAAGTAATAATCGTCGAGCTGTGAAGTGGCCGTATATTCTAGGGAATCTCCAATCCATGACTAGTATTTACGCTATTTTTGCAGACACTATTACACCATTTTTAGACCAACCCGTAGATAAAATCCCGATGCTAGATCTACATGTCCCATTGGTAGATGCTCTAAGTTTGGTCCTAAGTAACATACCAAAAGAGGGGAAAGCAGAAACCAACCACAGAAATAACTTTGGAAATCCCTGAAATAATAAAAATTGTCGGGTAGCCAAGAAAGAGCTCACTCAGGCAGTTAAAAGTAATAGTCTAACTGCAATAAGGGTAAAAAGGTATAATTATACGTGAGCCCTGGAAAGGGCAAAGAAATTATGGGATAATTATATCTGGTCAGTTCTAATCAGTGCGGCCAAATCCAAGGACCAGGCAGGTTTTTGGAACTTGATAGCTAAAGGGAACAAAACAGGAAGGACACCAAAAGAATTATTTCTTGATGAAAATACTTGGGTGGCACATTTCTCTGGCCTCTACTCAGAAACTAATGGTGAGCAATTTGTGATAACTAAAGACATGGACATTATTGCAAAGGCTGCCAATTTGCATTTTAGCTTAAAAGAAACATTATTGGCAATTGAGACTGTTAAATCAGGCAAAGCCCCCGGACCCGAAAAAATCCCTGGAGATTTACTAAAATACGATACTGGAGTCTGGGGACCATATATAAACCATCTTTGTGATACGATAGTTAAATTTGCACCAATACCAGAAACATGGAAAGGGGCAGAAATAGCTAAAAAAAATGTAAAAGGGCAACTGACATGATCCAGCAAAATATCGCCTGATTAGTTTGATTGATATCACACAAAGCATCTTTGCTAGGCACATTTTAAGTAGATTAACAGAGTGGATCGAAGAGGTTGAATTACTTTCAAAATATCAAGCTGGGTTTAGGATTAAAATTAGTACAATTGATCAATTTTTAGATTTATGTGTATATGCTGGAAGTACATAAACATAAGGAAAGGCAACTTGTCCATTGCCTTCGTAGATTTAAAGGCAGCATTTGATTTGGTACCCCGGAACCCGTTGTGGGACTCATTGAAAGATTAAGGGGGGCCAGTCGAATTGCTTGTACAAATAATAAGGCTCCATTATGGAAATTTCGCTCAAGTAAGATGGCGGCCCAGGGGAGCCCAAGCGAGAACTTATAAAGTCAATACCAGTGAGAAGGGATGTACGACACGGATGCGTATGGGCACCCACCCTGTTCTCTCTTTATGTAAATGATATCCCCCAACATTTGGAAGGCTGTAACAATGATTCACCTAGGTTGGGAGGCGAAGTGGTACCAGCACTATTATTTGCTGATGACACCATTTTAATCTCACAAACCACTAGCGGACTGCAAAATCTAATGAATTCCTTTTACCTGTATTGTACTAAGAAGGGCCTTGAAGTAAATTCCAGCAACACTAAATATATGTCAATAAACCCACATAGATCTTTCAAAAGGAACCTAGTGTTAAACGATCAGAGATTAGAGTACGTACAAAGTTTTAATAATTTAGGAATCAGATTAGATACAAAGCTGACTTGGAAGCCACAACTGGGTAAGGATAATCTTGCTCCAAAATTCCGCCCCCATTTTAAAAAAGCATGGGGCGAGTACTTCAAAATCAGTGTCTCCTGCTTTAGAGGTTTTTAAATTTAACGCTCAATCAGCAGCTCTACATGGAGCAGAAATATGGGGGCCACATTGTAAAAGGAATTTTGAAGTGGGAGAACCTTTTTTTTCCCGAAAACTATTAAGTCTCCCATGCAGGACACCTTTGATTCCAGTGGCTATGGATCTTAATGTCAAATGAACAGACAACCATGCTTTATTACGCCCCCTTTTATTCTGGGAGAGGATTTGGTCAACACCTGAGTTATCATATTATAAAGAAGTCTCGTGGAGATCATGAAAATTGACCAAAGCAAGGCTGTTCTATGGCTTCAACACGTGGCAACGTGGATGAAGAAGATAGGTCTGCACTGACTTTTGTGATGGGCCGTCTGTGTTGACCGTGGCATGTAGTAAGTTGGTAAAGTCATCTTTTTGGTCCTACATTAATGATAATGTGCTTGCTACACAGTTCTAGTATGGGATCTCTAAGATCAAGATTCCTTCTTTTTAAAGCTATAGCGCAGTTTGAACCATTTTTAGATGATGTACGACCCCAACTAGCGAACTCTTTGTTTCTGAAACTCAGATACGGGGTCTTACAGACAAAATGCCAATAAATCGAGATGGGGAAGTAATGATGATGATAGAAGCTGTGAATGGTCCACGCTATGCACAAATGAGGTCAAGGAAGATGATCTGCACATATTATTCTTTTGTCCCCAATACAATATCCCCAGGAAAAGATGGATTATACCCCTCTTTGCAGACATTGCAGAGAGGCGGAACGCATATTGAGGACAGACACGGCACAATTGGTTGTCTAAAGTGTAAGCAGATTTCTATTTAATGTGAATATAATAGGAGACAAAACTGGATTGAAACTGTAATAGTTAACATTATATAATTGCAGTCAATATTTTTATACATCTTTGCACTTAAGTTCGCACTTTATTAATCTGAGATAACTTATTCATGAAATTTGATGTGATAAAAGGTCCACTGCTAGTGATGATATAAATCAAATGTTGATAAAAGTTGAATATAACAAATCCATGGTTGGCTACTGATGGATTAAAAAAAATGTGGTATTTTAAAAAAAATCCCAGCTTTTATATGTTCTTAAATGTTTTACTGTATTTATTGAAGATATTAAGTTATTTTAAATTGTATACTTGGAACGGATCATGTAGATGTACGCAAATGCCCCACCATGTGTATCAAAACCAATTGACTGATAATTAGAAAATGGAAAAGTTTTAATATGTATCTTTTATGGTTGAAATTGACCGAAAAAAAGATTTGAATTGAAATGAATTAGTCATGATTGATTACCACTCAAAATGGCCAGAAGTGAAATGTGTTCCCAAGATCACTACAAGTGCTGTCATAAGTTTATTTAAAGACATTTTTTCACGTGGAGGGTGTCCTTCTACTTTAATTTCTGACAACGGTGTGCAACTCACATCTGGTGAGATGAAAGTGTTCCTTGAAAATTGTGGTATTAAACACATTTTCATTTCTCTTTATGAACCACATGAAAATGGTCAGGTTGAGAGATTCAACAGGGTTCTTAAAGATTTTGTTGAAGATTCCCTCAAAGAAGGTGGAAATTGGTTAAGTGCGTTTAGAGAATGTTTATGGACTTATCGAATGACTCCACATTCTAATACTGAAGTGAGTCTGTTTAAATTATTGATAGGAAGGGATCCTGCATCTGAGGTGTGTCCAAGGTGGTTCAGAGATAAGTGCAAAGATTTAATGAATCAAAAAGAAGAAACTGCCCGGAGAGTAGAAGTCAAACAGGGTAAAACTAAGTTATGGTATGATAACAAGTGGAAAACTAAAATACATGAGTTTAAGATTGGTGATTAGGTTACAATTTTGAAACATGGGTTCATTGATAAAGGACATAGCAAATGTGGTAAAGCTATACAAATTAAGAAGGTGTTCAACAATAGTGTTATTACTCAGGATGGGAAAGTTTGGAACATTAGGAGAATAGCAAAATGTCCTGCCAAATTTGTGTCATAGTCTCAAATCACTGAAGGAAATCAACATGACATCAAGAAACAAGTTGATGGAACAGTGGCTTCAAGAGTTAAAATGAAAAATTGTGTAAGATTTGTTCCCAAAAGATTTAATGATTTTGTGTAATCATTTAGCTTTTTCATTTTGTTAATATATATATTTTGTTCCTCTTATTATTATCATTTATGTTTTCATTTTCATTTGGTTAAGGGAGATGTGTTACATCTCATATTTATTCCGTCATTAGAATTGTGTTTACTGTGACTTTAATTATAGATGCATCCTTTCAGCATGCGCTGTGCATGTTCATGTTGTATCCCACATTCCAATGTGGATCGCGGTCTGCATTCTGCCCTGCGAGTCAGTTGCCTGCTGATGATCTACTTGGTCAGATGTGTGCCGTGCTGCATCCAATAAACTACTTATTTTAATCTACTTTGAAGAAGTTTCTTTCCAACACTCTCACATGTAGCTTAAGCCTTCTGTAGCCAAGACCCGAAACGTGGAACAAAATGGAGACATTTGCAGATGTGTCAGGACCCTGGACTTAGCCAAAGCAGCGGTACAGCTGTGGGTCCCCTCCTCAGCACTGTATGAGCTGCCCCCCTCCTCCTGCTGCTGCCTAGGGTGTCGATGGAGCATCAGGGCTCACAGAGGTTGGTTCTTTCGAGTTTGAAAGCCACAGGATTTCTGGTGGTGGAGCGGCAGCCGCGTCCGCTGTCAGAAACCTTTGGCCAGTGATCTATTTACCACGACACCACCGAGCCACAGTGGGAGTCACCCTACCATTTGCAAGGGAGGTAAGCTGTTAAAATTATCCCAGATGCACAAGGAGAAAACTCTGTATGTCAGAGACATTTGAGGATGATGTGTGGACAGAAGTAGCATGGTGGCCAACTTGGCATGCTTCTGTTTACCGTCAGACACTCTTTGACTGCAGACATCCCTGATAGAGTTGGACATTTCTAAATAAGGCGTGTAGTCTTCCGCACAGGGGAGTGGAGGCCTATTCTTCGCTGACCTGGTGAACTGGCGGGCCCTCAGACACATAATAACCCAATTTATTATGATTGATTTTCGCTAAGGTGCTATTTTGTACCATATTAGATGGTAAGGGGGAAACATTTTGCTATATTTCAGTGTTACTTTACGTCAGGAAAGATGAATTTTTATATTATGTGTACAACAGTCAGCATGCAATAATGGCTTTGATGTGACAAAACTCCACAGTCAGCAGAAGAAATGGTTCAATACCAGAGTGAATAAGTAATGTGGTGCTACATACGACCATGACACGAGTTACGGCAATGCAAAGAGACCAGAACATCCTGGTCCTGGATCGGTATAGGAAGGCAGGCCTCTGGTGTGCACATAGACATGTATCAGGTACATTCCTGTTGCATCCTTAATAAAGAATAGGATACTTGTTCCTACCTGCCATGGTCGGATATTGTTGAGGTCTGCACAAGAGCCTGTCTTGAACGGCCCTTGCCCCGGCACACAGCGTGCAAGGGCATTCAATGCATTAGCAAAGGCATACACTGCGGTGTAACCTTGGTAAGTGTAGCTGAGCTCATTCAGCTCAAATAAAGCCATGGCCTCTTCATTTAATGTCTCTTCACCTGAACAAGGTACCCTTCTGCTTTCTTTTCCTTCTGTGGATTCACCACTAGTTCCATTGCTAGCCAGAAAAATACAATTAAATGCTTTATTCCAGAACAGCTTTATAAATATATCATCAGGATTACTAGCTGGCTTTAATTTGCGCAAAAACTCTTCAAAGCCCAGCATGTGCTCTGTGTAAGGTACAATTCCCAGAGATCCGTTTAGTATTTTCCAGGCCTGGTTGGCCAGAACCCAAGGTGTGATTGTAAAGGATGCGGTAAAGATCCAGACTTTGCTGCTAATATTCATGCCATAAAGAATTTCCAGAAACAACTTGACGTGTATCTCAGGGCTGTGAACAATCATCACCTTCGCTGAGTGTCTGCGGATCATTTGTGCAAGTTGAAGGACCTTCTCTTTGGAGTACCGAAGGTTGATCTGCTCCATGAAGGCTACGCAACCACCGCTGTCCTCTATGCGTCTTCTTATGCTGTGCCCGCCCTGTAAGCCCAGCTCATCATCAGACACGATCATGCCAACCCATGTCCAACCAAAGTGCCCAACAAGCTGTGCAATGGCTAAGTTCTGGAATGTGGAGCTGGGCACTGTACGTAAAAATGAAGGAAACTGGAGCTTGTCGCTGAGAGTAGAGAGCACCGATCCTTGGCTTATCTGTCAGAAACATAAGACAATTACAAGAGGGATATGGTGAGAACATATCAGTTTCTACAAATGCAAAAGACACTGGCCTAGGTACCACAAAATATAAACCATGCATTATGCAGCAAAGACTGTTAGCATCATCAATGTATGGGATGCCCTGCAAGCATAAGCTAGAGTAACCCTTCTTTTTCTATAGTACAGAGTCTAAAGTGAAATGTCTCTCTGCACCTGCAAGCAGTCAGATAAAGGAACGGAGCTAGACAGACGTAAATAAATTTGCTGAAAACCTCAGAGGTTAATTGAGTGTGATACCTGTGATGAGAAGAGTCAGCAACATATTCATTGCCAAAGCTGACACCATTTGTGGCTTGACTTAAAGTAGGGCGTGTCACGCTGCAAATCTATGGCCTAGGTGACTCAAATATGTGGGAAAGTGCCCATTTTGCATGGTTACCCCCACTTTTTGCCTGACCTCTGATGCAACCAGACTTGATGTGCCCTGGGTCCCTACCAATCAGACTCCCACGGCCTGTGTTCTTTCCCAAAATGGTACCCTTATACGAACTCCCTGGACACATATAACACCCTTGTAAAAGGTACCCTGGATACCAAGGTCACTGCAACCAGGGAAGGCCTCTAAGGGCTGCTGCAGACATTGTGCCAACCTCACAGGCCGTGTTTTGGTGCAGAGAAAACTGAAGAGTCAACATGCCTGTGTGCCATGCCTGAAGCCCACTGCCTATGGTATAGAAAAGTCACCAATCTAGCTGGGTGCAATATACCACTGGTGAGGGTACAGTGGAATATGCCTTGTATCGCTACAGTGTCTAAGGCCATACTTAGGCATTGTAAGTGCCTTAAAGCCATAAGGAGTATACGCTCTGGGAGGTTGTCATCACAAACTCCACAGCACCATAATAGCTTTTTTGAATTCTGGGAAGTTTTGGTATGAAAATTCTCAGCACATTAAATCCACACTGAAGCCAGTGTGGGATTTAATGTAAAATGCACTCAGAGGGCATCTTAGTGATGCTCCTGAAAAACGACTAGCCCTGCTGTGCTTCCTGAATTGCTACTCGCCATTTGCCACCACCAGACATGGACCCCTGGCTAGAGGGCCTCCGCTCTCTGGGTCCAGAAACAAAGCCTATCCTGGGCAGAGGTACCATGCCTCCTCCTCCAGGATGGGCTGTGTTAGTCCTGTCAGCCCTAGGGTGGTTTTTCCCTATTTTTTACGCCCTTGCCTCATTTTTTCCACCTACTTTTTGTTTGCCTTAGTACTCTGGGCACCCTCCCATTGCTAATCAATGCCAGGGTGCAGGTGCTCTCTTCCCCTAACATGGCTGCCACTGACCCCTGCTACTGCAGCGTGGTCTTTGAAGACGGACTCTAGTAGCCAGGAGCTGGCTGAAACCCTTAAACAATGTTGCGATACCAGCCTGCCAGCCTGCCCATAGCTAGAATGAGAGAAGCTCCTGGAACCTTCTAGAACAGGGGAGGGGACACCAACTGCCACTGCCAACTGCCAACTGTCGCTATATAAGGAAAGGGAGGGAAACTTTCCTGTCAGAGTAGTTGGGGCATCACTGACCTGGGGGACCCACGCAGGAGATTTAGGCGGTAGGGCCTAGTCAGGGACTTATGCCACTGGGAGTGACAGGGCCTAGGCGCTGCCTTCCAAGTAGAGTGAGGTACCCTGATCTAGCCCACTGATCTGGCCCAGCGGGAGGGGAACCCAGGGACCATCTTCAGTGACCTTTTGAGGAAACTTGAAAAGCCTTCAACTCAACCCCCCCCCCCTTCTGAAGAAACAACCCAACAAGGGCGCAGGACCCATCTAGTGCCAAGAAGACTACTTGCCTGTACCACAAAGGACTGCTGAAGGATCAACCAGGTATACAGCTGTGCTCCTTTTGCCCCCTTTGTCCTGACCTGGGTCCCTGCGCTATCCTGACTTACCTGAAAGGCTGTAACCTGCTGACTGCCCAGTGCTGCAACCTGACAGAGTTGCTGTGTGTGCCCCCACATCGCGTTTCACTAGTGCTGTGTACTGTGAAGCGCTGTAACCTGCATAGACTGCCATGGCCCCTGAGGCGCTGCGTGATTGTCGCGCTGTTGCTGAAGCTTCTGTGAAGCGCTGTGATCCCTGAGAAGCGCTATCACTGCGCAGCGCTCGCACCTCGAACTGCCTCGATGACCACAGCCGTATGAACTGCCCCAGGCGCTCTCCCGCAGTGACCCAGAGGGAGAGCTGAGACCCCCCTTCAGAGGCACTACACTCCTAAAGCGCCTGCCCTGCCGTGGAGCACACCGCTGTCCCCGAGGCACTTCTGACAGAAACTCACCGTCGTTGCCTTGCGCCGCGTGAGAAGAGTGACGCTGTGAACCCCCGGGGCCTCTGAGGTGTCTCGGCCTCGCCATCGCCGTCGTGACGCCCCGGCCCCTCAAGTGAAGCCAGCCCCGGCATCCACTCCCCCTCGGCGGCCCTTGGAGCCAGGAGAGGGCCGCCGGACTCTAAAGTGGGCCACGTTAGGCCCAAAAGCCATCACCACCCCTAGCACGTGACGGGGGTGCCGTCACTGGCCGCGGCCCGCCTTCCCTACACTATCGTTGGTCCTTGTGGACGAGCCACTCACTGGCCGCGCTGTGATTGGTGGCCGGCTCCACCTCCACCAGAGGCAGCACCCGGATTGGTCCCCGGTCCGGGACCACGAAGGAAACCTGCACTGGGGCTCCGGAGGAGTCCGAGAGCCCCCAACTGCCAGGGCCGCCCCACGCTCACCCTGGGAGGGCCTTGAGTCATACAGAGGGCCGCGTGAGGCCTACCAGAGGGCCGGAGACCTCCCCCACTGGCTGCAGATCGCCGCAAGGGCCCGAAGGAGGCCGAAGATCATAAAGTAACCCCAGGGGGAGGAGGGCAGCCGCAGGAGTGAACGTGGGCCTCCAGGGAGAGAGAAGGAGGACCGGAGGCCGCCCCTCCCCTGCCGGGGACTGTTGTCGGGCCCCGTTGGCCCTAATTCACCAGAGGGTGTCCTCAGAACTGGGCAAGGACCTCAGTTAGGCCCCGTGACTGGTACAGGGACTAAGGAACCCCTGGCTAGGGGTCTGTTACTGTGTTTTCAACTGTTGCCTGATTGATAACATAATTTACTCCTGAAACAGGGAAGGAGTTACTCCAGTCTAGTGTTGTGGCTAATGAAAACCTACAGTTGAGCCTGGTGAAATGTATATTCATGCATAAGGAACTGCTGACCTGAAGAATTGTTGATTGGATATACTGTTAATGATTTTTCCAGCAGCTGCTGACTTAAAGCAAGGTGGTTGTCAGGCCTACGGTGACCTAATATTTAATATTTATTCATTTAAGTATTTATTGCCAAGTGATGAAATACACGTGTTTTTAAGGGAAACTAATAAGTTATTGCTGCTGTGAATTTTTGATTGCCCTGAATCTAATTGTATATAAAAGCTTAGTAATTTGAATCAAACGTAACTGGTGTGGTCTAAGTCCTTGCGTGCACTTATTGTCTCAGTGGTTGTGTGTGCTGTGTAGTCACATAACACCTGAGCTTTCGGGTGCCTACCTGCTCGTGCCAGGCTACCCCCGGGGAACTAGTGACCCCAGTTCCTACAGTCTGGGTCCATGAAGGGAGACTTTGTAAGCTGTGCCTGCCTCTTGCTTCCCCCAGCAACTGGCTCTCTCCTGTTCTGACCCCACTTTGGGCGGGATAACTGGCAGGAAAACAGAGTGAGGAAGAAAGGTGTGCCCACCTTTCCCAATCCCATCCCTCAGGTGGGGGAGGTGAAGTGAAGCACACATCTCAGTCCCTGCCACCTTGAAGATGGGGGCTCATTGCCCCCTACCACAGGAGGTTAGCATAATAGGGGAAGTACTCACCTCATGAAAGAGACCCATTGGTCCTGACCTACAAACCCCTGTAAAACCCCTAAATTTAGTATTTAGGGGCCACCCTGAACATTGCTTCTTCAGATTTGAGGAAAAAAGAAGAAGGACAGGAGAACACGTCCTGACCCAGAAAGAAAAGGACACCAACTGCTTTGGCCCCAGCCTTATCAGCCTCTCCAGACTCCGACCTGACTACAGCAGAAAACCCGGCGTGTCCAGCAGCCCACAATCCCCAAAGCCCGGAGGACCTGCACTGCCCTCATCTAATGGACTCTGTGTCCCGTGAGCACTGGACATGCTCAACAAGAACTTTAAAGACCGGAACCCAGACCCAGGCGGTCCTGCGTTTCTGCACCACTCTACACCTGATGCCCGAGTTTGAGTGGCCCAACAATACAAGTAGGTCACCCCAGTGATCCTGACTTGGGATATGGTTATCTCTGACCTCCCCAAGTTTCCAACCGGCACCTGCAGCCTTAACCTGAAGGATTTCCCTGACTGTAGGCAGTAAGACTGCCCAACTGCAACTGAGCCGGTCAGAAAGCTCAGGGCTTGTCCTGAGACCTGAAGTCTATAAAGCACAGTTGCGCCCGATGGCCTACAGCCTTGGGTGTCCCAACCATTGGTGTCCAAGCATCTCCCAAGACCCCAACTCACCTCTTGAGCTGGTGGTCACCTTCACGACTGAGGAAGGAGCCTGCAGCATCCGTTTCAAAAACCAAAGGTCTCCATTGAAAAGCCCAGGGTTCCCAACGCCTCCTTGGGAGCCTGCATCCAACCTGCCTTGAGCCGCTGGTGGTGCAGCTCCTGTGCTCTTTTGTTGGCCCCTGCAGTGCTCACCTTAACGCCAGGAGCTTGGCTCCCACACCTGAGTGGCCTACCTGTGAGCAGCCCCTAAGTGAAGGTCCCCCTAGCCACATTGGCTAATGTTGGGCCCCTGTACTCTGCACCCAGCCACCTCAGCACCGCTGGTGGTGCAACTCAAGTGAAAATCTAGACCTTGGGAAATCTTTGTTCTATCTCCTTAAACTCCCTCTCGTGAGCCCCGTACTTACCTATGAAACCGATAACCACTTTTCCCCCATTGGAACTACTGTTGTACTGATAATGTTTTGTATGGAAAGAAAGTTACCAAACTGCAAAGCGTAAAAAGTCTTACTTAGCTTGTATTGTGAGACCCCCTGGCCGGGTATCTAGGTATACCACCCTGAGTAGTCAATGTAACCTGAAAGTAATCTAAAAGTGTTCCAAAAGCAATTACTGTGTAATTCCAACTGCTTTTGAACCAATACCAAGCTGAAAAGTTTGTAAATTCGACTACAACTGCATTACCTTGTAAAATTTTGCACTTGTAAAATATATCTTACTTCTCTGGAACAGGTCCTGCTTGGTTATAAAATAAAACATAAGTATACTTTTTTTATACCGACCAGATTGGTTGAACTCAGATTCTGAGTGTGCGACATCAGCCTTGATTGAGTAAATACAATAAATGCTTAACACACCCTCTGGATAAGCCTAACTGCTCGCCCACACTACCACAAAGAGAGCTGTTAGTACTTACCTAATTTAGCATCTGCTATACCTCTGGGGACTCGCTGGACTCTGTGCACACCATGCCTCACCACTATGGTGTAGTATTTGCAGAGCCAGCTTCCTACAAAAATCAATGAGGCAATCCTTCTGAAAGGTGTTGCCATTGTCCTTGGAAGCACAGTTGCTGGGTACTAGTGTGAGCCCCTGATGTTGAGGTGGTAGCACAGTCAAGCAGTCAAGGCTAACTTTTGATGTGCTGCATGAAACATTATATCTATGTGAGCTTTGACGTATGTCACGCACAAGGAATATAATGTCCAAATATTGCTTTTTTTTAAAATGTAGGTAAGTGTTTATTTACTGTAAGAAAATATGAATACTAAATGTATGAAGTCTTATGGCACATCTCATTAGTCTGGTACGCTTCTGTTGCTCTGTCTCTCATGATCCGCGTGCACTTCAAGCCAGAACATAGTTACAAGCATTCTCTAAGGAGACGCCAAAATGCAGTGGATGAGTCTGTCTGTCAGAGTCACACAGGTTCATACCTGGCACAGAAGAACCTGGCCTCCTGATTCACTCAAGAGATGGGAGAGGATTCTGAAGGTGGAGCCTCTGTTAGCCTCTAACTCCCTCCTCTTCCCCTGGCGGCCCATCCACCACAGGGAATACATGCTTTAAAAATCAGGAATCTCCCCCTTCCCCCCATGCGGAGAGAAGACTCTTGCCATGCCTAGGACCAGGGCACTATTTTTAAATTTTAGAAAAGAAAACCCATCAATTCTTCATTTGTTGCATTGAGAGATGTGGCTGAATGCACAGCACAGGGGTTCAATTAGAGTCCTCAATATTGGTGTTTTATAAATCTGTCCTCTGTTGATTTTAACAATGAACATTTGTGCTCTGTTTAAAGTGTTCTTATCAAGAGGTCCCACTGGCAGCAGACACCCCATCATGTGCAGAGTGTTTGAGCCACCATCCAACACTCATGAAGGCAAATATGGAAGTACATTTCTGGTGCCCATCCCAGAGCATGTAGGGTACTGCCAACAGTCTGGAGGAAGAGCTTCTGAGTGTCTTGAATAGGCTGTCATGTCACATGACACATTAGGTTGCACAAAACTGGGAATTTGGAAGGGATGGAAAATACACGCTCAGATCTGTGATAGTACATTTCCCAGACTCACAGGCACAGTCCCAGCCACAAGAGGATCAGTACAGTCAGCACACTTCCAGGTCACTATTCTTCAGGTCTTTGGACTCAACCTTTGTCGAGCAGCAGCAGTTTTTGTGACTCTTCGCTCATCGCTTTAGTTAGGACTCTGCTTGTTCTCTCCATTCACCTTTGATTTCCCATTTTTCAGTTCCCTTTGCTCTTGTAGTTTCCTCACCTGTTGTTAGTGGAGCACCTCAAGGGGAGGAGACAGATTCCCCCACTCCAACTAATATCAAAATCACATCCCGCTTCAATCTTGGATGCAGGAGGGGGGAGTCTAGTGACACGTTTTCTGGGGAGGTCGCCCTACAAGTCCTTGGCTTTGGAGCCTCCTGAAAAGTTTACTGGAGATCCATAGCACTTCCAAGACTTTATGGTTCAATGTAATTTGCACTTTAAAGCAAAAGCTGAATAGATTTTAACTGATCTTGGTAAAATGATTGTTGTGCTGTCTTACTTTAGCAAAGACGCCTTAACTTGGGCAACTCCCTTGATTTTAAATCAAAGCCCTTCATCATCGAGTTTTGAAATATTAACAGAGTAATAAATTGAGAGCAACAACCATACGACTCTGCATATGGTGCTTTAAAGTCTGGCAAGGCAAGGAGGATGTGGTATCCTACATTAGACATTTCCAGCAGTTCATAGCAGAAGTAGCTTGGACAGGTGAGTCTACAGCGGCGGCCATCCACCAAGGCCTCCGCGAGGGTTTAAAGGAAACTCTTTGTCTAGTGGTAAATAAACCATCAGCCACAACGGCACTTATTAATCTGGAGGGCCTTCATGACATCACAAAAGTGGGTAACGAGTTTCGTTATCAACTGTTTCTATGTCCTAGCAGTGGGTTATGTGATTCCCAAATTGATATAAATGGTAAAGGCTCTCCATGAGAGATGTACATAACAATGGGATAACACCTCTGCTAGTTCAAGTCAAGTCAGAAAGCTTTATTCGATTGAAAACAAACAATCATAAAAGCACAATAGCAGCATTTCACAAATAGTAAAATTCCTATGAAATTCATTTAGACAAATTAATTAAGTTCATTGAGAGATAATACATTGTTAAACTCCACAAGCTTTCCTGAATTTTAAAACTGAAACATTTAAGGAAGAAGCAACTGTTTCCTTAGACGCAAGACCTTTTTCAAATAAGTTACCATCCTAAAAACAATATGTACATTGTCTAGTTGTTGTAATGCCAGAATGACAGGTCTACATTGGCAAAGCCCAAACCATCTTAGTACAGGTACTCTGCTCATTCTTCTGGCATTAGAATAACATTTACAAAAAAGAATAAAAGGAATGAAGTCTGCTTAGACATTTTATCACAAGGAAACAGCTGTAAAACTTGGGACCAGTCGTTTGCTTTGGGCAGAGTAACTAATCTATAAAAAATTCCCAAGTGGAAGAGAGTTAAAAGGAACCTGTAAAAAATTACTCAGGACCAAAGTGAGGTAGGGTTATATGTTAAAAGTAATTAAGATCAACTGGTTGTGTAGGACTGTAGGTTTAACGATTTAAGTTGATAGTCTGGCGGTGTCTAGCAGAGACAAGCCCTTTGCTTTTAGTTCCTTACAAGTTATTTCCCTGATGTTACTGGGATTCGTAAAATACTCTGGGTGGTCAAGATCTTGAAAGAACATTCGAACATAGCTTATCCATGGGATTTTCAATGCCCCATCCAATTTCAAAGCGTCCCGAATTATGCCTCTATTTAGTTTTCCTTTGTCCAGAGTCTGTGCCATAACAGCCCTCTGGTAGTTTATAATGTGGAGGGTTAGATGCTGCTGCACTGATCTGACATAGAGGAGGGACGAATGACTGTCCCGCAGAGTATCACAGAGCTGCAGTACATGAGTATAGACTCCACCATCAGCAGGAGGGAGATCCTAGAAATCCCTCAACTTACTAGCTACATGACTCTTATCTCTGAGTGTCTGCTAGCATCTGCACGTGGGATGTGTGTTCTGGGTCCATGCCCTACCATACCTGTGGGTAGTGAAGAACGCCCATGATCCAGGCCATTGGTACGCTCAAAGTTGAATATTGTTCCCCGATGATGCCAGCCAGGGGTGGACGTGGTTGGCACTGGTATCTGGGAGCTGTCATCCTTTCACCATAGAGAAGATCCAGCAGTCCTTGAACAGCTCGCCTCTCAGTCATACAGGAATCAAATATACGAAAACCAAGAGTGATGTTTGGCAGCAAATCGGGATTTTCATTGATTTCTTTTATAGCAAAGATCATGGCTAGCACAGCCCGATAACATCGGACAGTGAACCTATATCATAAAGTAAACAAGAGTCAGTAATGTACAAGGAGCAGACCATCATTAATCAAGTCAGCAATGTGTAAGGAATAGACCATCATTGATAAAGTCAGCAATGTGTAAGGAGCAGACATTCATTAATCAAGTCCATAATGTGTCAGGAGCAGAGCATCATTAATCAAGTCAGTAATGTGTCAGGAGCAGAGCATCATTGATGAAGTCATTAATGTGTAGGGAGCAGACCATAATTAATCAAGTCAGTAATGTGTAAGCAGCAGACCATCATTGATTAAGTCAGTAACATGTCAGGAGCAGAGCATCATTGATGAAGTCATTAATGAGTAATGAAAAGACCATAATTAATCAAGTCAGCAATGTGTCAGGAGCAGACCATCATTGATGAAGGCAGTAATGTGTAAGCAGCAGACCATCATTGATCAAGTCAGTAATGTGTCAGGAGCAGAACATCATTGATCAAGTCAGTAATGTGTAAGGAGCAGACCATCAATCATTAAAGTCTTTAATGTGTAAGCAATAGACCATCATTGATCAAGTCAGTAATGTGTCAGGAGCAGCCCGTCATTAATCAAGTCAGTAATGTGTCAGGAGCAGACCACCATTAATCAAGTCAGCAATGTGTAAGCAGCAGACCATCATTGATCAAGTCAGTAATGTGTCAGGAGCAGACCATCATTAATCAAGTCAGTAATGTGTAAGCAGCAGACCATCATTGATCAAGTCAGTAATGTGTCAGGAGCAGACCATCATTAATCAAGTCAGCAATGTGTAAGGAGCAGACAATCAGTAATCAAGTCAGTAATGTGTCAGGAGCAGAGCACCATTAATCAAGTCAGTAATGTGTAAGCAGCAGACCATGATTGTTCAAGTCAGTAATGTGTCAGGAGCAGACCATCATTAATCTAGTCATCAATGTGTAACCAGCAGATGATCATTAATCAAGTCAGTAATGTATAAGGAGCAGACCATTGTTAATCAAGTCAGCAATGTGTAAGTAGCAGACCATCATTAATCAAGTCAGTAATGTATAAGGAGCAGACAATCAATAATCAAGTCAGCAATGCATAAGGAGGAGACCATCATTAATCACGTAAGTAATGTATAAGGAGCAGGCCATCATTAATCAAGTCAGCAATGTGCAACCAGCTGAGAATCAATAATCGAGTCAGCAATGTGTAAGGAGCAGACCATCATTAAATAAGTCAGTAATGTGTAAGGAGCAGATCTTCATTCATCAAGTCAGTAATGTGTAACCAGCAGATGATCATTAATCAAGTCAGTAATGTGTAACCAGCAGATGATCATTCATCAAGTCAGTAATGTGTAAGGAGCAGACCATAATTAATCAAGTCAGCAATGTGTAACCATCAGATGATCATTAATCAAGTCAGTAGTGTGTAAGGAGCAGACCATAATAATCCAGTCAGTAATGTGTAAGGAGCAGACCATAATAATCAAGTCAGTAATGTGTAACCAGCAGATGATCATTAATCAAGTCAGTAATGTGTAACCAGCAGACCATCATTAATCAAGTCAGTAATGTGTGAGGAGCAGACCATCATTGATTAAGTCAGCAATGTATAATGAGCAGACCATCATTATTCAAGTCAGTAATGTGCAACCAGCAGATGATCATTAATCAAGTCAGCAATGTATAAGGAGCAGACAATCAATAATCAAGTCAGCAATGCATAAGGAGGAGACCATTGTTAATCAAGTCAGCAATGTGTAAGGAGCAGACCATCATTAATCAAGTCAGTAATGTATAAGGAGGAGACCATCATTAATCACGTAAGTAATGTATAAGGAGCTGGCCATTAATCAAGTCAGCAATGTGCAACCAGCTGAGAATCAATAATCGAGTCAGCAATGTGTAAGGAGCAGACCATCATTAAATAAGCCAGTAATGTGTAAGGAGCAGATCTTCATTCATCAAGTCAGTAATGTGTAACCAGCAGATGATCATTAATCAAGTCAGTAGTGTGTAAGGAGCAGACCATAATAATCAAGTCAGTAATGTGTAAGGAGCAGACCATAATAATCAAGTCAGTAATGTGTAAGGAGCAGACCATAATAATCAAGTCAGTAATGTGTAACCAGCAGATGATCATTAATCAAGTCAGTAGTGTGTAAGGAGAAGACCATAATAATCAAGTCAGTAATGTGTAACCAGCAGATGATCATTAATCAAGTCAGTAATGTGTAACCAGCAGATGATCATTAATCAAGTCAGCAATGTATAAGGAGCAGACCATCATTAATCAAGTCAGTTATGTGTGAGGAGCAGACCATCATTGATTAAGTCAGCAATGTATAATGAGCAGACCATCATTAATCAAGTCAGTAATGTGCAACCCGCAGATGATCATTAATCATGTCAGTAATGTGCAACCAGCAGATGATCATTAATCAAGTCAGCAATGTATTAGGAGCAGGCCATCTTTGATCAAGTCAGTAATGTGTGAGGAGCAGACCACCATTGATTAAGTCAGCAATGTATAAGGAAAAGACCATCATTCATCAAGTCATCAATGTGTAACCAGCAGACTATCAATAATCAAGTCAGCAATGTATAAGGAGCAGACCATCATTGATCAAGTCAGTCACGTGTAAACTGCAGATGATCATTAATCAAGTCAGCAATGTATAAGGTATCAAAAACAATGGTCAAAACCTAATAATCCAAACTCTACCTAATGAGTACCAGCAATCAATATTCATACAATTTTTATATATAAGCCTGCGAAACAATTTGGCTGTGAGGTTTCAATCCATTTACTAGTAAATCTGAAAGAAAAGAAAGGATGCTACAACCTGACAGGAGACATTTAGATGATCAGAAAGAGATTTTAATCACTCCATCTTTGAAATCATTATTTAAATACATTTTGGTCATTTGAAACATACATTTACGGTACAGAGGAGCGTGGTACTTCTAAGAATGTGCAAAGAAGAAAAAGTGCAGTGTGTAGGAAAGGGTGAAGAGTTGGTAAAAACTTGTGACACAGAAGTGTAATGAAAAATTATAAAACCATTTTTTCAACTGATTTTTTGATCGAGCTGGTTTATAAAAATTCCAGCCCTTTTTAGAAAATGGCCACTCCTTGGTATATACACACTTTAGTGTTGTTCATTTTCATTGATACAGTCCCAAAACAAGAATTTCCAGGTCACATGTATATTGAGATTGGGTAGAGTGTGGTCCAATTCGCAATTTGAGAGGCGTCAACGTTTCGACCCGACTAAGGGTACAGGGGTGAGTAAAGGCCTCAACCTGCGGGTCTTCTTCAGGACGGAAGGGGCAGCCTTAGTACCATGGATGGGACATACCTGAGGGTAGATTAATAAAGTATTCAGGAAGTAGCATAGGAATAAGTTATTAAGGGGTCATGGATCCTAACTGTTAAGTGGCTTACCCATGAGCATTCGTGGGCGGCCTGGTCCTCTAAGTGGTGTCTTTTGTGATAAAAGCTCCCATGGGAGCTTGGTCCTTATCTGTAATTAATAAGGTAGGAGATCAGGAATAAAATCGTGAAGGCTGATTACAATAAAATTGTAGACATTAGACTCACCCTTGGGCAAGGGGTAGCATGTGTCTACATCATCCTCTGAGATCGTTTTCGCTGTGTAAGTATAACCGTTGCTGCGGGGGAAGTCGTGTTCGTCTCGTAATGTGTACTGAGCAGACCATCATTAATCAATTCAGCAATGTGTAAGGAGCCGACCATCATTATTCAAGTCAGCAATGTGTCAGGAGCAGACCATCATTAATCAAGTAAGTAATGTGTCAGGAGCAAAGCATCATTAATCAAGTCAGCAATGTGTCAGGAGCAGAGCATCATTAATCAAGTCAGTAATGTGTCAGGAGCAGACCATCGATAAACAAGTCAGTAATGTGTAAGAAGCAGAGCATCATTGATCAAGTTAGTAATGTGTCAGGAGCAGAGCATCATTAAACAAGTCAGCAATGTGTAAGGAGCAGAGCATCATTAATCAAGTCAGCAATGTGTAAGGAGCAGACAATCATTAATCAACTCCGTAATGTGTCAGGAGCAGAGCATCATTAATTAAGTCAGTAATGTGTCAGGAGCAGAGCATCATTAATCAAGTCAGTAATGTGTAAGGAGCAGACAATCATTAATCAACTCAGTAATGTGTCAGGAGCAGAGCATCATTAATCAAGTCAGTAATGCGTCAGGAGCAGAGCATCATTAATCAAGTCAGTAATGTGTAATGAGCAGACAATCATTAATCAAGTCAGTAATGTGTCAGGAGCAGAGCATCATTAATCTAATCAGCAATGTGTCAGGAGCAGACCATCATTGATCAAGTCAGTAATGTGTAAGGAGCAGAGCATCATTAATCAAGTCAGCAATGTGTCAGGAGCAGACCATCATTGATCAAGTCAGTAATGTGTCAGGAGCAGAGCATCATAAATCAAATTAGTAATGTGTAAGGAGCAGAGCAGCATTAATCAAGTCAGTAATGTGTAAGGAGCAGAGCATCATTAATCAAGTTAGTAATGTGTCAGGAGCAGAGCATCATTAATCAAGTTAGTAAGGTGTCAGGAGCAGACCATCATTGATCAAGTCAGTAATGTTTCAGGAGCGGAGCATCATTAATCAAGTTAGTAATGTGTAAGGAGCAGAGCAGCATTAATCAAGTCAGTAATGTGTAAGGAGCAGAGCATCATTAATCAAGTTAGTAATGTGTCAGGAGCAGAGCATCATTAATCAAGTTAGTAAGGTGTCAGGAGCAGACCATCATTGATCAAGTCAGTAATGTGTAAGGAGCAGAGCATCATTAATCAAGTTAGTAATGTGTCAGGAGCAGAGCATCATTAATCAAGTTAGTAAGGTGTCAGGAGCAGACCATCATTGATCAAGTCAGTAATGTGTCAGGAGCAGACCATCGTTAAACAAGTCAGTAATGTGTAAGAAGCAGAGCATCATTGATCAAGTCAGTAATGTGTCAGGAGCAGAGCATCATTAATCAAGTCAGCAATGTGTAAGGAGCAAAGCATCATTAATCAAGTCAGCAATGTGTAAGGAGCAGAGCATCATTGATCAAGTCAGCAATGTGTAAGGAGCGGAGCATCATTCATCAAGTCAGCAATGTATAATGAGCAGAGCATCATTGATCAAGTCAGTAATGTGTAAGGAGCAGAGCATCATTGATCAAGTCAGTAATGTGTAAGGAGCAGAGCATCATTGATCAAGTCAGCAATGTGTAAGGAGCAGAGCATCATTAATCAAGTCAGCAATGTGTAAGGAATAGACCATCATTGATAAAGTCAGCAATGTGTAAGGAGCAGACATTCATTAATCAAGTCCGTAATGTGTCAGGAGCAGAGCATCATTAATCAAGTCAGTAATGTGTCAGGAGCAGAGCATCATTGATGAAGTCATTAATGTGTAAGGAGCAGACCATAATTAATCAAGTCAGTAATGTGTAAGCAGCAGACCATCATTGATCAAGTCAGTAACGTATCAGGAGCAGAGCATCATTGATGAAGTCATTAATGAGTAATGAAAAGACCATAATTAATCAAGTCAGCAATGTGTCAGGAGCAGACCATCATTGATCAAGGCAGTAATGTGTAAGCAGCAGATAATCATTGATCAAGTCAGTAATGTGTCAGGAGCAGAGCATCAATAATTAAGTCAGTAATGTGTAAGGAGCAGACCATCATTGATCAAGTCAGTAATGTGTCAGGAGCAGAACATCATTGATCAAGTCAGTAATGTGTAAGGAGCAGACCATCAATGATTAAAGTCTTTAATGTGTAAGCAGTAGACCATCATTGATCAAGTCAGTAATGTGTCAGGAGCAGCCCGTCATTAATCAAGTCAGTAATGTGTCAGGAGCAGACCACCATTAATCAAGTCAGCAATGTGTAAGCAGCAGACCATCATTGATCAAGTCAGTAATGTGTCAGGAGCAGACCATCATTAATCAAGTCAGTAATGTGTAAGCAGCAGACCATCATTGATCAAGTCAGTAATGTGTCAGGAGCAGACCATCATTAATCAAGTCAGCAATGTGTAAGGAGCAGACCATCAGTAATCAAGTCAGTAATGTGTCAGGAGCAGAGCACCATTAATCAAGTCAGTAATGTGTAAGCAGCAGACCATGATTGATCAAGTCAGTAAAGTGTCAGGAGCAGACCATCATTATTCAAGTCAGCAATGTGTCAGGAGAAGAGCATCATTAATCTAGTCATCAATGTGTAACCAGCAGATGATCATTAATCAAGTCAGTAATGTATAAGGAGCAGACCATTGTTAATCAAGTCAGCAATGTGTAAGTAGCAGACCATCATTAATCAAGTCAGTAATGTATAAGGAGCAGACAATCAATAATCAAGTCAGCAATGCATAAGGAGGAGACCATCATTAATCACGTAAGTAATGTATAAGGAGCAGGCCATCATTAATCAAGTCAGCAATGTGCAACCAGCTGAGAATCAATAATCGAGTCAGCAATGTGTAAGGAGCAGACCATCATTAAATAAGTCAGTAATGTGTAAGGAGCAGATCTTCATTCATCAAGTCAGTAATGTGTAACCAGCAGATGATCATTAATCAAGTCAGTAATGTGTAACCAGCAGATGATCATTCATCAAGTCAGTAATGTGTAAGGAGCAGACCATAATTAATCAAGTCAGCAATGTGTAACCAGCAGATGATCATTAATCAAGTCAGTAGTGTGTAAGGAGCAGACCATAATAATCCAGTCAGTAATGTGTAAGGAGCAGACCATAATAATCAAGTCAGTAATGTGTAACCAGCAGATGATCATTAATCAAGTCAGTAATGTGTAACCAGCAGACCATCATTAATCAAGTCAGTAATGTGTGAGGAGCAGAGCATCATTAATCAAGTTAGCAATGTGTAATGAGCAGACCATCATTATTCAAGTCAGTAATGTGCAACCAGCAGATGATCATTAATCAAGTCAGTTATGTGTGAGGAGCAGACCATCATTGATTAAGTCAGCAATGTATAATGAGCAGACCATCATTATTCAAGTCAGTAATGTGCAACCAGCAGATGATCATTAATCAAGTCAGCAATGTATAAGGAGCAGACCATCATTAATCAAGTCAGTAATGTATAAGGAGCAGACAATCAATAATCAAGTCAGCAATGCATAAGGAGGAGACCATTGTTAATCAAGTCAGCAATGTGTAAGGAGCAGACCATCATTAATCAAGTCAGTAATGTATAAGGAGCAGACAATCAATAATCAAGTCAGCAATGCATAAGGAGGAGACCATCATTAATCACGTAAGTAATGTATAAGGAGCAGGCCATCATTAATCAAGTCAGCAATGTGCAACCAGCTGAGAATCAATAATCGAGTCAGCAATGTGTAAGGAGCAGACCATCATTAAATAAGCCAGTAATGTGTAAGGAGCAGATCTTCATTCATCAAGTCAGTAATGTGTAACCAGCAGATGATCATTAATCAAGTCAGTAATGTGTAACCAGCAGACCATCATTAATCAAGTCAGTAATGTGTGAGGAGCAGACCATCCTTGATTAAGTCAGCAATGTATAATGAGCAGACCATCATTATTCAAGTCAGTAATGTGCAACCAGCAGATGATCATTAATCAAGTCAGCATTGTATAAGGAGCAGACCATCATTAATCAAGTCAGTAATGTATAAGGAGCAGACAATCAATAATCAAGTCAGCAATGCATAAGGAGGAGACCATTGTTAATCAAGTCAGCAATGTGTAAGGAGCAGACCATCATTAATCAAGTCAGTAATGTATAAGGAGCAGACAATCAATAATCAAGTCAGCAATGCATAAGGAGGAGACCATCATTAATCACGTAAGTAATGTATAAGGAGCAGGCCATCATTAATCAAGTCAGCAATGTGCAACCAGCTGAGAATCAATAATCGAGTCAGCAATGTGTAAGGAGCAGACCATCATTAAATAAGCCAGTAATGTGTAAGGAGCAGATCTTCATTCATCAAGTCAGTAATGTGTAACCAGCAGATGATCATTAATCAGGTCAGTAATGTGTAACCAGCAGATGATCATTAATCAAGTCAGTAGTGTGTAAGGAGTAGACCATAATAATCAAGTCAGTAATGTGTAAGGAGCAGACCATAATAATCAAGTCAGTAATGTGTAAGGAGCAGACCATAATAATCAAGTCAGTAATGTGTAACCAGCAGATGATCATTAATCAAGTCAGTAGTGTGTAAGGAGAAGACCATAATAATCAAGTCAGCAATGTGTAAGGAGCAGACCATCATTAAATAAGCCAGTAATGTGTAAGGAGCAGATCTTCATTCATCAAGTCAGTAATGTGTAACCAGCAGATGATCATTAATCAAGTCAGTAATGTGTAACCAGCAGATGATCATTAATCAAGTCAGTAGTGTGTAAGGAGCAGACCATAATAATCAAGTCAGTAATGTGTAAGGAGCAGACCATAATAATCAAGTCAGTAATGTGTAAGGAGCAGGCCATAATAATCAAGTCAGTAATGTGTAACCAGCAGATGATCATTAATCAAGTCAGTAATGTGTAACCAGCAGATGATCATTAATCAAGTCAGCAATGTATAAGGAGCAGACCATCATTAATCAAGTCAGTTATGTGTGAGGAGCAGACCATCATTGATTAAGTCAGCAATGTATAATGAGCAGACAATCATTAATCAAGTCAGTAATGTGCAACCAGCAGATGATCATTAATCAAGTCAGTAATGTGCAACCAGCAGATGATCATTAATCAAGTCAGCAATGTATAAGGAGCAGACCATCATTGATCAAGTCAGTCACGTGTAAACTGCAGATGATCATTAATCAAGTCAGCAATGTATAAGGTATCAAAAACAATGGTCAAAACCTAATAATCCAAACTCTACCTAATGAGTACCTGCAATCAATATTCATACAATTTTTATATATAAGCCTGCGAAACAATTTGGCTGTGAGGTTTCAATCCATTTACTAGTAAATCTGAAAGAAAAGAAAGGATGCTACAACCTGACAGGAGACATTTAGATGATCAGAAAGAGATTTTAATCACTCCATCTTTGAAATCATTATTTAAATACATTTTGGTCATTTGAAACATACATTTACGGTACAGAGGAGCGTGGTACTTCTAAGAATGTGCAAAGAAGAAAAAGTGCAGTGTGTAGGAAAGGGTGAAGAGTTGGCAAAAACTTGTGACACAGAAGTGTAATGAAAAATTATAAAACCATTTTTTCAACTGATTTTTTGATCGAGCTGGTTTATAAAAATTCCAGCCCTTTTTAGAAAATGGCCACTCCTTGGTATATACACACTTTAGTGTTGTTCATTTTCATTGATACAGTCCCAAAACAAGAATTTCCAGGTCACATGTATATTGAGATTGGGTAGAGTGTGGTCCAATTCGCAATTTGAGAGGCGTCAACGTTTCGACCCGACTAAGGGTACAGGGGTGAGTAAAGGCCTCAACCTGCGGGTCTTCTTCAGGACGGAAGGGGCAGCCTTAGTACCATGGATGGGACATACCTGAGGGTAGATTAATAAAGTATTCAGGAAGTAGCATAGGAATAAGTTATTAAGGGGTCATGGATCCTAACTGTTAAGTGGCTTACCCATGAGCATTCGTGGGCGGCCTGGTCCTCTAAGTGGTGTCCTTTGCGATAAAAGCTCCCATGGGAGCTTGATCCTTATGTGTAATTAATAAGGTAGGAGATCAGGAATAAAATCGTGAAGGCTATTAAGGTTAAAATACGGGCTCATTACAATAAAGTTGTAGACATTAGACTCACCCTTGGGCAAGGGGTAGCGTGTGTCTACATCATCCTCTGAGATCGTTTTCGCTGTGTAAGTATAACCGTTGCTGCGGGGGAAGTCGTGTTCGTCTCGTAATGTGTACTGAGCAGACCATCATTAATCAATTCAGCAATGTGTAAGGAGCCGACCATCATTATTCAAGTCAGCAATGTGTCAGGAGCAGACCATCATTAATCAAGTAAGTAATGTGTCAGGAGCAAAGCATCATTAATCAAGTCAGCAATGTGTCAGGAGCAGAGCATCATTAATCAAGTCAGTAATGTGTCAGGAGCAGACCATCGATAAACAAGTCAGTAATGTGTAAGAAGCAGAGCATCATTGATCAAGTTAGTAATGTGTCAGGAGCAGAGCATCATTAATCAAGTCAGCAATGTGTAAGGAGCAGAGCATCATTAATCAAGTCAGCAATGTGTAAGGAGCAGAGCATCATTAATCAAGTCAGTAATGTGTAAAGATCAGACAATCATTAATCAACTCCGTAATGTGTCAGGAGCAGAGCATCA
This sequence comes from Lissotriton vulgaris, assembly GCF_964263255.1. Lineage (NCBI taxonomy): Eukaryota > Metazoa > Chordata > Amphibia > Caudata > Salamandridae > Lissotriton > Lissotriton vulgaris. Next base: position 213,752 of record NW_028244846.1, read on the forward strand.
TTAATTAAGTCAGTAATGTGTCAGGAGCAGAGCATCATTAATCAAGTCAGTAATGTGTAAGGAGCAGACAATCATTAATCAACTCAGTAATGTGTCAGGAGCAGCGCATCATTAATCAAGTCAGTAATGCGTCAGGAGCAGAGCATCATTAATCAAGTCAGTAATGTGTAATGAGCAGACAATCATTAATCAAGTCAGTAATGTGTCAGGAGCAGACCATCATTGATCAAGTCAGTAATGTGTAAGGAGCAGAGCATCATTAATCAAGTCAGCAATGTGTCAGGAGCAGACCATCATTGATCAAGTCAGTAATGTGTCAGGAGCAGAGCATCATAAATCAAGTTAGTAATGTGTAAGGAGCAGAGCAGCATTAATCAAGTCAGTAATGTGTAAGGAGCAGAGCATCATTAATCAAGTTAGTAATGTGTCAGGAGCAGAGCATCATTAATCAAGTTAGTAAGGTGTCAGGAGCAGACCATCATTGATCAAGTCAGTAATGTGTAAGGAGCAGAGCATCATTAATCAAGTTAGTAATGTGTCAGGAGCAGAGCATCATTAATCAAGTTAGTAAGGTGTCAGGAGCAGACCATCATTGATCAAGTCAGTAATGTGTCAGGAGCAGACCATCGTTAAACAAGTCAGTAATGTGTAAGAAGCAGAGCATCATTGATCAAGTCAGTAATGTGTCAGGAGCAGAGCATCATTAATCAAGTCAGCAATGTGTAAGGAGCAGAGCATCATTAATCAAGTCAGCAATGTGTAAGGAGCAGAGCATCATTGATCAAGTCAGCAATGTGTAAGGAGCGGAGCATCATTCATCAAGTCAGCAATGTATAATGAGCAGAGCATCATTGATCAAGTCAGTAATGTGTAAGGAGCAGAGCATCATTGATCAAGTCAGTAATGTGTAAGGAGCAGAGCATCATTGATCAAGTCAGCAATGTGTAAGGAGCAGAGCATCATTAATCAAGTCAGCAATGTGTAAGGAATAGACCATCATTGATAAAGTCAGCAATGTGTAAGGAGCAGACATTCATTAATCAAGTCCGTAATGTGTCAGGTGCAGAGCATCATTAATCAAGTCAGTAATGTGTCAGGAGCAGAGCATCATTGATGAAGTCATTAATGTGTAAGGAGCAGTCCATAATTAATCAAGTCAGTAATGTGTAAGCAGCAGACCATCATTGATCAAGTCAGTAACGTGTCAGGAGCAGAGCATCATTGATGAAGTCATTAATGAGTAATGAAAAGACCATAATTAATCAAGTCAGCAATGTGTCAGGAGCAGACCATCATTGATCAAGGCAGTAATGTGTAAGCAGCAGACCATCATTGATCAAGTCAGTAATGTGTCAGGAGCAGAGCATCAATAATTAAGTCAGTAATGTGTAAGGAGCAGATTATCATTGATCAAGTCAGTAATGTGTCTGGAGCAGAACATCATTGATCAAGTCAGTAATGTGTAAGGAGCAGACCATCAATGATTAAAGTCTTTAATGTGTAAGCAGTAGACCATCATTGATCAAGTCAGTAATGTGTCAGGAGCAGCCCGTCATTAATCAAGTCAGTAATGTGTCAGGAGCAGACCACCATTAATCAAGTCAGCAATGTGTAAGCAGCAGACCATCATTGATCAAGTCAGTAATGTGTCAGGAGCAGACCATCATTAATCAAGTCAGTAATGTGTAAGCAGCAGACCATCATTGATCAAGTCAGTAATGTGTCAGGAGCAGACCATCATTAATCAAGTCAGCAATGTGTAAGGAGCAGACCATCAGTAATCAAGTCAGTAATGTGTCAGGAGCAGAGCACCATTAATCAAGTCAGTAATGTGTAAGCAGCAGACCATGATTGATCAAGTCAGTAAAGTGTCAGGAGCAGACCATCATTATTCAAGTCAGCAATGTGTCAGGAGCAGAGCATCATTAATCTAGTCATCAATGTGTAACCAGCAGATGATCATTAATCAAGTCAGTAATGTATAAGGAGCAGACCATTGTTAATCAAGTCAGCAATGTGTAAGTAGCAGACCATCATTAATCAAGTCAGTAATGTATAAGGAGCAGACAATCAATAATCAAGTCAGCAATGCATAAGGAGGAGACCATCATTAATCACGTAAGTAATGTATAAGGAGCAGGCCATCATTAATCAAGTCAGCAATGTGCAACCAGCTGAGAATCAATAATCGAGTCAGCAATGTGTAAGGAGCAGACCATCATTAAATAAGTCAGTAATGTGTAACGAGCAGATCTTCATTCATCAAGTCAGTAATGTGTAACCAGCAGATGATCATTAATCAAGTCAGTAATGTGTAACCAGCAGATGATCATTCATCAAGTCAGTAATGTGTAAGGAGCAGACCATAATTAATCAAGTCAGCAATGTGTAACCAGCAGATGATCATTAATCAAGTCAGTAGTGTGTAAGGAGCAGACCATAATAATCCAGTCAGTAATGTGTAAGGAGCAGACCATAATAATCAAGTCAGTAATGTGTAACCAGCAGATGATCATTAATCAAGTCAGTAATGTGTAACCATCAGACCATCATTAATCAAGTCAGTAATGTGTGAGGAGCAGACCATCATTGATTAAGTCAGCAATGTATAATGAGCAGACCATCATTATTCAAGTCAGTAATGTGCAACCAGCAGATGATCATTAATCAAGTCAGCAATGTATAAGGAGCAGACAATCAATAATCAAGTCAGCAATGCATAAGGAGGAGACCATTGTTAATCAAGTCAGCAATGTGTAAGGAGCAGACCATCATTAATCAAGTCAGTAATGTATAAGGAGCAGACAATCAATAATCAAGTCAGCAATGCATAAGGAGGAGACCATCATTAATCACGTAAGTAATGTATAAGGAGCAGGCCATCATTAATCAAGTCAGCAATGTGCAACCAGCTGAGAATCAATAATCGAGTCAGCAATGTGTAAGGAGCAGACCATCATTAAATAAGCCAGTAATGTGTAAGGAACAGATCTTCATTCATCAAGTCAGTAATGTGTAACCAGCAGATGATCATTAATCAAGTCAGTAATGTGTAACCAGCAGATGATCATTAATCAAGTCAGTAGTGTGTAAGGAGCAGACCATAATAATCAAGTTAGTAATGTGTAAGGAGCAGACCATAATAATCAAGTCAGTAATGTGTAAGGAGCAGACCATAATAATCAAGTCAGTAATGTGTAACCAGCAGATGATCATTAATCAAGTCAGTAGTGTGCAAGGAGAAGACCATAATAATCAAGTCAGCAATGTGTAAGGAGCAGACCATCATTAAATAAGCCAGTAATGTGTAAGGAGCAGATCTTCATTCATCAAGTCAGTAATGTGTAACCAGCAGATGATCATTAATCAAGTCAGTAATGTGTAACCAGCAGATGATCATTAATCAAGTCAGTAGTGTGTAAGGAGCAGACCATAATAATCAAGTCAGTAATGTGTAAGGAGCAGACCATAATAATCAAGTCAGTAATGTGTAAGGAGCAGGCCATAATAATCAAGTCAGTAATGTGTAACCAGCAGATGATCATTAATCAAGTCAGTAATGTGCAACCAGCAGATGATCATTAATCAAGTCAGTAATGTGCAACCAGCAGATGATCATTAATCAAGTCAGCAATGTATTAGGAGCAGGCCATCTTTGATCAAGTCAGTAATGTGTGAGGAGCAGACCACCATTGATTAAGTCAGCAATGTATAAGGAAAAGACCATCATTCATCAAGTCATCAATGTGTAACCAGCAGACTATCAATAATCAAGTCAGCAATGTATAAGGAGCAGACCATCATTGATAAAGTCAGTCACGTGTAAACTGCAGATGATCATTAATCAAGTCAGCAATGTATAAGGTATCAAAAACAATGGTCAAAACCTAATAATCCAAACTCTACCTAATGAGTACTTGCAATCAATATTCATACAACTTTTATATATAAGCCCGCGAAACAATTTGGCTGTGAGGTTTCAATCCATTTACTAGTAAATCTGAAAGAAAAGAAAGGATGCTACAACCTGACAGGAGACATTTAGATAATCAGAAAGAGATTTTAATCACTCCATCTTTGAAATCATTATTTAAATACATTTGGGTCATTTGAAACATACATTTACGGTACAGAGGAGCGTGGTACTTCTAAGAATGTGCAAAGAAGAAAAAGTCCAGTGTGTAGGAAAGGGTGAAGAGTTGGTAAAAACTTGTGACACAGAAGTGTAATGAAAAATTATAAAACCATTTTTTCAACTGATTTTTTGATCGAGCTGGTTTATAAAAATTCCAGCCCTTTTTAGAAAATGGCCACTCCTTGGTATATACACACTTTAGTGTCTTTCATTTTCATTGATACAGTCCCAAAACAAGAATTTCCAGGTCACATGTATATTGAGATTGGGTAGAGTGTGGTCCAATTCGCAATTTGAGAGGCGTCAACGTTTCGACCCGACTAAGGGTACAGGGGTGAGTAAAGGCCTCAACCTGCGGGTCTTCTTCAGGACGGAAGGGGCAGCCTTAGTACCATGGATGGGACATACCTGAGGGTAGATTAATAAAGTATTCAGGAAGTAGCATAGGAATAAGTTATTAAGGGGTCATGGATCCTAACTGTTAAGTGGCTTACCCATGAGCATTCGTGGGCGGCCTGGTCCTCTAAGTGGTGTCTTTTGCGATAAAAGCTCCCATGGGAGCTTGATCCTTATCTGTAATTAATAAGGTAGGAGATCAGGAATAAAATCGTGAAGGCTATTAAGGTTAAAATACGGGCTCATTACAATAAAGTTGTAGACATTAGACTCACCCTTGGGCAAGGGGTAGCGTGTGTCTACATCATCCTCTGAGATCGTTTTCGCTGTGTAAGTATAACCGTTGCTGCGGGGGAAGTCTTGTTCGTCTCGTAATGTGTACTGAGCAGACCATCATTAATCAATTCAGCAATGTGTAAGGAGCCGACCATCATTATTCAAGTCAGCAATGTGTCAGGAGCAGACCATCATTAATCAAGTAAGTAATGTGTCAGGAGCAAAGCATCATTAATCAAGTCAGCAATGTGTCAGGAGCAGAGCATCATTAATCAAGTCAGTAATGTGTCAGGAGCAGACCATCGATAAACAAGTCAGTAATGTGTAAGAAGCAGAGCATCATTGATCAAGTTAGTAATGTGTCAGGAGCAGAGCATCATTAATCAAGTCAGCAATGTGTAAGGAGCAGAGCATCATTAATCAAGTCAGCAATGTGTAAGGAGCAGAGCATCATTAATCAAGTCAGTAATGTGTAAAGATCAGACAATCATTAATCAACTCCGTAATGTGTCAGGAGCAGAGCATCATTAATTAAGTCAGTAATGTGTCAGGAGCAGAGCATCATTAATCAAGTCAGTAATGTGTCAGGAGCAGAGCATCATTAATCAAGTCAGTAATGCGTCAGGAGCAGAGCATCATTAATCAAGTCAGTAATGTGTAATGAGCAGACAATCATTAATCAAGTCAGTAATGTGTCAGGAGCAGAGCATCATTAATCTAATCAGCAATGTGTCAGGAGCAGACCATCATTGATCAAGTCAGTAATGTGTAAGGAGCAGAGCATCATTAATCAAGTCAGCAATGTGTCAGGAGCAGACCATCATTGATCAAGTCAGTAATGTGTCAGGAGCAGAGCATCATTAATTAAGTTAGTAATGTGTAAGGAGCAGAGCAGCATTAATCAAGTCAGTAATGTGTAAGGAGCAGAGCATCATTAATCAAGTTAGTAATGTGTCAGGAGCAGAGCATCATTAATCAAGTTAGTAAGGTGTCAGGAGCAGACCATCATTGATCAAGTCAGTAATGTTTCAGGAGCAGAGCATAATTAATCAAGTTAGTAATGTGTAAGGAGCAGAGCAGCATTAATCAAGTCAGTAATGTGTAAGGAGCAGAGCATCATTAATCAAGTTAGTAATGTGTCAGGAGCAGAGCATCATTAATCAAGTTAGTAAGGTGTCAGGAGCAGACCATCATTGATCAAGTCAGTAATGTGTAAGGAGCAGAGCATCATTAATCAAGTTAGTAATGTGTAAGGAGCAGAGCATCATTAATCAAGTTGGTAATGTGTCAGGAGCAGAGCATCATTAATCAAGTTAGTAAGGTGTCAGGAGCAGACCATCATTGATCAAGTCAGTAATGTTTCAGGAGCAGCGCATCATTAATCAAGTTAGTAATGTGTAAGGAGCAGAGCAGCATTAATCAAGTCAGTAATGTGTAAGGAGCAGAGCATCATTAATCAAGTTAGTAATGTGTCAGGAGCAGAGCATCATTAATCAAGTTAGTAAGGTGTCAGGAGCAGACCATCATTGATCAAGTCAGTAATGTGTAAGGAGCAGAGCATCATTAATCAAGTTAGTAATGTGTCAGGAGCAGAGCATCATTATTCAAGTTAGTAAGGTGTCAGGAGCAGACCATCATTGATCAAGTCAGTAATGTGTCAGGAGCAGACCATCGTTAAACAAGTCAGTAATGTGTAAGAAGCAGAGCATCATTAATCAAGTTAGTAATGTGTCAGGAGCAGAGCATCATTAATCAAGTTAGTAAGGTGTCAGGAGCAGACCATCATTGATCAAGTCAGTAATGTGTCAGGAGCAGACCATTGTTAAACAAGTCAGCAATGTGTAAGGAGCAGAGCATCATTAATCAAGTCAGCAATGTGTAAGGAGCAGAGCATCATTGCTCAAGTCAGCAATGTGTAAGGAGCAGAGCATCATTCATCAAGTCAGTAATGTGTAAGGAGCAGAGCATCATTGCTCAAGTCAGCAATGTGTCAGGAGCAGAGCATCATTAATCAAGTCAGTAATGCGTCAGGAGCAGAGCATCATTAATCAAGTCAGTAATGTGTAATGAGCAGACAATCATTAATCAAGTCAGTAATGTGTCAGGAGCAGAGCATCATTAATCTAATCAGCAATGTGTCAGGAGCAGACCATCATTGATCAAGTCAGTAATGTGTAAGGAGCAGAGCATCATTAATCAAGTCAGCAATGTGTCAGGAGCAGACCATCATTGATCAAGTCAGTAATGTGTCAGGAGCAGAGCATCATTAATTAAGTTAGTAATGTGTAAGGAGCAGAGCAGCATTAATCAAGTCAGTAATGTGTAAGGAGCAGAGCATCATTAATCAAGTTAGTACTGTGTCAGGAGCAGAGCATCATTAATCAAGTTAGTAAGGTGTCAGGAGCAGACCATCATTGATCAAGTCAGTAATGTTTCAGGAGCAGAGCATAATTAATCAAGTTAGTAATGTGTAAGGAGCAGAGCAGCATTAATCAAGTCAGTAATGTGTAAGGAGCAGAGCATCATTAATCAAGTTAGTAATGTGTCAGGAGCAGAGCATCATTAATCAAGTTAGTAAGGTGTCAGGAGCAGACCATCATTGATCAAGTCAGTAATGTGTAAGGAGCAGAGCATCATTAATCAAGTTAGTAATGTGTAAGGAGCAGAGCATCATTAATCAAGTTGGTAATGTGTCAGGAGCAGAGCATCATTAATCAAGTTAGTAAGGTGTCAGGAGCAGACCATCATTGATCAAGTCAGTAATGTTTCAGGAGCAGAGCATCATTAATCAAGTCAGTAATGTGTAAGGAGCAGAGCAGCATTAATCAAGTCTGTAATGTGTAAGGAGCAGAGCATCATTAATCAAGTTAGTAATGTGTCAGGCGCAGAGCATCATTGATCAAGTCAGTAATGTGTAAGGAGCAGAGCATCATTGCTCAAGTCAGCAATGTGTAAGGAGCAGAGCATCATTGATCAAGTCAGTAATGTGTAAGGAGCAGAGCATCATTGATCAAGTCAGTAATGTGTAAGGAGCAGAGCATCATTGATCAAGTCAGCAATGTATAAGGAGCAGAGCATCATTCATCAAGTCAGTAATGTGTAAGCAACAGACCATCATTGATCAAGTGAGTAATGTGTAAGGAGCAGAGCATTATTGATCAGGTCAGTAATGTGTAAGGAGCAGAGCATCATTAATCAAGTCAGTAATGTGGAAGGAGCAGAGCATCATTGATCATGTCAGTAATGTGTAAGGAGCAGAGCATCATTGATCAAGTCAGGAATGTGTAAGGAGCAGAGCATCATTCATCAAGTCAGTAATGTGTAAGCAGCAGACCATCATTGATCAAGTGAGTAATGTGTAAGGAGCAGAGCATTATTGATCAGGTCAGTAATGTGTAAGGAGCAGAGCATCATTAATCAAGTCAGTAATGTGGAAGGAGCAGAGCATCATTGATCAAGTCAGTAATGTGTAAGGAGCAGAGCATCATTGATCAAGTCAGGAATGTGTAAGGAGCAGAGCATCATTAATCAAGTCAGTAATGTGTAAGGAGCAGAGCATCATTCATCAAGTCAGTAATGTGTAAGGATCAGAGCATCATTGATCAAGTCAGCAATGTATAATGAGCAGGATATCCTTATTCAAGTCACAGCAGCATAGACACATTATCCAACAGAACTTACTCAACAAATAGGAATGCTTTTCAATAACAACTGCTCACGCTAATCATTTTGGGTTCTGTGCATTTATGAGACATTTGCAAAACGAGGTAATGCAAAAGAGGAGAGTAATGGGTACAGGTTTGGCCACCGCATGCAACAGCTACAAGGGCTGAGCCGCTGACAAGGACTATCTGAAAAGCCGTCTGATTAACGTTGAATGACTGCGGTCAACCCACCCTCCATGCTGTTTCAGCAACAGTACCTGCATTGCAGATAGACACCCAGGGTTTTCCTCTCTGTGATCTCACCTTCTTGGTCAATGAGCAATAGGCAAAAAGGTCATGTAATATATGTCCCGTCTTCAATCTTCACAATCGATCAACTCTCTGCTCTGCCTGGCGGTGAGCACCTGGGTGCAACACCTGTGTCCCTTTCACTGGTATATTGGGTTAATAGACAGTCACTGAACTAATCATTTCCATCCTCATGTGTGACTCCACATCACACAGCACTTTTAACATTTCCTGATAATATTCCAGATCTGTAAATTACAAAGCAGATTCTGATTTCCAAAGTAGGATTTGGATTTCTAGATCTTAAAAATGACCACTGGTCAATGCTGGACGATGGGCGACCACAACTGATTCTGAGACTCCTGCTCTAAATGCGCCGGGAAACACTATGTAGGCAGATGTAGCGCTTTATAAGACTATAAATAAAAAGAAATACATTCATTGATTAATTAATTAATGTTATAGAATAGAACCTTCATCGAACTTCTCAAAACAAGCACTTCTAACAGCTCACACATTTAAGGCTTTTTCTTAATGACAAAGCTCAGTTAAGAGAATGTGTATTCTAGGTAAAATCTCAATGTTAACCCTAGATTCGATAAATTGCCTTTAATCTGGGAGAATCATGATATCCGCTCTCTGGTTAAGTACTTAATTATTGATCCTTAAATAAATCTTAGAAAGACAGAAATCACAATGCACAAAAGTGTGCTCACAGTCATGCACCCCAAAGCACCCTCTGAGACCCCTTCTGCAGTTCAAAAAGGTCTGCACAAATGCATTGTGGACATGTTGATGTTGCAAACTATGGAGTGGCCTGGACAAGCCGGGAACAATTAGAAAAAATGGGGGTGACCCAATAAACCCTTCGCGAGCTTGGGCTGAAATTTGTTATAGACAAAATTGCTTACAAGGGAATTGTTATTTAGTTGTATTCTGAAACAGGAGGTTGGTCTGAAAAAGATTTTTTGTACCACCTTAATTTAATTTGTACCTGTTTTTGTCTAATTACGGACTTATAAATTTCAAAGAAAGTAGTAATTCATGATGACAATAAAAAATTAAGTAAGTGGTAATGACTACGCAGACGATCTGCAGCTTTCCTTCACCATAGACAACTCCATTGAATCAATCTCCAACTTCCAGGACACCATGGTGTTCATCCGCAACTGGATGGATCACAACCACCTAAAATTGAACCCCGGAAAGACCGAGGTACTGCTGATAGGAGATAGTTGTACATCCTGGGGGCCTCACTATTGGCCAGCAGAACTAGGGACGTTCCCTAAACCCTCCTCTTCAGTAAAAAGCCTAGGGGTGACTATTGACAAAGATCTGTCCCTAAACACTCAAGTGGGCTCGGTTGTATCTAAATGCTTTTTCCAGCTGCGGAAGATCCAAAAGATACACCACCTACTCTCCCAGGCAGCACTGATACAAGTTGTGATTGGCCTAGTCTTATCCCATCTAGACTATGCAAACTCAATCTATCTAGGCCTCCCCTCCTATCAGATCAAGAGGCTCCAGCTTGTACAGAACCAGGCAGCTAGATTGATTTATCAGCAGCCTAAGTGGCAATCGGCCAGAGCTCTGATAAAAAAACTCCATTGGCTCCCACTGCTTCAGCGGGCCACCTTTAAAACCGCCTGCCTCACATTCAAATCTCTAAATTGTTATAGCCCAGTTTTTATTAACAATCTAATACTGAGGTATGTTCCAACTCGTGATCTCCGTTCCAAACATCAGAATTTGTTGGTGAGCACAAAATTCAAACGCAAACGACATGGCGGGTGTCGCTTTGGACATTTGGCTCCACAACTATGGAAATCACTCCCATGGGAAATCCGTTCTTGCCCTGATCTACTTCGGTTCAGAAAGCAACTTAAGACATGGCTGTTCATACAGGCACATGAGTAACCATCCCCTCAGAAGTTACGTCAGAACAGTTAACTCACAATTGCTCAAAACAGCGCCATGAAACCTTGGTCTAAGTGCGCTTTATAAATTGGTTATAACATAACATAACATAACATGACTCAAAATAGAAAAAGCTACACGGGAAGTAGAATTTGTAGAATATCACTTTATATAAAAATATAATTTCATAGGGTACAATTACATTAAAATCTGGGAAAATTATCAACAAAAAACAGGTGGATAAGACATAGATTAGTTGCTCTTGAAATCCACTTGCGTTGTAGCCCACTCTTTATAGTTAAATCACAGCCGATCTTTATCAATGGATACAAAGGTAGCGCTGTGACGTCTTGATCAAAACAACAAAAGATGTGGACTCATGTGTCGACGTTTCGGCCTTATAGTTGACCAATCCTCAAGGCCATCCTCAGGACTAACAATATTTTATAAAATGTGACCCCTTCCTGGGTCTCCACTTGATCGTTGTTGACCACGTGGTTTGTTTAGGACCCTCAGTTCAAGGTTTTACCTGTCTGCTGTGTAGAAATAAATTCTTGGAGAGGCTGAGTTGTCGTAATAAATCTGCATCCAAAGTTACGGTTTCCTGGTTCAGCAGAAACTCTAGCAGAGTATCGTTCGTCGTGGCGTAGTCTCACGACTTACACCTACCCCTCACAGGATACCAGCAGGGAGATTTCTATGTTTGTATTACACCTACCCCTCACAGTATACCAGCAGGGAGTTTTATATGCTTGTTTACGCCTACCCCTCACAGCATACCAGCAGGGAGATTTCTATGTTTGTATTACACCTACCCCTCACAGGATACCTGCAGGGAGCTTTCTATGTTTGCATTACCCCTACCCCTCACAGAATAGCAGCAGGGAGGTTTCTATGTTTGAACTACACCTACCTCTCACAGGAGACCAGATTGAAGCTTTCTATGCTTGTTTTACACCTACCCCTCACATGATACTAGCAGGGAGCTTTCTATGTTAGCATTACACCTACCACTCACAGGATACCAGCAGGGAGGTTTCTATGTTTGTATTACACCTACCCTTCACAGGATACCAGCAGGGAGCTTTCTATGCTTGTATTACATTTAAAGCCCAGCAGGGAGCTTTCAATGCCTGTATTACACCTACCCCTCACAGGAGACCAGTATGAAGCTTGCTATGCTTGTATTGCATCTACCCCTCACAGGATACCAGCAGGGAGCTTTATATGCCTGTATTACACCGCCTACCCCTCACAGGATACCATCAGGGTGCTTTCTATGTTTGTATTACACCTACCCCTCACAGGATACCATCAATGAGCTTTCTATGTTTGCATTACACCTACCCTCACAGGAGACCATCAGGGAGCTTTCTATGTTTGTATTACACCTACCCTCACAGGAGACCAGCAGGGAGATTTCTATGCATGTATTACATCTACCCCTCATAGGAGACCAGTTGGGAGCTTTTTATGCCTGTATTACACATACCCCTCACAGGATACCAGCAGTGAGCTTACTGTGCATGTGTTACATCTACCCCTCACAGGAGACCAGTTGGGAGCTTTCTATGCCTGTATTACACCTACCCCTCAACGGATACTAGCAGGGAGCCTTCTAGGCCTGTATTACACCTACCCCTCACAGGAGACCAGATTGAAGCTTTCTATGCTGGTATTACAGGAGGAGGCATAGCAATCATCCACAGAGACAATGTTTCCATTTTGGAAACTGACTCCTTCAACAACAACACCTTTGAGTGCCTAACAGTCAACATCAACACGAGCAACAACAAAACACTAAACTGCCACCTTATTTACCACCCCCCAGGCAACTCCACCACGTTCGCTGAGCACCTGTCTGACCTGATTGCTAACTGATCACAACGAGAGGTGAATAACCTAATTCTGGGAGACTTCAAGCTATACTGGAATGAAGATAGCAACCCGCTAATTCAAAACCTGAGCGAGTTGCTACATAACAATAACCTCACGCAACACTGCACAGAAGAAACTCACAAAAAAGGAGCAATCCCTGATGCCATTATCGCCAAATGTGGTACAAAAGGGGATGGTGATGGACGGAGCATCTGAACCAATCAAACACTCACACCCAGTCAACAGATCTGGGTTTAATCCATCACCGTTCTTTAGCCCACTCTGCCACCCCAGTTCAGACATGGCCATATGCAAATCAGTCTGACCCTGTGCCTCATGGGAACAGTCCAGCCCGAACTGCCAAGTCATGCCTTCCCTGGACCAGAAACAAGCTTCCGAGGTATCTGTAACAGCAGGGAGGTTTGGCCATAAGTTGGCAGGGTATGCTCAGACGTGAGTCCCTTGCTCACTTTGCCACTGGATTCAAGCAAGCCTGGCTGAAGACAGCTGGAATGCCAGAAACCGGTCCTAGGAAACGTGTTTCCGGTCCAGGGAAGGCATGGCTTGGCAGTTCGGGCTGGACTGTTCCCATGAGGCACAGGGTCAGACTGATTTGCATATGTCCATGTCTGAACTGGGGTGGCAGAGTGGGTTAAATAACGGTGAGGGATTAAACCCAGATCTGTTGATTGGGTATGAGTGTTTGATTGGTTCAGATGCTCCGTCCATCACCACCCCCTTTTGTACCGCATTATCGCCAAATGTGACGCAGTGAAGATAAACCACACCCTGCCCGTAGACTGGTCTGACCACCACTTAATCCTCTTCCATCTCACTCATCCAGCCACTCTACAACCTCCCATCCAAGAAGAACCCAATTGGACCAGAAACCTCACCCAGATCAACATGACCGACCTGGAAGAAAAAGTCAATTCCCTCCTCAACACCTCCACGGGGGATCTATCCACAACAGAACTCACCGACCATTACAACACATCCCTGACATCCATTCTTGACTAGATAGCCCATCTGAAACAAAAAAAGCCAGGAACATCCCATCCAGATCCTGGTTCAATACAGACATCAATAACGAAAGGCGACAACTTAGAGCCACAGAAAGACTGTGGAAAAACAACCCCTCCACTAGCCTACTTGAACAACTCCAAGCAGCTCGAAGAAACTACAAAAAACACATATGTAACGAAAAATCAAACTTTTTCTGCTCCGCCCTGGACAATGCGAAAAGCACGCCCAACAAACTGTTCAAAATCATCAAACAACAAACCACTAAGCCCCCCGTGTCCTCTACCCAAGCGTCTAAGGAACTGTGCAAAAACGTTGCCATTTTCTTTGAAGAAAAAATCTCCAAGATTGAGCTCTCACTTGACATCACCACCAACCACGACTGTGAAAGCCTGCCCCCACTCCCTACTGAAAGCACATACAGGCACCCCACTAATACTTGGCAATCCTTCAATCCAATCTCGAAAGCCGAAATTCTCCAAAACCGCCTCGCACGTCCTTGATCCCATACCCTCCCAATTGACCAAAAAACTCAAACTCATAATAGCCCCGTTCTGGTGCAGAATCATCAACAGCTCCCTGAGAAACGGCATCATGCCGAATTGCCTCAAAGAAGGCCAAATAATGCCACTACTAAAAAAAACAGGCCTGGACTCCACAGATCTGAACAACTTCAGACCCGTCTCCAAACTACCCCTCCTTTCCAAAATTCTCGAAAAATGCGTCCTATCACAATTGACTCATCATATGGATAACATCAACCTTCTTGACCCCCACCAATCAGGTCAGAAAAGGCTACAGCACGGAGACGGCAATCCTAAACTTCACAGATGATATTCGAAAGTCACTCGATAACGATCACTGCTGCTTACTCATTCTCCTTGACATATTGGCAGCCTTTGACATGGTAGACCACCATCTTCTCATCAAGGCCCTACCAGAAAGGGCGGGTGCCGATGAGATGGTCCTTCGCTGGTTCACCTCCTTCCTCCACAACCACTCGCAAAGGATACAAATCAAAAACTTTACCTCTATCCACCCCGTCAGCAGGGGTGTGCCCCAAGGTTCAGTGCTCTCACTGCAACTGTTCAACATATATATGGAATCCCTCACCACCATACTTAAAAATGCTAATATCCCCTTCCACCTATATGCTGATGACACCCAGATCTATCTGGAAACTTCCTCCACAGATGACATCCTCAGACTAAACAACACCCTAAAAGAAATTCAACACTGGCTCACCCTAAATCACCTTAAACTTAACCAGGACAAAACGGAGATCCTCCTCACCTCCAACAAAGAAGAGAACCTACATATTGCAGAATGGCCTAAAGCGTTGGAAACTCTAAACGGCAATCTCACCCTAGCTAACTCCGTAAAATCAATAGGAATCACCCTTGACCCCAAACTGGACATGACCAAATACATCAAAAATTCTGCAGACCGCCTTCCTAAACCTGAAGCTTCTCTACAATATTAAACCATTCATCCGCAACAAAGACCTCAAACAAGCCACCCAAGCACTGGTGCTATCTAGACTCGACTACGGTAACGCATCCCTAACCTGCATCGCTAAAACCCACCTAGCTCCCCTCAAGGCAGCAGCCAGAATGGCCACTGGAATCAGGAAATATGACCACATTTCTACTGCACTAAGAGAACTAAAATGGCTCCCAATTGATCAACGGGCGTACTTCAGAACGGTCTGACACACGCACAAAGCCCTACACACAGGGAAACCGGACTACCTGACCGCCAAGCTCAAAAGTACAGGTCAGACAAAGAACCTCTGGAGCTCCAACTCCGTCCTTCTCATCCCCATGAGAGCATGCAAACAATCAACCGCTGCGAGGTCATTTGCGGGAAATACGCCCAAAATCTGGAACTCCATCCCAGCAGACATCAGAACAATCCCGTCCTTCACAAAATTCAAAATGCACCTTAAAGCTCTCCTCCTCAACCGCTCCAACCGAAAGGGATAACCCCCTCCTCCATGCCTAACCCTATCCGCGCTTTGGCTCCGCACCAACCGACTCACCTCAGCCAAAACGAGGTTTACTCAGGACACTTGAACTACCTTAACAATGCATGCAACAAGACCACCTCAAGACTCTACTACTACCTCAAGAATTTGAGGCACACGTGGACTTCCGAACTTTTGTTTGATATTGCTTTATTAAGTATCTCCTATGAAACACTGTTGTAAAGCGCTCCAATACCCTCGGGTCAGGTCAGCGCTATATAAAACTCCTACAACAAAATAAATAAAAATAATATATAAATTACACCTACCCCTCACAGGATACCAGCAGGGAGCTTTCTATGCCTGTATTACACCTACCCCTCACAGGAGACCAGCAGCGAGCTTTATAAAGTTGTATTACACCTACCTCTCACAGGATACCAGCAGAAAGCTTTATAAGGTTGTATTACACCTACCTCTCACAGGAGATCAGATTGAAGCTTTCTATGCTTGTTTACACCTACCACTCACAGCATACCAGCAGCGAGGTTTCTATGTTTGTATTACAACTACCACTCACAGGAGACCAGATTGAAGCTTGTATTATTCCTTCCCCTCACAGGATACCAGCAGGGAGCTTTCTATGTCTGTATTACACCTACCCCTCACAGGATACCAGCAGGGAGCTTTATAAAGTTGTATTACACCTACCTCTCACAGGATACCAGCAGAAAGCTTTATAAGGTTGTATTACACCTACCCCTCACGGGATACCAGCAGGGAGCTTTATATGTTTGTATTACACCTACCCCTCACAGGATACCAGCAGAAAGCTTTATAAGGTTGTATTACACCTACCCCTCACGGGATACCAGCAGGGAGCTTTCTATGTTTGCATTACATCTACCCTCACAGGATACCAGCAGGGAGCTTTCAATGTTTGTATTACATCTACCCCTCACAGGATACCAGCAGGGAGGTTTCAATGCCTCTATTACACCTACCCCTTATAGGATACCAGCAGGGAGCTTTAAAAGGTTGTATTACACCTACCCCTCACAGATACCAGCAGGGAGCTTTCTATGTTTGTATTACATCTACCCCTCACAGGATACCAGCAGGGAGCTTTCTATGCTTGTATTACACCTACCCCTCACAGAACACCAGTAGGGAGCTTTCTATGCATGTATTACAACTACCCCTCACAGGACACCAGCAGGGAGGTTTCAATGCCTGTATTACACCTACCCCTCACAGGAAACCAGCAGGGAGCTTTCTATGTTTGTATTACACCTACCCCTCACAGGATACCAGCAGAGAGCTTTCTATGTTTGTATTACACCTACCCCTTACAGGATACCAGCAGGGAGCTTTAAAAGGTTGTATTACACCTAACCCTCACGGATACCAGCAGGGAGCTTTCTATGTTTGTATTACATCTACCCCTCACAGGATACCAGCAGGGAGCTTTCTATGGTTGTATTACACCTACTCCTCACAGGACACCAGTAGGGAGCTTTCTATGCATGTATTACAACTACCCCTCACAGGACACTAGCAGGGAGGTTTCAATGCCTGTATTACACCTACCCCTCACAGGAAACCAGCAGGGAGCTTTCTATGTTTGTATTACACCTACCCCTCACAGAATACCAGCAGAGAGCTTTCTATGTTTGTATTACACCTACCCCTCACAGGATACCAGCAGGGAGCTATCGGTTCTTAATTTACACCTACCCCTCACAGAATACCAGCAGTGAGCTTTATGTACCGGTATTAAATCTACCCCTATAGCATACCAGCAGGGAGCTTTATATGCCTGTATTACACCTACACCTCACAGTATACCAGCAGGGAGATTTCTATGCTTGTTTACATTACCCCTCACAGGATACCAGCAGGGAGCTTTATATGCCTGTATTACACCTACCCCTCACATGATATCAGCGGGAAGCTTCATACACATGTATTACCAGGATACCAGCAAGGTGCTTTCTATATTTGGATTACACCTACCCCTCACATTATCCAGCAGCGAGCTTTCTATGCTTGTATTACACCTGCCCCTCACAGGATACCAGCAGGGTGCTTTATATGCCTATTTTACAACTACCCCTCACAGGATACTAGCAGTGAGCTTTCTGTACCTATATTACACCTACCCCTCACAGGATACCAGCAGGGAGCTTTAAATGCCTGTATTACACCTACCCCTCACAGGTAACCAGTAGGGAGCTCTGTATGCATGTGTTACACCTACCACTCACAGGATACCAGCAGGGAGCTTTATATACATGTACTACACCTACCCCTCACAGGATATCAGCAGGGAGGTTTCTATGTTTGTATTACACCTACCCCTCACAGGATACCAGCAGGGAGCTATCGGTTCTTGTATTACACCTACCCCTCACAGGATACCAGCAGTGAGCTTTATGTACCTGTATTAAACATACCCCTATAGCATACCAGCAGGGAGCCTTCTATGCTTGCATTACACCTACACCTCACAGGATACCAGCAGGGAGCTTTCTATGCTTGTTTACATTACCCCTCACAAGACACCAGCAGGCAGCTTTCTATTCCTGTATTACACCTACCCCTCACAGGACACCAGCGGGGAGCTTCATACACTTGTATTACCAGGATACCAGCAGGGAGCTTTCTATATTTGGATTACACCTGCCCCTCACATGATACCAGCAGCGAGCTTTCTATGCTTGTATTACACCTGCCCCTCACATGATACCAGCAGGGCGCTTTATATGCCTGTATTACAACTACCCCTCACAGGATACCACCAGTGAGCTTTCTGTGCCTGTATTACACCTACCCCTCACAGGATACCAGCAGGGAGCTTTAAATACCTGTATTACACCTACCTCTCACAGGATACCAGCAGGGAGCCCTGTATGCATGTATTACACCTACCCCTCACAGGATACCAGCAGGGTGCTTTATATGCATGTATTACACGTACCCCTCACGGGATATCAGCAAGGAGCTTTCTATGTTTGTATTACACCTACCCCTAACAGGATACTAGCAGGGTGTTTGCTATGCCTGTTTTACACCTACCCCTCACAGAATACCAGCAAGGAGCTCTGTATGCATGTATTACACTTACCCCTCACAGGATTCCAGCAGGGAGCTTTCTGCACCTATATCACACATACCCCTCAGAGGACACCAGCAGAGAGATTTCCATGCCTGTATTTCATGCCCCCTCACACGATACCAGCAGGTAGCTCTGTATGCACGTATTACACCTACCCCTCACAGGATACCAGCGGGGAGCTTTCTATGCTTGTATTACACCTACCCCTCACAGGATACAAGCAGCAAGCTTTCTATGCTTGTATTACACCTACCCCTCACAGGATACCAGCAGGGAGCTCTGTATGCATGTATTACACCTACCCCTCACAGGATACCAGCAGGGAGCTTTCTATGCTTGTTTTACACCTACCCGTCACAGGATACCAGCAACGAGCGTTCTATACTTGTATTACACCTACCCCTCACAGTTTATAAGCAGGGAGCTTTCTATGTTTGTATTACACCTACCCCTCACAGGATACCAGCAGGGAGCTTTCTCTGCCTGTGTTACACCTACCCCTCACATGATATCAGCAGGGAGCTTTCTATGTTTGTATTAGACCTACCCCTCACATGATATCAGGAGGGAGCTTTCTATGTATATATTTCACCTACCCCTCACAGGATACTAGCAGGGAGTGTTCTATGCCTGCATTACACTTACCCCTCATAGGATCCTAGCAGGGAGCTTTATATGCCTGCATTACACGTACCCCTTACAGGATACCAGCAAGGAGCTCTGTATGCATGTATTACAACTACCCCTCACAGGATACCAGCAGGGAGCTTTCTATGCTTGTATTACACCTACCCTAATAGGATACCAGCAGGGAGCTTTCTATGCTTGTATTACACCTACCCCTTACAGGATACCAGCAGGGAGCCTTCTATGCATGCATTACACCTACCTCTCACATGATACCAGCAGGGAGCTTTCTATGCTTGTAATACACCTACCCCTCACAGGATACCAGCAGGGAGCCTTCTATGCATGTATTACACCTACCCCTCACAGGATACCAGCAGGGAGCTTTCTATGCTTGTACTAAACCTACCCCTTACAGAATACCAGCAGGGAGCTTTCTATGCATGTATTACACCTACCCCTCACAGGATACCAGCAGGGAGCTTTCTATGCATGTATTACACCTACCCCTCACAGGATACCAGCAGGGAGCTTTCTATGCTTGTATTACACCTACCCCTCACAGGATACCAGCAGGGAGCTTTCTATGCTTGTATTACACCTACCCCTCACAGGATAGCAGCAGGGAGCTTTCTATGCATGTATTACACCTACCTCTCACAGGATACCAGCAGGGAGGTTTCTATGCTTGTATTACACCTACCCCTCACAGAATACCAGCAGGGAGCTTTCTATGCAAGTATTACACCTACCCTTACACCTACCCCTCACAGGATACCAGCAGGGAGCTTTCTATGCTTGTATTACAACTACCCCTCAAAGGATACCAGCAGGGAGCTTTCTATGCATGTATTACACCTACCCCTCACAGGATACCAGCAGGGAGCTTTCTATGCTTGTATTACACCTACGCCTCACAGGATACCAGCAGGGAGCTTTCTATGCTTGTATTACACCTACCCCTCACAGGATACCAGCAGGGAGCTTTCTATGCTTGTATTGCACCTACCCCTTACAGGATACCAGCTGGGAGCTTTCTATGCATGTATTACACCTTCCCCTCACAGGAGACCAGCTGGGAGCTTTCTATGCTTGTATTACACCTATCCCTCACAGGAGATCAGCTGGGAGCTTTCTATGCTTGTATTACACCCACCCCTCACATGATACCAGCAGGGTGCTTTATATGCCTGTATTACAACTACCCCTCACAGGATACCACCAGTGAGCTTTCTGTGCCTGTATTACACCTACCCCTCACAGGATACCAGCAGGGAGCTTTAAATACCTGAATTACACCTACCTCTCACAGGATACCAGCAGGGAGCCCTGTATGCATGTATTACACCTACCCCTCATAGGATACCAGCAGGGAGCTTTATATGCATGTATTACACCTACCCCTCACGGGATATCAGCAGGGAGCTTTCTATGTTTGTATTACACCTACCCCTAACAGGATACTAGCAGGGAGTTTGCTATGCCTGTTTTACACCTACCCCTCACAGAATACCAGCAAGGAGCTCTGTATGCATGTATTACACTTACCCCTCACAGGATTCCAGCAGGGAGCTTTCTGCACCTATATTACACATACCCCTCAGAGGACACCAGCAGAGAGATTTCCATGCCTGTATTTCATGCCCCCTCACAGGATACCAGCAGGTAGCTCTGTATGCACGTATTACACCTACCCCTCACAGGATACCAGCGGGGAGCTTTCTATGCTTGTATTACACCTACCCCTCACAGGATACAAGCAGCGAGCTTTCTATGCTTGTATTACACCTACCCCTCACAGGATACCAGCAGGGAGCTCTGTATGCATGTATTACACCTACCCCTCACAGGATACCAGCAGGGAGCTTTCTATGCTTGTTTTACACCTACCCCTCACAGGATACCAGCAACGAGTGTTCTATACTTGTATTACACTTACCCCTCACAGTTTATAAGCAGGGAGCTTTCTATGTTTGTATTACACCTACCCCTCACAGGATACCAGCAGGGAGCTTTCTCTGCCTGTGTTACACCTACCCCTCACATGATATCAGCAGGGAGCGTTCTATGTTTGTATTACACCTACTCCTCACAGGATACAAGCAGGGAGCTTTCTATGTTTGTATTAGACCTACCCCTCACATGATATCAGCAGGTAGCTTTCTATGTATATATTTCACCTACCCCTCACAGGATACTAGCAGGGAGCTTTCTCTGCCTGTATTACACATACCCCTCTCAGGATACTAGCAGGGAGTGTTCTATGCCTGCATTACACTTACCCCTCATAGGATCCTAGCAGGGAGCTTTATATGCCTGCATTACACGTACCCCTTACAGGATACCAGCAAGGAGCTCTGTATGCATGTATTACACCTACCCCTCACAGGATACCAGCAGGGAGCTTTCTATGCTTGTATTACACCTACCCTAATAGGATACCAGCAGGGAGCTTTCTATGCTTGTATTACACCTACCCTTTACAGGATACCAGCAGGGAGCCTTCTATGCATGCATTACACCTACCTCTCACAGGATACCAGCAGGGAGCTTTCTATGCTTGTAATACACCTACCCCTCACAGGATACCAGCAGGGAGCCTTCTATGCATGTATTACACCTACCCCTCACAGGATACCTTCAGGGAGCCTTCTATGCATGTATTACACCTACCCCTCACAGGATACCAGCAGGGAGCCCTGTATGCATGTATTACACCTACCCCTTACAGGATACCAGCAGGGAGCCTTCTATGCATGCATTACACCTACCTCTCACAGGATACCAGCAGGGAGCTTTCTATGCTTGTAATACACCTACCCCTCACAGGATACCAGCAGGGAGCCTTCTATGCATGTATTACCCCTACCCCTCACAGAATACCAGCAGGGAGCTTTCTATGCATGTATTACACCTACCCCTCACAGGATACCAGCAGGGAGCTTTCTATGCATGTATTACACCTACCCCTCACAGGATACCAGCAGGGAGCTTTCTATGCTTGTATTACACCTACCCCTCACAGGATACCAGCAGGGAGATTTCTATGCTTGTATTACACCTACCCCTCACAGGATAGCAGCAGGGAGCTTTCTATGCTTGTATTACACCTACCCCTCACAGGATACCAGCAGGGGGCTTTCTATGCTTGTATTACACCTGCCCCTCACAGAATACCAGCAGGGAGCTTTCTATGCATGTATTACACCTACCCTTACACCTACCCCTCACAGGATACCAGCAGGGAGCTCTCCATGCATGTATTACACCTACCCCTCACAGGATACCAGCAGGGAGCTTTCTATGCTTGTATTACACCTACCCCTCACAGGATACTATCAGGGAGCTTTCTATGATTGTATTACACCTACCCCTCACAGGATACCGGCTTCGGTGCTTCTCCGAGGTCGCGCCCCGGCGCAGTGAATGCCTTATGGACCACAATCACTCCGCCGATGAGAATGTCTCCCTCCGCGGAGTAGGCCTCCTGTGTCCAGCCCTGGACTACACACCCCGGCTGCAGGCCCCGCCCCCCTCCAGCTGTGACAGAGGTGAGGAGAGAGGCTGTGCAGAGCCACAGGGCCATCATGGGTGAAGAGGGGCCCCGTTCCTGTGATGAGGGGGTCCACCTCCTATTAGACTGGACAGATGGACAGAAGGACTGACACTTTACACCACTGACTCTGAACCCTGCAGTCTGCCCCGGGCGACGACCAGAGAGAGAGGGGGAGGGGGTCCTTGGCCCAGAGCAGGGTCTGTGTCTCTGGGTGGGGGGGGCATGAGGGCATTTAAACATGTTCACTACAGAGGCCGCGACGTCAGAGCTTTATAGAGTCAGAGTGAGGATGAGACAAGTGCCCAGAGGACGAGCGCAGGCCTCTAGGCGCTGGGGGAGGGGCGCAGGCCTCTAGGCGCTGAGGACGAGCGCAGGCCTCCAGGCGCTGAGGAGGGCGCAGGCCTCCAGGCGCTGTTAATCACCATACTTGAGGTAATTACAGGGCAGGTTATAATAAGCAGGAAGGGAGCAGTGTCTTCCTTCTCTTGTGTTTTATTCTCAAAGGATGTGATAAATCTAAAAGGAGAACTGAAGCCGTCCTGGTGGCCCCCGGAGGTCAGGGGACCTTCCTTCGATCTGTAGCCAGTGTGCCAGGGGCCCCAGTGCAAGGAAGGAAAGGGCCCCTGACAGCTCTTTGAACTGTGAAATACAGCAAGAATCAGGGTTCAGTGTGCTCTGAGCCCCGGCGCCACTGCACCTGCTGCACCAACGGAAGCCACGCCCCTGCCTTGGACCGATACCGGCAGGGGTGCAGCAACCAGTGGTGCAGGCGGTGCAGTGCACCGGGACCAGAGGTGGGAGGGGCCACACTACGACAAGTCCTTGAGCCCTGGGGGGCTACATTACAGCGCTGGAGCCCCGACGCTGAAGGAGCAGTAAACAGGATTTAAAGTTTGATTTTGTCTTCTCGCACTTTCTGTGCGTTCAAAGACAGAGGTCAAGGGTCAGCTTAGTCTTGTGTTTACTTTTCTTTTCCTTATGGATTGAGGATTTTGTAAAATGAATGATGAGAAAACCTTGCTGGTAGGAAAGGAAAGACTGCAGGAGGCCGTCTTCCTCTCCATGCAGCCACATTTAAATACATATAAAAGAACTGTTCACACATTTAAAAATAAAGGAAAGCACACATGACGCGTTTCACCCCCAATTGTAAAGTGTGATGGAAACAACAATTTTAAAGGAGACAAAACAAATAAATACACTTTCCTTGGCGATGCACAAATGAAAAATATGTTCTAGCTCATTATCGGGCGCCTCATAAAGGTTTGTCAGTGAAGTTGTATGTGTGTGCAAATGAAGTGGTCATTTCAATGGAAAAGGTGCGGTCTGCACACGACGGAGGATACTGTGGCGTGCTCCCCGCTTAGGTAGACATATGAATGATGACGCCAACATGGAACTTGGCATTACGCGTCTTTATGCTTCTGCGTGTAACCACAAACTCAACATTCTAAATCATGAATTCTATCAACCGCACCCGAACACTTACGTCACTGCTCTACGGAGTCCGTCACAAACCCAAAGCGTCCCGTCATCTCTAACTCACAAGACACTATGGGCAGATTTACAAGAAAACGGCGCATCTGCGCCTCCATGCGAAACCCTTGCGCCACCATTGATGCGCCATATTTACAATACGGTGGACCATGGGGCAAGGATTGAAAGATGCATCAGAAATTCTGACGCATCTGTTACCACAAAAGTCATGCATTGCTGGAGTCATGTCGCAAGAACGACGCAACTCCAGCACTGCCGGGGGAGGCCTATTCCCAATACAATGAGTCACTCCTTACGCCTGCTCAAGCAGGCGTAGGTTTTTGACGCAGTGGGGTCCTATAAGTGGCCCAGTAAAATCTTGTAAATTTTACTGTGTCACTTCTACGTGGCTTTTTTGCGTGGGAACTCCCACCCTGCATGCATTATACCTGACGCAGGTGTTTATGAGACGCTGGGATTTACAATGTGACACATCTACCTAGATGTGTCACTTTGTAAATGGGCCGCAACGTGGTACATTGTTTACGCCCCCGATGCGTCACAAGAAGTGATGCACAGCGGCAAAGAGTGTTGGATGGGGCTTGTAAATCTACCCCTTAATTTCCCCCCTTGTTAAATAAAAAGTACAGATATTACATATATACGTCACAACTCTTCAACAAGTCGTCATGGACATGGAATGAATTGCCCGGATCTTGTTCGATGAGGTTGTGAAGAGACAGGAGAAGTGACCATGGCCGGCACTACTAATGCAGAGACAGGTGGTGTCGCTGGGTGCTCAGAAGTCTCAACTGAAGCCGTCTCACCTCTGACATCAGGAGCTAGTGAATGATGAGGCAGATGCTTGACGTGCGAATAAACTCGCGTCAGGACTTTCAAGGGCGGTGAGAAGTCACCATGTGTCCTTTACTAGCCACAACTTTAAATGGATCGGCATCGAATGGAGCATCGGAGTGGCGTTTTCTCTTTTGTCTTACAAGGACTCCATCTCCTGTAAACACAGTCTTATGAGCACATCAGCATTTGTTTGCTTAGATTTTCACCTTGTGACACTAATCTCTTTGACAGACGTCACCATTATTAGTTGATCTTTCATTGGTCCAATGCAACAACGTGGTCATAAGGCTCTCCCAAACATCAGGTTGGCAGGACTTTCCCTGTCGTTGAATGGGGAGTCGACAGCTATGCACAAAGAGCAGAATGAAGAGCTGATTTGAGATCAAGCTTCTCCAGGGCAGCCGCTGAACGGTCTTCTTGAGTGTGCTCATGAAACGCTCGACAACGCCATTTGCTTGTGGCCAAAGAGGTTTGCTTTTCTTATGTTTAAGATTTGAATGATTAAGAAAGTCTTCGAATTCTCAACTGTTAAAAGGAGGGCTACTGTCAGACTTCAGAATTGAAGGAACACGCCCGGGTGTAAAAATACCATCTAACCTCTCGCTGAATTTGTCATGAGTGATCGATGAAAGGTCAACAAGAGCACTCATCACTGACCATCATCAGAGGTGTCCATTGTCAAGGGGCCCAAACAAGTCAACAGCGATTCTCTCCCGCACATGCATTGGAAGATCAGATATGCTCAATGGATGCTGGGTTGTTTTGGGAGATAAGCAGTTGCACAAATTACATTCCTTTAATTCCCTCTCAACTCTTTTGTCAAAATGAGGAAAGCAAACTCAGTCTCGGAAAGCTCGATTTGTGGCAATGTAGGAAATGGGGTCTCCAATCCCACAGGGGGTAGCTTGATGCGAGAAGGTAGGCACCCGAAAGCTTAGGTGTAAAGTGACCATACAGCACACACATCCACTGAGCCAGTAAACGCATGCAATGACTGACACCACACCAGTTAGGTTGATTAAAATCAATAAGCTTTTATCTAAAATCAAAATCAGGGTAATCAATAATCAAGGTATCAATATCTTACCAACACCTTTCATCAGGGGAGCAAAGGGAGCAGTTCAATAATCAATGTAGCATGTCTCAATAACCATTTTATTAAAGTAATAAACGTTTCTTTACTCAGCAATAAACATTTCATTGAATGACTAAAGGCATTCAGGAAACACTGCATTAGGCAGGAGTATAAAACATTCCATTAAAGATCAGGTAACATCTCATTAGTCAAGAGAACAAACATCTCATCAGGCAAAGTCAACATTTAATTAGGCCAGAATATCCATTGCATTAGGCAGAAATAAACATTTCATTTAACCAGGAATGGGCGTTTCAGCACTCAAACAGGTCAATAGGCCCAGTAGCCTGGCTTCCTTGTGAAAACAAGCTGTAAAGAACTATGCCCCAGCCAGGGGCTAACTTTTAGGGTCACACAGTCACTAAAGGGGCTTTATCAATATCCTTGCCCCGTTCAGGGCCCTTATCAGTTTAACAGGAAGCCAATTAGGGCCAACGGGGCCCAACTTCAGCTTTCCCCAGGGGAGGGGCGTACTTGGGGCCTCCTTCGGCCTTCCGCCCTCCTCCCCGGGGTTTACCTTGTCTCTTCGGCCTACTCGGGCCCTTGCGGCGAACTGCGGGAAGATCGGGGGCTCACTCTCCCTGGAGCCCCTCTCGCCAGCAGTGCGGGCTTCCTGGTAGTGCCCGGGGTCAGCAGGGGTTACATGGGGTCTCTGGCGCATCTGGCTTAGACAGGAGAGCCCCGCGCTGACAGGGAGCCGGTCCCGGGCCCTCCGATAGCTCCTGAACCCTGGGACCAATCAGAGTGCGGCGATGGGGAAAGCTCGCCCGCGGCCGCCAATGGCAGCGCGGCCCGCGAGGGCGTGTCAGTCTCCCTCCCAATAGCAGGCCACAATGACGGGGGCGCGTCCGGTGACACGGCTTGCGTCCCCCTTCCCGTGATGGGGTATTCTCGGCCTCAGAGGCCTAGCGAGGCCTCCAGGAAACCCACGGCGGCTCTCCCTGAAGTCGGGGCCACGGCGGGGAGCAGCAACCAAGGTTCCCGGGCTGCTGCTGTGACAGGTGGACACGGGCCCAGCGTGGTCTGCAGAAACGCGGCGGCGGCCCTCTCCTGGCTCCGGGGCTGCCGAGAGGACGATGGAAGCAGTGAGGGCCCCCCCAAGGAAGGTTAGAACGGCGTCGCTTTTGGGGGCGGCACAGCAGCCTCGACCAGTCTAGCGCTTGATGGGAGTTACACAGCGCTCCTAAGACACCGCAGTTCTGGCAATACCGCTGGTAACACAGCGCTTTGGGGGCAACAGCAGTTGGGTGAAACACGATGTGGGGCAGACACAGCAGCTCTGGCAGTCTACAGCACTTCTCAGGGGCCCAGTAGGAGAGCGCTGGGTAGGTAGGGCAGACAGTTTAGCAGTGGAGATGAGGCAGGACAGCACAGGGGCACAGGTTAAGACAAAGGGGGCAGAGATGGCGCAGCCCAGCACCTGGTTGATCCCCAGTAGTCCTAGTTAGCACAGGTAGGTAGTTTCTCTCTGCGCTAGATGGCTCCTGCGCCCTTGGTAGGTAGTTTCTTCAAAGGGTTTGAGCTGGTGGCTGATGGCAGGATAGTCTCAGCAGGTCTCCTGCAGGTGGTCCCTGGGTTCCCCTCCCGCCGGGCCAGATAAGTGGGCTAGATCAGTGTCCCTCACTCAGCTTGGTGAGCAGCGCCTAAGCCCTGTCACCCCAGTGGCATAATTCCCCCTCTAGGCCCTACCGCCTAAGTCTCCTGCGTAGGTTCCCCCAGGTCAGTGATGCCCCAACTGACTAAAAAGTTTCCCTCCTTTCCTTAAATAGGTCCAGGTCAGGTGACCACACTCTAAGGCGGCAAAAGCAGACCCCTCCCCTGTTCTGGAAGGTTCCAGGAGCTTCCCTACTCTAGCTATGGGCAGGGAAGGCAGGCTGGTGTTGCAACAACGTTTAAGGGTCCCAGCCAGCTCCTGGCAACCAGGGTGCTACTAAAAAGACCACTCTACAGTATCAGGGGCCTGTGGCAGCCATGTTGGAAGAAGAGAGCACCTGCACCTTAGCATTGAGTAGCAATAGGAAGGCACTCGGAGACCTAAGGCCAATGAAAAAGAGGGTGGGAAAAATGAGGCAAGGGCAAAAAAACAGGGAAAGACCACCCTAGGGCTGACAGGTCTAACAGGCAACAATTTAACAATGTCTTTCATGTGCCATTTCAATGACTTGTTGTCTCAGACTCTCTGGTATTACAAATCTCGAACCTTGTTAGACAAAGCCTTCTTGAGTATCAGAAAGTTCATCTTTCACATTCTTGAATTTTTGATATTCACAGTCTTTCATAAGAGATCAAGTGTGCTGTTTCCAGGATTGATGTGCGGTCTTGTCTTTGAGTATCAGTTTGTCACTATCTGTGCTCGTGGCAGTAATGATTTGTTCCAGTGAAATAGCGGCAGGTGTACTGGACTTTACGATGAAGTTAATATATGCTTATGCCGCTTTGGAAGGGGCTCCTTGAGACTACGCTGGCGCTCGTGAAAAATAGCAGAGTGTTGACCTTTCCCTGGTCGGTGCACAATAGTGAACTCATATTTCTGTAGTCGCAAACGCCAGCATTCAATACGAGGAGAGGCATCTTGGCTTTAGGATTGCCAAAAATAGTAAGCACTGATGATCTGTGACAAGAGTGAAATGGTTTCCATAAAAGAGTACGATGAAATGTTCACAAGCGATTTTTTTGGGCAAGGATTGGGTCTAACCCGACCGGATTTGCCTCAACAATAACCTCTGTGTGAAGCTTCAGATCAAATTAGGCCATTACAGTGGCATTCTCAATTGCATGTTTGATTTTCTTGAAGCTTTGTTCACTTTCATGTGATCAGTGAAATTAAGCGTTTTGTTTCATTAAGTCTCTTAAGGGAGAGCTTACTGCTGCAAAGTCACGTATGTACCTGGACCAGTAACTGGCCATGCCAAGAAGAGAGTGTAGCATGGTAACATCTTGTGGGGGCCAGGTGGCTGACAAAGCCTTTACTTCAACCGGATCTGACATCATTCCCCCATCAGAGAAATTATGGTCAAAGAATTTGAGTTTTGTTTTGTGGAACTCAAACATCTCTGAGTTCAAAGTGAGGCCTGCATCAGCAGATAAAGTACACCCTTTTGTAAGTGCTCTACAATGCTCCTTCTGTGTAGCCCCAAGACCAATATGTCATCACTGTAATTGAAAGCATTTGTAACAGGCTGTATTATACGTCGAATGACATCCTGAAAATCTTCTGCAGCTGATGACACACTGACACTTAATCTTTTATATCTGAACAAACCAATATGGGGAGAAAAGTTAGTAATGTACCTTCAATTTTCTTTGAGTTCCAATTGATGATACCCTTTGCTTGGGTCAATTCAAGACAACGCTTGGGTAAGTTGGCGAGCCGCAATAACGCAGAAAATATCGCAAACGGGCAGGAAAAAAACGTCAGCATCTTCACGTTATTTCCGCCTGATCGATTTTTGACATTTACGCGATAGTTTGCGAAAGAGAATTTCACAAATTCCGCTCATCCCTAGTGATTTTCCTTCAGCAGCGGCGAGGGATCTGTTGGGTGAGGAGGTGTGTGGTGGCTTTTTGGAAGGCGAAGTGGATGCTTCGGTGGTCAGTCCAGAGGAGTTCGGTGGTGTGGCTGACGGAGACGTGTGGGCTTGAGGAGAAGACAGGGTTGAGCGTGTGGCCGGCGGAATGGGTGGGCGTTGTGACGAGTTGCTTCAGTCCGTGGTTGGCGAGCTTATCGATCAGGGTTGTGGATTTGTTGTCGTTGTTGTTCTCAAGGTGAAAGTTCAGGTCTCTGAAGATGATGTAGTCGCTGGCGGTCAGAGCATGCATGCTGATGAAGTTGGTGATGGAGGTGCTGAACTGGGGATGAGGTCTGGGGGGCCAGTAGACGAGGGTGCCTCTGAGGGTGGAGTTAGGGTCTGTGTGGATCTGGAAGTGCATGTGTTTGGCGGTGCTGAGCGCGTCGCCGGTGCTAGTCGAGACACTGATGCTGTTCTTGTGGACGCTGGCGATTCCTCCTTCAACTCCGTTGGTGTGGTCTCTGCGGGTGATCTTGTAGCTGTCTGTGATGGCTATGGAGATGTCGGTTGAGGAGGAGTCGTTCAACCAGGTCTCTGTCAGGAAGGCGGCGTCTGGGGATGTTGTGTTGAGCAGGTCCCAGAGCTCGACGGCGTGTTTGTGTGCGGAGTGGGTGTTCAGTAGTATGCATCGGAGGTGGTTGGGGTCTTTCTTGGCAGGTGGTTCGTCGGCTCTGAGGCTGGTGTAGCTGCAGTTCCAGCAGGTGAAGGGACCATGTATGCGTTTCGGGGTGGCCTTGAAGCAGGTGTGGATCTGTTCGGAGTTGAGAAGTGGCTGCGGTCGTCGTGGTGGGTGCGGGGGCCAGGGGTTCTGGCGCTGGGCGCGGTCCAGGCGTGTACGGGCGCAGACGGATTTGCCTTAGGCATGCATTCGGCGTGCCAGTGGCGCGCACGCTGTGCGCGGCCAGGCAGCGGCCGGAATATATTGGGAGGTGGGAGGGAGGAGCAGTTGGGAGGTGGGGGCAGTGAGTAGGCAGTCATGGGGGCGGGCCGCAGGAGAGGCAGCGACGGGGGCGGTGAGGGACGATGAAGGGAACAGAAGGCAAAAGGGCACAAAAAACAAGGGAAAACGAGTGTCACAGAAGGCAAGAGGGCACAGAAATACAGGGAAAAAATTAGTGGCACAGAGGGCACAAAGGGCACAGAAATACAGGAAAAAGGAGTGGTACAGAAGGCAAGAGGGCACAGAAATACAGGGAAAAAACGAGTGGCACAGAAGGTAAAAAGAGCACAAGAATACAGGGGCAGCTGAGAAACAGAAGGCAAAAACGGGCAGAGAGGCACGGGGGCAGGGAGGAGAACAGAAGGGAAAACCGGGCTGAGAGACACGGGGACAGCGAGGGGATCAGAGGGAGGAAAATGGGCACGGACCAGGAACAGGCAGCGGGGGAAGACAGAACAACAGCAGTCACAGACACAACAATGAAATACAGGCAATACAATTAAACAATAAAGCAGAAGATGAACAAACCTACAGCCTCCACTGGCCACCAGGGAGAGTAGCCGCTTTTAGTATGTGTCCTGCATGGATGAGGCGGTGGGGTTTATTTTCTCAAATGTCCACTCTTTCATCTGGTGTGGAAGCTGGTGGTGAGGTGTCCAAGCCCGGATATAGTGGTGAAAGTAATAAAGTGGCTGTTCATTTTCCCTTGAATGCTGGTTCACACAAGAAGGATTGGGTTCCTAAAATCAAGGTGGGAGATTGGGTGAAAATTAAGATTCCTCACAATGTACCTAAGGGTTTGTCAAAATTCAGTCCGCCTGTTCGTGTAAATGCCATTTTTTGTTACGCCGTCAGAGTCAATGGTAAGAGTTGGTGGAACATTTCCAGGGTTTACAAACTTCCTGATAAAGTTGTATATAAAATGGGACTAGAATTTAGTTCGGTATGTTCTCCTAAAATGTCAATCCATGGAGCTTCTAGTTCTGATGTAGGAAAAGGAGCTTCTACCTCTGGTATTTCTGGTCCTAATGCTGGCACGAGTTGTGTCCAAACACAACCTATGCGGAAAAGTAGTCGGAGAACGGTTCCGCCTAAACGTTTGGATTTATAATTCATTTCATTTCGGAACAAATGTTTCTCATTATTATTACGTTTTTGTGGATGTTCTCTATTTTCTTATGCATTTATCATTTGTTTCTTCCATGCTTTGTTTTCTCTTCTCGTTTTCACCTTCTCCCTGACCTTTTCCTTATTTTGTTTGTTTTGATATGAAGAAGAGAGATGTTGTAGTAATGTAATGTATTCTTCCCCATTAGAATGTTCCCCTAGCACTATGGTGATAGAACGTGTTTTCTTGAAGGTCCCAGGGCTGTTGCTTATTTCCCTGGAAGCTGTGGAGACGAACGGTAATAAAGTTCTTTGTGCTACAACTTACCTTGGTTTGTGGTCACTTCAGGGCCCTTTCAAACATTGTGGTTCCAGCTGAAAGAATGCCTGAGGTGCTGTAAGGTGGCAGAGGGCCTGAATGACATGACCTGACCAGCCTGTCACACCTGATTTTGATGGTGGTGTAGAGGTGCCAAAGCCTACTGCACCTTAGTGGATGTCACTCCTCCTTCTAACAGGAGAGACAGATGTTGTTATTAAGTCCTTTTTCCCAGGGAGTCCTCACCATAGACGTGTAAAAAGGCCCACTGCCCCATCCCAGACAGGGCCTTCTTCTGAAAATAATGACAGGTAACAACATGGAGGAAATCCTTTCTGACAAAGCAGAACTTTTTACGTGCCCCCTGAATGCCCTTATCTGTGAAAACCCCAATGTGGGAAGCAATTATAAAAGTTAAACCTTTTTCTGTTGAAACAATTTGAAAACCACTCTTATAAGGACTCTTTCTGAGGACTTTCATGTGCTCTACTAGAGCTTAATGACCAGTTCATCTGAACTGCCCTATCCCATAAGATGTATGTGGAAGTTTAGTTTGCGAGCTAAACATCATCTGCGCCAGCTTGTCACCCACGTACGACGTGCACGGCAGCCATTTTAGGTATCATGGTCTCCCCTGTCCACGATCGATCGCCAGCGCGCCCCTCTGACCCAGCAAGCATCCTCCGCGCACCCTGGCTCCCCCTCCCTCCCCCTCATGAGCATAACCCTTCTGCATGACCCTGTCCTTGGGAGTCACGCCTGCGCCTGACCAGCACCTCCTCTCCTCCCATGAATGCCCCTCTGTTGATAAACCTTCCCTCCGCGCTCAATTGTCCACGCGGCATGAATACCACTCCATTGATGACCCCTTACCCCGTGTCCGACTGTCCACACAAGTCCGAGGCCATCGCCTAAGCTGGGAGATACCATTTACTGCCCCTCATTGTATGGAGTCGCCCCTCTTCAAAGGACACGCTGTTGATCAGGGCCTCCCCACCCCCTGGGATATGATCAGGCGCACACATCCTAAGACTTGGCGAAACACTCAGCTGCGTGATGACCCCCTCCTCTTATCAGCAGGTTAAGGACCTCTATTGTGAAGGTATATGGGGGTGGGATTGACACGAGGATTACGGGGATGTCTTTTTCCTTACTTCACAATGTTCTGATTGTAATAAAGAAAGGTCACATGCCATAAACCAGTGTATAAGAGGCCAGGCCTCCGAGAGGCTGGGAGAGCACCTCGAGACGATACCTTGTTGTCCGATCTGATGTGTTCTGCTCCGTCGGAATAAAACTTCTGTTTCCTGCCTTCTGGTCTCCGGCGCCTGCCTCATTGCTTGTTAATTTGAATGGTACAAGGGCGGTTAGCGCCGGGCAATCTTGAAAAAGGTCATAGCCGTACCTTTTTCCACAATTGGCGTCCCAAAGCATGGGGCCCATCAGCGACACGTGGATCCAGTGGGAGAGGTCCCGACGACAGAGTGAACAACTGCAACGATCGGGAGAGCTCGTGTCCGATAGACCCTCGTCTGACAGCCGATCATCCGACCTTCACTAGTTCTGAACAGACCTCTCTCGAGTGATCTACGGTCCTGACTGGGAACTATCAGGAGTGCCACGAACATCACGAAGAAGAGAGGATGATCGGGCGCTGGATTCAGAAGACAGGAAACCGTCCATGCGGTCCGGGTAAGGTCGTGTAGACACGACAAACTGAGAAATGATTGTTTGGTTTGGATAATACTAGTATTACGCTTTGTTGAAACCTCTGGAGATTCACCGTCTGCAAACGGAGAAAACAACAGGCTCTCTCTTTGCAAGCAGTGAAGGATAGGTAACGCAGACTTTTGTCCCCATTGTAATCCGTCGTGCCTATCTTCCTTCCCCACTGTTTTCCCGAACTGTCGTTCGTGGATTATTGTCTGGAGATTCTTTGTCTGCAAACAGGGAAGAACAAGGTCTCTCTTTGCAGGTAGAGAAAGAGTGGGTAACGCAAACCTTTTCGCACCCACTTATTCTCCCCACTGATTGTTTGATTGACCGAACATTGATTGTTCGGTATTGGTTCTTTTGAGGTATTCACCGCCGGCAAACAACGGAGAATAGAAATATTCTGTCTAGTCTTTGCCCGCCGTGATAAGATAGGTAGTGCAGACCTTTGTCCCCGTTGTAACCCGTCATGCCTATCTTCTCCCCACTGATTGGTAGCCTGTACAGCCCGGACCGCTTATTAGAGATGAACCATCCGGCTCCACTGGAAGGCACCCCTAATAAGGACATGTTCACTAAGCATGGACTAGTCGCTATAGCTTATACTAAGCTATGGCATAAATATACAAAGAAGAACCCTGAAAGTCAGTGGCCACTGATAGGTTCCTTTGATGAAAACAAAATAAAAACATTGGAAATAGCGCTCCAGAAAAATAAGACCACGCCCACTATGCTCGATAGTATAGGCATGTGGCGCAAAGAAACGGAACAACAAAAGAAAAGAGAAGAAGCAAAAATAGGGAAAGAATTACGAAAGGCAGCCCACCTAGCCGCTAAGCAACTAGAAGAAGAAATACAAGAAAGAAAAGAAGCAGCACAAAACCAAGAATCAGGGTCGACAGGTCAATGCCCTATTAGGACCCCCTCTGCGCTCTACCCTGAATTGCCCTCCAAACAACGGGCGAACGATGAGTTACTGCTAGGTCCCCCAATCATCTACATGCCCCCTCCATATGCTCCCAGCCAACAAAGCTTGCAAGCCCCGAGTGCGAGCGAAAGTGACCTTAGTGCTAGTGCACCAGCCCTCACGGCCTCCGCACCAGCCGCATTAACAACATCGTCAGACGACCCCGAGGCTAGCAAACAACCACCAGCCAGACCAAATAGGTTGAGCAAAGATGAGCGGGATGGGATCGACAAAATAGCAAAGACATTAGTAGAACGAAGGGAGAGCGAGGAATACACAATGAACACATATAATTCGCATGCCGACAGCCACAGACGGCATTTCATTTTGCGATTCAGCTACCACACCCTGAACGCATATGAAGATAGGTATCAAAGTAAGGGTCCCGCTAAACTAACAACGCTGTATAGGAAGATTGATGTTGGAGATGGGACTGAATGTGAGGCGACGGAGCTCTTCATGCAGATACTTGAGGTCCTCCGCCACCTCACGGAACAAAAACCGGAAGCCAAGGTTACAGTCCCTGAAACGACCTCAGTAGAAGTAGCCAATACTATGATGCCCATCAGGGAGGCGGCCCCTTACTGGATCCCGCCACGTGGCCAGGGAACAAGCGATGATATTAATCATGCAGATGCATGATATTAATCATGCAGATGCAAAAGGGAGAGTTGTGTACAATTGGGTTTACCAACCATGGGACCGACAAGATATCCTAACCTTTAAACAAACTCTGCCCGATTTGAGAAAGAACCCGACAGCATTCTATACCGAATTAGGCACAGCCTTGGGTTCGACGATAATGACTTTAGCGGACATTGACTTGTTCTTCGGGTTATGCCTGCCAGCTGACGTGTGGAAGCAAATCCGGAAGGCTGACCACACGGATCTGTTCGGACATACCTGGGACCAACTCGGTAAACTAGATAGACAGCGAGAGCCAGGAAGGAAACCAGTAAAGGACATACTGGAACTCCCAGACAAACTAGTTCAGAAGTTAAAGACACTGATCCCAGAAAGAAAGGTAGACTGGTCGATAGTCACGGCCTGTCGACAGAAACCCCAGGAAGATGTGTCAGAATACTTCTCCCGATTCGAGACAGTGTTCTCCGACTACAGTGGCCAAGACATGACCACCGCAACCGGACAGCACCTGTTCGTACAAAATTATGTAAAGGGCCTATCACAAGAGGTCTCCCAAAAACTACAGACGAGTGAGAGTAGTTGGGGGGCCTCCAAACCCGCAGCTATCCTTCAGATGGCTCAGTATTACGAGCACCAAAAGAATGAGAATGATAGGGCGTCCGAGAAAAAGAAGAAAGATTTAAAAGAAAGGGTAATGATAGCCCAGATACAAGGTATAGCGGCAGGACGGGAACCCCAAAGAGGGAACTACCAATCGACCACCCCCAGAAATCTACCCCCTAAGGATCACACCCCAACACCCCACACTGGACGTAGAGACATCAGCAATGACCAATGCGCCATCTGCAAAGGATTTGGCCATTGGAAATCCCAGTGTCCGGTTTTGCTAGAGATGAATAGAAATAGGGACCCCAGGGATGTGGCAGGTAGCCCGAGAAATAGAGTACAAGGATGAGGGCACACAAACGACACCAACAATGACAGATCAGGGAGATTGACCACATTTGACCGCCCCCGACAGAACCAATACCAACTATCCGATGGTGAGAATGCCCCCGATTTTGCATAGGACTGCCAGGGGCAAGGGAGGGATCCAGTCGAGCTCTGTGTTGACCAGCAAGGTCCTTACGTCACTGCTAAGGTCCTGGGTACAGAGTCTCCGTTTTTGGTAGACACTGGAGCGACACGTAGTGTGTTATCGAAACGACTGATTCCAAGGGCACCCTTGTCTGGCTCACACATTACATCGATAGGTTTCGATGGAACGCCCTCCACTAATCCCCTGTCCGTACCTATCACCTTTGACCTAGAAAACAACACCACTGATGCGACATTTCTGCTCTCCTCCAACTCCCCTGACGCCATCATGGGCATTGACTTACTGAAACATTTCCGAGCTACCATTAGGTGTTCCCCAGATGGGATCCGAGTCATCCTGTACGACAACCCAGACATGCCTAAATCTTGCCCTACACGACACATGTGCCCCATAACCGATGCTGACCTGTCCTTGCTTGATACTCTGCCTCCGTACCTATGGGCCAAAAATGACTCTGATGTGGGACGAATGATGATTGACCCCATTCATATAACCGTAAGACAGGACGCTATGCTCCCGAAACTCCCACAATATCGGATATCTCCCGAGGGCGAGAAGGCACTGGTAGCGATCATTCAATCTCTGGTGAATGCGGGAGTGGTTGAAGAGGTGGTTAGCAACGTCTGCAACAGTCCAATCCTACCTATTGTTAAGAAGCAAGGCGAAGGAGATGAGAAAGCATACCGCTTCCGGATTACTCCAAACCCTTCTCCCTCTTCACCCACGAAAGGGAGGGGTGTGCATTGTCTGTCCTAACTCAATCAATTGGTCCTAAGCAGCGCCCTTTTGCCTACTTCTCCGCCACTCTTGATCCTGTAGCCAGAGCTTTGCCTGCCTGCCTTCGAGCAGTAGCTGCCGCTGCTGTCTCTATCCGCCAGAGCGAAGGAATAGTACTTTCAAACTCCCTCACCATGTTAGTACCCCATGCTGTCGACACCCTTCTGAACCAAACCAAGACTCAACACTTAACTAGCGCACGACTTACAGGGTACGAACTGACGCTACTTGCACCCCACATCACACTAAAGAGATGCATGACTTTGAATCCCGCCACATTGTTGCCCCTGCCTGAAAATGACCCCGACGTTCCTCCCATACACGACTGTGTGACCCTCACGGACGAACAAACTAGGAGTAGAGTTGACCTCCGAGACACTGCTTTCACTGACCCCGATGGAGAGCTATGGGTAGACGGCTCATGCATCAAACTCCCAGATGGCACCACTTCAGCTGCCTATGCAGTAACGACAGCCCGAACAGTAGTTGGGACAGCCTGCATCACACAACGATCTGCTCAGGCAGCAGAGCTGATAGCCCTCACACGAGCATGCATCATAGCCACAGGGACCACCGCAAACATATATACAGACAGCCAGTATGCCTTCGGGGTGGTTCACCATTTTGGACTCCTGTGGAGGGAGAGGGGATTCCTGACGTCCCACGGCACCCCTATCCTCCATGGAGATCTAGTCTCCGCCCTGATTGAAGCAGTTCTCCTCCCCAAACGATTAGCGGTGATCAAATGTCAGGCACACAAGAAGGTGACAGACTTAGTCGGACAAGGGAATGCACTGGCCGACATCTCTGCACGAACCACAGCTGAGAATAGGACGGTGACACGCATGTATGTGACCAGGTCACAAGCAGAGAAATGGACTGACGCAAGGGAAATGATCAGAGACATCCAGTCGGCCAGCACCCCTCACGAACTGATTAAATGGGCAGGGGTGGGTTTGAAGGATGATGAGGGCTGCTGGCGAACAAAAGATGCAAATAAATGGTTGCTACCTGACTCATACCTGATCCCCATACTGACAATGGCTCATTCCCCCGCACACATAGGATCTGCACCCATGATCGAACTCATTTCCAAAGTCTGGCACAACGACAAAATCCCCGACTCAGCCAGACGCCTAGTCCAACAGTGCCTCATCTGTCTGCAACACAACCCCGGGAAAGGAACTGTGGTACCCCGGGGAGGGTTTGGGACCCCCAATCACCCCTTCGAGGTCCTTCAGATGGACTACATCCAACTAGAGAGATGCCAAAGCTTGAAGTATGTACTAGTCATCGTATGTGCCTTCAGCAAATGGGTAGAGGCCTATCCAACCCGTGACAACACTGCCATGACTACTGCCAAAGTACTACTGAAAGAATTCTTCCCTCGCTATGGCCTTTGTCGAATTTTATGGAGCGACAATGGCCCCCACTTCATAGCTGAGGTTATCCAACTAATCCTAAAAGGATTGGGGGTGAGGCAGAGATTTCACGCAGTCTTCCACCCCCAATCCGCCGGCCTGGTGGAACGCCATAATGCCACACTGAAGTTGAAATTGTCAAAAATAGTGGCCACCACCGGACTTAAATGGCCAGATGCACTCCCACTGGCTTTGCTATCGATGCGCTCCACTCCCACCAAACACCATTTGACCCCCTACGAGGTTGTATTCGGGCGACCGATGAACCTCTGGACCGCTCCCAAGCCAACCTCCATTCATGACGTCCCGGACGTCCTGCTGTCTGATTATTTGTGCAAGTTAACTAAAACGTTGTCTGTCATTCATCAACAGGTGCAGCAGGCCATCCCCGATGCTTCCAGGGGCCCCGGCCACGACATCCAACCGGGAGATTTCGTGCTAATACGAAATTTCCAACGGACCAAGAGTCTGGAACCCCGGTGGACGGGCCCCTGGCAAGTGCTAATTACCACACGGTCGGCGCTTCGAGTGGAGGGGAAGAGGCACTGGCTGCACGCACATCACTGCCGGAAGGTCTCTGCAAACCTGGCCACGACAGAAAACGTCAGCACCCAAGAAGAGCTCCTGAACAAAGACCGACCGACATTGAACTGTTATCCCGATACTGAGGCACTCGAACTTGCAAAATTCTCTGATCCCACTGTGCCATCCAGAGAAGGGTATTTCCTGCGTCGAAAGGAGGGAGCTTCGGCTAAGTAGGCCACGGACTAAGTTGAATCTCAGAACGGTGACCTAAGCACGACCAAGGGTTGCCGGGAGAGAAGTTAAAATGAGGTCTGTGGTTCTGCCCGCTACCGAGCCCCTTGAAGATGATGGAAGCGCCAGATAAGAAGATGATGGAAGCAACAGGAAATACCTACTATAGAAACCCAAAGACTGACAATTTGCACAAATCAAAGACAATCGCCCTCTTTATTGTCTTCCTCTTCTGCCTCCTCCTCATGGCCTCCTTCTGGATTCTGGAGGAAAGCACACCGGCTCATGAGGCATTGCTACCTACTGCACCACCAACACCCCTGAAAGAGCATCACCTAATCTCTCTGTCGCCTCAGCTCCGAGAAAGGCGCAGGGAATTCTGGAACAATTCCTTCGTGCAACTGTTGCACCAACACAACCTTGCTGCAAATGCTACGAACTGCTGGATCTGCGGGTTGCTCCCGCATGCCACTGGACACTCCATCCCCTTCATCCCTTCTCCTTTCTCAGTTCACGGCTCCTGCCTCGCCTGGTTGATCCTCATGCAAGAGAGCCACAAGGACAACGCCACTTCCGGCCAGACAGTGTCGCACTTCTACTCTGGGTTCTGGCTGAACAAAACCGGAAAGACCTCTGCTCCCCTGTGCCCTGCGCTCACAGGCGCCACCTTCCTTAAAGACATTCCAGCCAAAGAACGTGTCGAAGTACAGGTACTCCACAATCCAGCTAGATCCACCTTCTCTCATCTGCAAAAACAAACCACCGCCACTCTGACTGTGGCCCTGTCTGTTATCAATATCACCGGTCTTGTGTGCCTAGAAGGCCAGGGAACGCAGCTGGTGGGTCACAGTTCCTGTCGAATCACCAGAACATTGGACTCAGTTGACCCCCCTTCTTTTGTTGCTTCTCCAAATATGTACTTTGTGTGTGGCACCAAAGCTTACACCTGGCTCCCGAAAGGTTGGAAGGGTACCTGCTACATTGCCTTCGTTCTTCCCCCCACGTATGTAGCCCCTGCCAACCATCACCGGCAGAGGCGTGCAGATGACATTGGACAAGCCGACTCCACTGGAGCACAGTTCCTAGATGCAGCAAAGGGACTTGTTCCTCTGTGGGGCCCAATGGCAAACAGCCGCGCTATCCGACACCTGACCCAGGCAGTAGAAACAACGATCAACATCACGGCTGACATCCTCGCCAACAACACAGCGGATCTTCAGGCGGTCCGTCTTGTGACCCTTCAAAACCGTCTTGTCCTAGATGTGGTCCTAGCCGACCGAGGAGGAGCATGCCGCATCATCGGATCTAGCTGCTGCACCTACGTGCCAGATAACTCGCCTTCAGTCTACAAAGCTATTGAACACCTCCACAGACTTTCCTCAGAGGTTCACCAAGAGCAGGAAGGATGGTCGCTTGGGAGCTGGTTTTGGGACACTTTGAGGAACTGGGGTTGGAGGTTGTTTTCCTTCGTGCTGATACCTGTTGTGATATTATGTGGGTGTTGCTTGGGTATTCAATGTCTACCCTCCTTGTGCAGCTTTGTTTCTAACTGTATGTGCCCAAAGACTTTGGACTTCCGAACTGAGCACATGAGCCCCCTCTACGAAGTAGAAATACGTGGCCTTATGGGGATAAATCCGAACTGACAAGTTGGCGAGACATGTTAAAAGGGAGGACTGTGGAATTTTAGTTTGCGAGCTAAACATCATCTGCGCCAGCTTGTCACCCACGTACGACGTGCACGGCAGCCATTTTAGGTATCATGGTCTCCCCTGTCCACGATCGATCGCCAGCGCGCCCCTCTGACCCAGCAAGCATCCTCCGCGCACCCTGGCTCCCCCTCCCTCCCCCTCATGAGCATAACCCTTCTGCATGACCCTGTCCTTGGGAGTCACGCCTGCGCCTGACCAGCACCTCCTCTCCTCCCATGAATGCCCCTCTGTTGATAAACCTTCCCTCCGCGCTCAATTGTCCACGCGGCATGAATACCACTCCATTGATGACCCCTTACCCCGTGTCCGACTGTCCACACAAGTCCGAGGCCATCGCCTAAGCTGGGAGATACCATTTACTGCCCCTCATTGTATGGAGTCGCCCCTCTTCAAAGGACACGCTGTTGATCAGGGCCTCCCCACCCCCTGGGATATGATCAGGCGCACACATCCTAAGACTTGGCGAAACACTCAGCTGCGTGATGACCCCCTCCTCTTATCAGCAGGTTAAGGACCTCTATTGTGAAGGTATATGGGGGTGGGATTGACACGAGGATTACGGGGATGTCTTTTTCCTTACTTCACAATGTTCTGATTGTAATAAAGAAAGGTCACATGCCATAAACCAGTGTATAAGAGGCCAGGCCTCCGAGAGGCTGGGAGAGCACCTCGAGACGATACCTTGTTGTCCGATCTGATGTGTTCTGCTCCGTCGGAATAAAACTTCTGTTTCCTGCCTTCTGGTCTCCGGCGCCTGCCTCATTGCTTGGTAATTTGAATGGTACAAGGGCGGTTAGCGCCGGGCAATCTTGAAAAAGGTCATAGCCGTACCTTTTTCCACATGTAAACAAACATTGAAAAACCTGTGGAGCAAGAAGTGAGAACAGAAGCCTCAAGAAAGCTTTTTTTAAACGTTATCGCCCAAGAAAGCTTGGTTCGAGAGTCCTTGTAAAGCGCTTGTGCTGGACGTCTGGCTCAAGCCTGTCGCAAAGCCTTTAGTGGCTCACCCAGCTCTATCACACAAGGTACATCTGTGGCCCTGACCAGAAGACTCAGGAAATCACTTCAAAGACCCAGAGACCTTCAGCAGTCCCATCCCCACAAATACATGCTGCACTGGCAAGTAAGACAAGCACTGGCAAAGCCAATAGGTCTCGCCTTTGGGACCTTGTAAGTAAAAAAAAATGAAGTGTAAGACTTCACGTTTGCATTTATTGCATCCTAAATACGAAGTTAATGTAAACGTGAAGTCTTATACTTCATTTTTTTTTTACTCACATGGTCCCAAAGGCTAGACCTATTGGCTATGCTAATGCTTGTTTTCTTTGTGCTGTATTCTTAATCACTGATGTTTTTTCTTTATTCAAGTACTCGATGCTTAAATGATTGTTTGTAAATAGCCCAATAAAGCTATTCAGAAAATTGGAATCAATATCCTTCTGACGCCCATGAAACCCGGCCAGAAATGTCAGAAAACAAGATGTTGCTCCCTAGAGCGAGATATTGAGAGAAAGGCCACTCGAGGAACTGGGGTACACAATACTGCAGGAGAGGTGAGCGAGCAACAAAGGAACAGGGAGAGCCGAGTAAAGGCTCTCTCTTTAAGGGCCCAGGAAGGAGCTGAGACGTGGGGACATTTGGCATTGAAATCGTGCAACAAACATTATGTAAAAATATGATAAAGTGTTGTCAAAATGTTTTTTTTATTTGTTTGTAACGTTTCAACTTAGTATATCAGAATATATCGCTGCATTGAGAGACATTTATTATAAGTCATAA
Organism: Lissotriton vulgaris; assembly: GCF_964263255.1. Classification (NCBI taxonomy): domain Eukaryota; kingdom Metazoa; phylum Chordata; class Amphibia; order Caudata; family Salamandridae; genus Lissotriton; species Lissotriton vulgaris. The sequence continues at coordinate 256,870 of NW_028244846.1, forward strand.
GACCATATGTATGAACACATTTTTCCATAGACACAGAATGCGTAAAACCCTGTGATACATCTGGCCCATAGCTTTTTAATATTGACTTAAAACCATTCGTGCACTCACTCCCCACACTGACGACAACACCAAGTGCTCCCTATATGTGGGCTATATTCTTATTTTACAAGAAGCAACATTATAGTCCATTAAGTCAAACACAAGAGAGATTTCCTTGTAGCACACATGCAATAATAACAAATCGGAGGCATGTCAAGATAAAATAATTGGCTAGAATCACATCATTTGCTCACGTGGCCAAGCCAGGATTCTTCACAGGTTTTCTGGTCCCACATTGCATAGTTTAGCCACTGGATTAGTATCCCTTTCTCTTTCCTGTTGGGCATCAAAGTTTAATGCTTCTTCTTTTATTTCTGGTGCATGAGGTTTGAGCGAGAGTAGCAGGAGGAAGCCACCTGAAAGCTTTGATCATTTTGGGCTGTAGGACCACGAGCTGAACCACAGCCTGGCATCTGGCTCGAACCTTCAGTGGCTCGCCCGCCTCTGTACTCGGGGTATTCTGTGCCTGAAATAAGCTTAGATGCTGCTGCCAGTGTGACGCCTGTTTCTTGTGTAGGATACCTTAGCTTGCACTGCTGCCGGCCTCCTTGTACCTGTGCTGCGGGAGAGGGGAACGTACACTACTGCCAAATACTGCACACTGTGCGTGTGTGGTTACACATGGCTGGCACTGCTGCTGGCCTCCTTGTAACTGTGCTGCGGGAGAGGGGAACTTACACTACTGCCAAATACTGCACACTGTGCGTGTGTGGTTACACATGGCTGGCACTGCTGCTGGCCTCCTTGTAACTGTGCTGCGGGAGAGGGGAACTTACACTACTGCCAAATACTGCACATTGTGTGTGGTTACACATGGCTTCCACTGCTGCCGGCCTCCTTGTTCCTGTGCTGCGGGAGAGGGGAACTTACACTACTGCCAAATACTGCACACTGTGTGTGTGTGGTTACACATGGCTTGCACTGCTGCCGTCCTCTTTGTACCTGTGCTGTGGGAGAGGGGAACTTACACTACTGCCAAATACTGCACATTGTGTGTGTGGTTACACATGGCTTGCACTGCTGATGGCCTCCTTGTACCTGTGCTGCGGGAGAGGGGAACTTACACTACTGCCAAATACTGCACATTGTGTGTGGTTACACATGGCTTGCACTGCTGTCGGCCTCCTTGTTCCTGTGCTGCGGGAGAGGGGAACTTACACTACTGCCAAATACTGCACACTGTGTGTGTGTGGTTACACATGGCTTGCACTGCTGCCGTCCTCTTTGTACCTGTGCTGCAGGAGAGGGGAACTTACACTACTGCCAAATACTGCACACTGTGTGTGTGTGGTTACACATGGCTTGCACTGCTGCCGTCCTCTTTGTACCTGTGCTGCAGGAGAGGGGAACTTACACTACTGCCAAATACTGCACACTGTGTGTGTGGTTACACATGGCTTGCACTGCTGCCGTCCTCTTTGTACCTGTGCTGTGGGAGAGGGGAACTTACACTACTGCCAAATACTGCACATTGTGTGTGTGGTTACACATGGCTTGCACTGCTGATGGCCTCCTTGTACCTGTGCTGCGGGAGAGGGGAACTTACACTACTGCCAAATACTGCACATTGTGTGTGGTTACACATGGCTTGCACTGCTGTCGGCCTCCTTGTTCCTGTGCTGCGGGAGAGGGGAACTTACACTACTGCCAAATACTGCACACTGTGTGTGTGTGGTTACACATGGCTTGCACTGCTGCCGTCCTCTTTGTACCTGTGCTGCAGGAGAGGGGAACTTACACTACTGCCAAATACTGCACACTGTGTGTGTGGTTACACATGGCTTGCACCGCTGCCGGCCTCCTTGTTCCTGTGCTGCGGGAGAGGGGAACTTACACTACTGCCAAACACTGCACATTGTGTGTGTGGTTACACATGGCTGGCACTGCTGCTGGCCTCCTTGTACCTGTGCTGCGGGAGAGGGGAACTTACACTACTGCCAAATACTGCACATTGTGTGTGGTTACACATGGCTTGCACTGCTGCTGGCCTCCTTGTTCCTGTGCTGCGGGAGAGGGGAACTTACACTACTGCCAAATACTGCACATTGTGTGTGTGGTTACACATAGCTGGCACTGCTGCTGGCCTCCTTGTACCTGTGCTGCGGGAGAGGGGAACTTACACTCCTGCCAAATACTGCACATTGTGTATGGTTACACATGGCTGGCACTGCTGCTGGCCTCCTTGTACCTGTGCTGCGGGAGAGGGGAACTTACACTACTGCCAAATACTGCACATTGTGTGTGTGGTTACACATGGCTTGCACTGCTGCTGGCCTCCTTGTACCTGTGCTGCGGGAGAGGGGAACTTACACTACTGCCAAATACTGCACATTGTGTGTGGTTACACATGGCTTGCACTGCTGCCGGCCTCCTTGTTCCTGTGCTGCGGGAGAGGGGAACTTACACTACTGCCAAATACTGCACACTGTGTGTGTGTGGTTACACATGGCTTGCACTGCTGCCGTCCTCTTTGTACCTGTGCTGCGGGAGAGGGGAACTTACACTACTGCCAAATACTGCACATTGTGTGTGCGTGGTTACACATGGCTTGCACTGCTGCTGCAGATGATGTCCATGTTCTGTGCATGCGGGGGAAGCTTGCAGGGCTTCTGGCAAGATCAGTATGCATTCTATGGGTGTGAGGGAAGCGTATACTCCTGCCTGGTGGCAAACCTACAAGACTCTGAAAACGTCACCAATTGCCCTGAACTACTTTACTTTGCTCACTAAACCAATTGACCAAAGCACTAAACTACATCAGACCTCCAAACTGGAGTTACAAATACAAATATGTAAGGACTCGGAAGTGATAAAAAAAGAAAGGGTGCAGTCATGAATGGCTGTTGGCTTAACACATGCTTGTCAGCATTTGATTCCTCCAATTACTGCAGTATACATTCAGGATACAAGAAAGGACTCTATACGAGTGAATTTCAACACGTGCATGGCAGACATGTTGTGTGTACCCTTGGATCTGTGGTCTAGTGGTTGAGTCTACAGTCACGAAGTACATTGTAGTGACTTTTTAAGCAGAGTTGGAGGAGAGATCTGTGCTTCCCAAAAGCTGTTGCTCTACCAGCTGCTAAAAGGAAGACACCATAAGCTCTGCTTTTTCTGACATTCTGGGGCAAATTTACATGACAATGGTGCAGCGCTGCGCCACAAGCAATTCTGTGGCACCGAGCTGAGTCGCTCGTTCGTTTAGTCTTTATTTGTCTATCAAAAGATATTCATAGAAGTACATCATGCAAAGAATAAGTATGTATGGAATATAAATACAGTCCAATTGATGACATCTTTCCATTTCTTACATTAAAACCGTACATCCAAATTCATTTTAGTACATTACCAGACATCAGGCCATAGTGATCACACTTAAAATTCTATTACTAATATTCTAAAATTCCTTGAATAATGTCATTTCCTTTCTGCTAGATACTCACTGTTTTTCTCATTTTAATAGCTTTCAGGATAAACAGGGAAACACAGAAACACGTCAGGGGATCACCCAATGTCACCAAGAATTTCACCGCTTCTTTGTGTGACCTGATATAATGGCTAAGGAAAAGAGGCTTCAGATAAAAACATCTAAAATTCTTATAAAATGTACAAAATAGCAGAAAATGCATTGCACTCTGCTTACTCCTGTTCTCACAAGGACATAGCATATCTTCGGGCGGATGAACCCGCATAGTGGGGAAAGCTACAAGATAATGAGCAATGCCACATCTTAATCTGATTTGCACAAATAAATGATGGTCATAGGTCTCATATGACAGATAATTGTTTGTGCTTGCCTCTATGTTATTTGAAATATACTGCACCACAATTGATTTATCCCTTTCCGCCTTAGATCTCATGTCCAGCCTAAATTCTAGGAAGGTATTTTTAATCTCTTTCTTTGTGTATATCAGTGTCTAAGACATTTCTGACTATATTCTCACTTTATACATGTTTTCCAAGGCGGAATTAATATACGACAGCTATGGTATTTTAAGCGCAGCATGCAATTTAAGGCAATCTAAAATAATTTCTTTTGTAAAAGCAGTTTCTTCCCTTTTCCATGCTGAGCCCCAGAATACTAATGGTTGTACCAATAGTAGGTTTTCAATAAACTGGAGACCCGCCTCATAATGTGCAATGGTATTAGAAGCTGATGGTGGTAAATAATGCAAGCGTTTCAGAAAGAGGTTTTCTTGTATTTGCAAGACCTTATTATTATTTGTATAACCCCACAGCCCTGCCCCATAAAGGGCTATGCTTGCACCCTTGGCTTTATACAAAGATACCATCTCATAAATTGGCCGATTCCTAAGTTTGGAAGAAAATAAAAAAAATTCCCTGGGTTGCCCTGTTCATGTTATCTCTAATATTAGTAACCAAGAGCCGTTATCCATAAAAAGAATACCTAAATAGCAAAAGGAAGTAACAGTCTGGATAACGCTTTTTTCAATAAAAAAAGTTTTGAGCAGTTCAGGTTAAGGCCCACAGATCATAGTGTATGTTTTGGACTTATTTATAACCATTTTCTTCTGTACTATAAAGGTAGATAACGCGACCATCGGCCTCTGTAAGCCTATTGCGGTTCTTGCTAACAATATGGCATTGTATGTGATGGAGTGAGGTGGAGAAACAAAATTTTGTATACCCCTCGTGAAATAATTTCCTCATAACTGTTACTTTTATTAATTGCATGGTGTGAAAAACATTAATCAACATAGTATAGAATGCACACATAAATACACGTGGGAATACTAATCTGCTTGTATGGCAAAAATATAACTAACTAATTAATGTTGCTGTCGTGATGTGAAATAACGCAAAAGCTTCTAAATAAACGAAAGCGGCATAAATGTGCTTTTTGTGCATGTATTTGTGGCAGAAACAGAAGGATAAGTGAGTATAAATTGCATATATGTTGCTTGTTTGCCAGGTAATAACTAACAGGGAAACCTTAGTAGGGGGGTGGTAAAAAACAGAATGGTTATATTTCAATAATTAACATTTATTTGTGTTTGTTTCTATGATAGTTCCCATTCTGGCCTGTGAGGCCTAGTGAAAATATGGCTGCTCTGTTAACTGTGAATGGAAGACGAACTGAGCATGCCCAGCTCAAGTCTGAGTTTGAATGCGAGCTGCATGAACGAAACCAGTTCAAGGACAACGTGCCCTGGAAGTCCTGATGACTGCCAAAAAGAATGGACGTTTGAGTTACTAAACGTGGGAAAAGTTCATGGAGTTGCTAGTTGAGGATGTGACTAGGCCAAAGACTTTCTTAAACAAAGGACTCTTTAAATTTAGCTGACACAATGACAATTGAATATTAGAATGATGAGGTGATGCTCATCCACCCCAAATTTGTCCAATCAGAATTCGAGTTTATGCTGATAGTTACTTTTTAGATAGATAAAGTTAGTGAAATAGTGTATAAAACCCCCTGACTTTACTTAAGAAAAAACTCCTCTTCGATTTCCTCCTGAGATGCTGTTAAAATGCTGATTTTCCTGAGATGTAAGACTTTTCTTGAATAAATGTTTTCTTTCTTTGAATGAGAACTGAGCTTTAGATGAGGTTATTAGTTAAGGAAGTTAGGAGAAAATGAATTTTGGGAACTATCTGTCTTTTCCTAATATTTGTGTTCTGAAATCTAAATAATAATGTCTATTTCTGAATTTTTAAAATAACTGAAAATGACTCTTTGAAATAAAAATATTCTTTAAAAGTTACTTTGAATAAAGAAATACATAAATAAAATAAACTGTTAGACATGCTAAACTTTGCTTTTAATAAAAATTAGATAAATGGAAAATTAAGCTGGTCTTGTATTTTCCTACGCCTAATTGCAGATTCATCGACCATAATGGTGGTGTTTCTAAATAAATGTTTTGTTAATCAAAACCATGGTAAACTCATTTAAACAGTAGGTGTAAATAGTATAAATATTCTGTTTCGTTTTAGACACTCCACTATGATACAGCTGCTCTACTTTGAATTTCACCGATCCATGAAGTAGGATGGAAGCTGTTTTGTGAGTAACTCGCAGTGTTATGGGCCCCATTGATGAGTATTTGTATGATTTTGTACTTCAGGGAAAGGTGACATGGTCTTAGAAATTATTTCCGGAGTAGCTTGGTAGCAGAGCATTGGTTGCTATAGAATTAGCTAGGATTGTGTATAAAGTGTTATATAAGGGTTTTGATGTACAGAATTATGACTAACACCTGTTGAGTTCGTATTAAGTTATATGTAGTCCTGAAAAGGCTTCCGAGTATTGCGTGCAGCTGGTGCCTCTGTCTGCAGCCAGAGGAAGCTTGGCAAGCGAAGTCGCACATCGCATAGTCTGTTTCAAAGTAGTGGTATCGTCGTATATCACAAGTGGTGTCGTCATACATCACAAGTATAGGGAACCTACATGTGAAATGATAAATGTATAGCAAGGACAGTCTATAAAATCTTAGCCTTCAAGTACAGGGATCATTGCGTATCCTGATTTAAAACTTACTGCTGGGAGAGTAATAGAGCTTAACCCAAGCTTGTGAGAAGGGTAGAGGTAAGCGCTACTTTATCAGCTAGTGTAAAAATTCTGTGGTAGAGAAGAGGTAAACGCTGTCTACTGCAAATACAGAATTCTTGTACGATTGAAATATCTATCACTTTGTTTAGCGAAAGAGACAAATGTAGTAAGTTACTAACCGATTCAGTTGTATATCCTGTAAATATGGCTTCTCGATAAATCCTGTAAAGGAGGGGTCAGTCGGCACTGCAGAAGCCGGAGCGCTGGTGACGTCAAAAGTGTCGCCCAGGGATTGGTCCTTATGACCAAAACAGAGTAAGGACTGATTAGTGCATCACGGAAAGCAGCAAAACTATTGGTTAAGCACTAAGGAGACGTATCTTGTTCTAATTGGTACGCTAGTGTAAACCGCGATGTGATAGGGAATTTACCGAAAAATGGATTACTATTATGAAGAGGAAAAGAAGAAACCTTCATGGTTTAATAAATTGAAAAATTTATTTGTGAAGGATAAGGCTATAGTAACAAGAGAGGGAAAATTACTTCCTCCGCTGAAAACGCCTGCTTCCTATATGTTGTCGAAATATGGTTACCACACATGCGTTTGGTTAGAAAATTGGGCAAGGTATACCAGAAATGATGGTGCGTTAGCCTTTCCAGAGGTCAGATCTTTTAATCTGGCAGTTTTACAAAATTTGAGAGAAAGGATGATGAAGCTTGAGCCGAGACCTAGACCAACTCAATTTGAAGCTTTAGTTGAATGGGAAGATGAGATGCAGGAAATGGAACAAGAAAGATTGGAAAAACATATCAGACCAAGAGGTAGATTGCGTGGCTTATGGGGAGAGACATGAGAGTAGAATGCACAGATGGAGAAATGCTGACATGTGTGATGGCATGTATCCAGGTAGATTAGCGGATGAATATGAAGGGCAGAAATGTACAGAAAAGAGGAAAAATGGGGAAACAGGGAAAGAAGGTTATGGTGATAGTGATAGTGAATCAGAGGATGCTGTACCGGAAGAAATATTAAATAGGAGACCGCCACCATATCAGCCAGGTTCTTTATGGACTACACCTAATACTCCAGCAGTGGAGGACAGAATTAATGAAACCCCAAGGCAATTTTTACATTTTAGAGATATACCAGAAAGAGTAGAAGTGAGATATAATCCAAATGCCTCGATAACAGAAACAAGACTTACTGGTACTCCCAAACAGAATAACGAAGGAGGAAGTATGAATAGAGTAGAAAAACGAGTTGAGGAACAAACAAGTACTGCCGAATATATACGATCTACAAATGAATTGACAGAGAAGATACAAGAGCTTACGAAAAATATGGAAGCAGTAACAGTCCCAGTAACGATCGGACCTGTAATTCCAGTGTTTGAAAACCAAAGAATAAAAGAGCCAAGTTTAACGATCCCTTTACAACAAAGTTTGCAAAAGGTAAAAGAAAATGTTTATCCAGACTTGTCAGAAATCAGACGAGCAAGTAATGTAAATCCGCCTGACTTAACTTTTAATCAGAGTTTACCCTATAAATATGCGATCGGAGCAGAATCTGATTCTGCTACACCTGAAAAGAGTATTGAAAAAATAGATTTAACATAGACTCCTATAGGACCGTCAGAACAAGAATTAAGTGATTGGCTTAAAACTTTGAAATTAAAAGAGAATGAACCCAAAGTATTAGATGTGGAAAGATTAAAAGTCGATATGGAAGAATTCATTATTGGAACAATTGGAACAGATAGATTAAAAACATCCCAAGATGATGAACTCATGTTCATGTGCAAAAGTATAACATGGAAAGGGAAGTCTGTACATGATCAATTAGAAGGATTAGCAAATGAATTCGAAGTAGAATTCGCAAAGGATAAAACGTTGCAGAAATCTTACAGAGTAGACTTTTCAGAAAAAGACATTGAAAATATGAATACTGCCGTAAGGTTAACCCAAATAAAAGAATTGATTGTGCTGGTACCGAAATGGGGGGATGTGAATAAGTGGAGAGTGCAATGGACAAAGAAGAAAGAAGAGGCTAGTGATAAATCTACATTAGCTTTCCCAGTCAGAGAAAAAGAAACAGCAGTAAATGAATTTCCTATTAGAGAAATACCTGGAGGAGGATATGTGCATGTTCCTTGGAGCAGACAGGATATACTATCATTCACAAATGACTTTCCAAGACTGAGAAAGAAACCAGTAGAATGGTATCGACAGGTAGATAGATTTGTAAAAGTTTCAAAAGTACTATGGGTTGATCTGGATTGATTATTTGATATAGTTGTGCCAGCAGATTTGTGGACTGAGTGTAAAATATCTGTAACATGCCCGAGAGAAGAATATCCTTGTGATAAAGTAACAGGTGCTCCGTCACCTGAAGTAATGCGCAAATACGAACAAGTGATAGTATTTTTGAAGAATAAAATTCCACCAGAAGACAGAGTGGGTTAAAATAGACAGAACTACACAGGAGCCGAAAGAATCTGTACATTCATTCTATGAAAGATTGTTGTTGGTGTTTAAACAATACAGTGGATATGAAGAGCTGAGCGAAAAGGACATGAGTCATTTTATATATCGATCTGTATTCGGATTAAGGCCAGAAATTGGAGACATGATCAGGCATAGTATGGTAGGATGGCAGTCGAGCACTGTAGATGGTGTTTTAAGAAAAGCTAAATATTGTAGTGAAGAAATTGATACCAAACAAAAGAAGCTAAAAGAAAAAGCTGTGTGGGCACAAGTGAAGGTAGCAGAACACCAAGTGGCACAATTAGAAAATAAAAATACTGATGCAAGTCGAGGAAGATTTTAAGGAAATTTCAATGAAACAAAATTAGTAGGGAATATAGAAGACCTTAAGAAAAAGTTTCCTTGTCATAATTGCGGCAGGATAGGGCACTGGAAGAAAGAGTGTAAGTATCCACCAAGAGTTAATCCCGAAAATACATCGTTGAATCCACAGGTGCAGCATGAGGTAATTCAGCAGCAACCGCAACAGCAGCAGATAAAGCACTCAGTAAAGTCAGGTGCCACAACTGCCACTTCCACACAGTGTAAATCAACAGAGATACAGTGCAGAGACAGGATTCAGCGGAGGCGAGCAGGCAAACAGATCGCCTAGAGTGAATGTGAGTCCCCAGTATTGGTTACAAGAGGAAGGTGGGAGTGAGTCGGATAACATTTTCTGACGGTGCCTGAGAGAGGGAGAAGAGTGTGTGCTTGGAGCCACTCTTGAGGTAGATCAGTCTGGTCCATTTGTAAACGGAAAAGTGAATGATGTAGAAATAACTTTCCTAGTGGACACTGGTGCTACCCGTTCTACTGTTAGATCGGTAGAAGTCCAAAATCTTCCTCTCTCGGGAGAGCACATCCAAGTTGTAGGTGTAGCTAATGGACAGATTAAAACCTCCTTAACACAACCAGTTGAAGTACAAATTGGAAATTTCAAAGACATGCATCGATTTGTGGTGTGTGATAGTAGTCCCGTAAATCTGTTAGGACAAGACATCTTGTGTAAAATGAACTGTGCCATATACTGTTCACCAGATGGCATAGAGCTGCAAACTCCAGATGAATATAACTTGTAAAAAATGACCATGCTTATGATTGAGGAAGAACAAAATAAATTGTTTCCTGTGTTTGATCGAGAAAAGATACCTAATGAATTGAAAAAGGTAGTGAAAGAAAAGGTGTTGGATTTCACAGGAGAAGATATTGGATTAATGAAAGACGTAGATCCTGTAAAAGTTTCTATAAAAGAAGGTGTAAGTTACCCAAACATTCTCCAATACAAAACAGAAATAATTGAAGGAATAACTCCAGTGAAAAACAAAATAATTGAGCAAGGCATATTGAGAGAGATAGAAAGTAGTCCTTGTAATTCACCGATAATGGGATTGAAAAAGCCAAACGGAACATTTAGAATTGTACAGGACCTTAGAAAGGTTAATAAAATAGTTGTCCCATGTTGTCCAATTGTACCAAATCCAGCAGTGATTTTATATCAAATTCCCCATGATGCTGAATGGTACACTGTGATCGATCTGTGTAATGCGTTCTTTACAGTTCCATTGCACCCAGAAAGCCAGCCAATGTTTGCGTTACGGTTCAGAGATCGTATTCTGGCATGGTGCCGAATTCCTCAAGGGTACACTGAAAGCCCATCTATCTTTAATCAGTTGCTAAAGAAATCACTAGAAAGTTTGAACATGCCTGGAGAGTCTGTATTGGTTCAGTACATAGATGATCTCCTAGTGGCATCGAAGACAAAAGATGCATGTGTAACAGATACCATTGCATTTCTGAATCATTTGGCAGAAGAGGGACATAAAGTGTCTCCATCTACATTACAATTTTGTCAGAAAGAAGTGCAATACTTAGGTAATAAGATTTCTAAAGGAATCTAACAAGTCACTGCAGAAAGAATTAAAATGATACAAGGAATGCAGCCACCAAAAACCCAAAGACAAGTAAGAATGTTCCTGGGAATGGTAGGTTACTGTAGACAGTGGATTAGCGGATTTTCACTGATAGCAAAACCATTACAGAGATTAACCAGAGCAGATATCAGAGACCCTATAGTTCTGACCAAAACTGAGATGGAAGCATTTGAACAGCTAAAAACAAGCTTGTGGGAAGCACCAGCTGTAGGGATGCCTATGAAAAAAAGTTTGAACTGTTCTGCAGTGAACGAGAAGGACGTGCATTGTCAGTGCTAATTCAACGACATGGAAAACTGAGAAAGCCAATTGCATATTTCTCAGCTGTTTTGGATCCAGTTGCAAAGGCATTGCCAGGTTGTCTAAAAGCAGTAGCAGCTACAAGCATAAGTCTAGAACAAAGCGAAGGACTAGTGATGGGATTTCCTGTGAGAGTGTATGTACCTCATTCTGTGAAGATTCTCCTCACTAGGACAAAAACACAGTATCTGACCAACAATAGGATAACAAAATATGAAAAGGTAATTTTGGGGGCAGAAAATGTGACAATCTCCAGATGTGTAAATGTCAATCCTTCTACACTATTGCCTGATACCAGGGAAACTGAAGTAAGAAATGAGGATGATCACAAATGCCTAGATGTTCTTGAATACTGTACCAAACCAAGACCAGACATCAGAGAAGAGCCATTGCCTGAATCAGATTACGTGATGTTTGTTGATGGTTTGTGTCTAAGAACAAATGAAGGTGTTCTGAGGGCAGCATATGCAGTTTGCACGGTGGCAGATGTATTGGAAGCATCTTGTCTGAAAGAAATTTGTTCTGCTCAGGTCGCAGAATTGATTGCTTTGATTCCCGCCTGTTCCTGTGCTCGCTCTTTCCCTGAGGACGCTGTTTACGCTACCTACGGCTACTTACAGCCTTGCCCCGCCCGCTGCGCCATTGTGAGAGGAAGAGGACGCTGCCAGCTAAAGGGCTGCAAGGGGGCTTTTTAACATAATGCCACATTGACGGAATGCGTGCCTGGGCGGGCCCGTTTTAGCCCGTTAGAGCCTAGAGAGCAGCAGAGAGCTACAGAGAGAGCTACGGTGGCTGCACAGAGCACAGAGCAGCGGAGCACAGAGCGGAAGTGCAAACGGAGCGGCGGCGGCGGTGGGGGTTCGAAAAGCAGGCAAAAAAACGCTGAGAAAACGCCGCATCGCAGTACTGCAGTACCGTGTCCGGAGTGATGGTAGGGAGAGAACTGCCTGTTTGGGGGGCCTACCTGGGGGCCTGTAACCTGTAGCACCTCACAGGGCAGTCTGGAGCGGTCTGTGGTTTCCAGAAAGCGTCATGATATATAAGGGACAATAGAACAATAAGTGCTCACCATATTTCACCCGCCAGAGCCTGAACTAAGCTGCGAGGAGTGTGTCTGTGGAGTGCGGTACCTGGGCTGCAGCAAGAGCAGCTGGAGTCTCAATGGTTTAGCTGGCCACGGGGGGCTGACAGAGCAGCGAGGTGAGGCGAGGCGAGCCAAACTGTGAGCTGAACGCCTACTGGAGAAAACGCCGACAACGCCACTCTGCACCCGGAGGGACTGTCCACGGGGAGTGTAGCGCTTGCTTGGTGGGGCGGCGGCAGAGAAACTACAGTGCGGCAGATCAATTTCACAGTTGTTTACCGTATTGATAGCGGTTTGGAGCTTGTGGAAGCTTGTGGAAGCGGCTGAAACTGGGCAGCAGCAGGAGCGGCTGATGCTATAAAAGGCTGCATAAGGTTTGCTGGGCACGGAAGCCGCAGCCTGAGTGATCTGAACGGTAGTGCTGCAGCGGGGGGCCACACTGATTTTCAGAGGCTGGTGATGGCCGGTGAATAAAAGCACATTATTCACATTTAGGTTACCAAGTGCTTCCCTGAGCTGGCCCTGCGAACCCTTGGTAGAACGTCATCCTTCCTACTTCCCCATCCTCATCCTACTCCATCCTTTATTCCTCAACAAACGGAAAAACTCTAAGAGTAAGTGTCTTCTAAGTCTTTTAAGCAATGGTAATGCCATCTAGGTGTTTGCGCTCAAATATAAAAGCAAAATCAGTTGTAGACTCTGAAAGTTGTAACTTGAGCGATAAGAGTTCCCTTAGGCCCCAGAAAACCAATCGTCGCCGGAGAAACGGGGAACATCTTTCACTCCTGAAAACATACCCATCGGTGATGTCAATGTTTTCAAAAGGGGTAAGAAGCTTTAAGCGTGGAAAGGGGTTAAAAGAGGAAGGAAAAAGGAAGATTCAGGTGAAGAAGTGATGGACACCCATGTAATAGCGGGGAATAGGGTGGAGAGCCAATTCACAAAACCGGAAGCGCTTTACCCCGCTGTAATCATACAACGGAATTATGGGGGTGAAATTGATGTGTTACAACCTCCATGTGAAATGGATGTACGGAAAGTAGAAAAGGAGGGTAGTATTCCGGAAATGGAAATAGATTCATCGATGGGCAAGGTAGAGGGTTACCCCCTGGGGAAGAATGTTGAAAAAAAGGAAGTCAGCCTGTTATCCCACTGGCAGGATTGGTAACCCTCTTGGATATTTCAAGAGGCACAAAGAGATCTGTGCCGGGCTCTCTGCCAACTAACTCAAGTGATCTTTCTTTTAAAGTACAACAGCGGATAGAATCCAGCTTTAGATCTGGGCAGGCGAAAACGGAAGACTACACCTTACTGGACATTGCTAATCAAATGGAAAAGAATGCAGAACTAATGACGCAGCTGAAAAAGTCTGGCACTTTGGAGATGGATCCTGAATTGTATCTGGATTCAGAAGTGTATCCGGCTCCAATAGGAGCTCAAACACATATGCCTACCATGTACAGTAGTACACCCACCAAGTTATCCCAAACTGCTGATTTATTAGATCTTTCTGTTGAAAATTAATCAGGAGTTTCAGTGGATGAGGATAAAAGGGCAGGGAATTTTCTGAATGTAAGTGAGAATGCATGGACGGGGGGGATCATGGAGACCTTTTTTGCATTAGAAAGAACCCTCTCCGCAATTTTATCTTTGTTGGAGAAAAGTACATTAAACACTGATCACATACTGGAAGTTCTCCCGCCCATATTGGTAGGGGTTCAAGACCTTAAACAGTTCAAGCAAGCCCTAATGATCCCTGAAAAGGCTCCTCTAGTACCCAGTCAAGCATGTCAAATACACAATGGGATGCAAAATATTGATACAAATTCAGTGGTGGGGGAAATAAATGAAAAGTTGGGTCCGGAAAGTGCTTCTCCCGAAAGAAATCCAATCATTAGCTCGTTCCGAGCCAATCTTCACGAGTGTGCAAAGGTCACTACAATAGGGGAAAACTTAAAATTAAATGTTTCCTCAGCTCTAAATCCATTACGTGTGTACCCAATTTTAAAAAAAATGAATTCAAAAGAATCAAGACTTCGGGTACCTGATGAATTAGTTAACATCCCAGTTAGTGCACCTTTGGAAGAGGTCTCAATAGCGAGTAAAGGAAACGCCAAAAATGGCCGTAGGGGGAAGAAAAAGACGAAGAACCGCCGTTTCCCAAAACGTAAACAGAAAAAACTGCGGTTCCATCCTGAAAGTGAATTAGCTAATAGCTATACATCCCCCTCTATCAAAAAGAATACAAGGACTGTGGGTCAAATTATAATGAATGTGAGTCAAAATCATGGGCAGGAAAATGATTTTCAGCGGAATAGTCCAATTTTAGTGTTGAACGCCCCCTCAAACCAAGAGGGTAAGGAAGAAAGTGGGCTAAATTATGATACAAGCAGTGACCTTAGTTTAAGAAGTAAAATGGATAATTTAGATGACCCTGTAATAGATCCAATTGTAGCCCCATGAGGTGCAGTACGACACCCCTGTGGGCAGGATCTGTCCCCAATGAGGCCTGAATCCAGCCAGGGGATAGGTGGGGGACGGGGAATCTCTACGGCTGCTAATCGTAAAGGGGGTAAGTTAGAAAGAGATTTACCCTTGGGGCAACCAGGTATCAACAAATTTAGGAACACTGGTATAGGTGCCGGGCAAGTGAGTAGGGTTTTAACTTTTAGCTCCCTGTTCGATGCCGAACCAATGTTATTGAATAGAAGTGCCCTCCTTCAGACACTATCCGAAATAGAGGATCTGGGGTTAATCACCAGTAAAGATATCGAATTGGTACACTTAGATTGGAGGAGTGCACCTCCTAGAACTAAAGTTACTTTCGCATCAGGGGTAGTGTCAGCACTGGTTTTAGCAAACGTTGATGGTTTTAGGAGAAGAGGAATAGACGTGATCCCTAGTGTAGTCCCTCGTAGCGTTCCGACCTAAAGCCTTGGAACAATTTATCAGGTGCAAGGGACTGGCTCCACTGAGTATGAGGGTGTACACACCCACATAAAGTATGAGGATATGGAAATAACAGTAGGAAGAAAAACGGGTGTTAGAGAAATATTTTAACACCCGAGGTTCGGTGGGCTCCTAGTGCAAACGGGGAAGATGATGTGACAAAGTGGAGCTGGGTTACAGGTACTTTGAATGGGGTAAAAACATCCACGATAAAGCCCACAGAGCGGGGGTAGCCAATTGGGGAACATTATATCATGGAATGTGGCGGGTTAGGAAAATCAAGTTATAAGCTTGAAGCTTTAGTGGAATTAGACCCCAAGATAATCTGTCTCCAGGAGACGTGGGCGGGGGAAGAGTTCCAGCTTGAGAACTTTTATGTGTACTGAGGCCCAGCAAAAAAATCTGTAAAAGGGCAAGTGGAGGTCTCGCCATCTTACTCAGTTGCGACATAGCATGGGACCCTGTGATATATAAACATCCTTCAAATTGCTGTGTTTGTGCAAAGCTGAAAATAGGAAAAGATAACTTGGGGCAAGCGTTGTTTCTGCTGCTGGTAAATGTGTATATTCCCCCGGGGAAGGCGTCTAATCCATTGGTCGACTCCATCTGCACTTTTTTGCAAAGCTTAGGTAATACTGAAGAATGTACACGTATAATAATGGTAGGGGACTTTAATGCTAAGCTAAGTAATAGTGCTGTCCTGTCCTTTTCTAATTCGGATCTGGAGGAGGTTTGGGCTATCCCAGAGTCTGTATTCCCGGCCCAATTAAAATCTGATAAACGCGGCCTATCCCTTCTGCAAAATCGTAGGAATCTTGAACTTGTACTTTTAAATGGTAGATTCCCGGAGGACTCTCCCGCAGCTTATACTTTTAATGGGATATATGGCCACTCATTAATTGATTATATGGCAGTTTCCTTTCAATTGCTTAGTGTGTGCACACAGTTCAAGGTACTCCTACAAAGTTGAATGACCATAATATTCTAGAGGTAAATATGGTTATAAAGATTGTGAGGCCCGAACTCTGGAATCAGAGGAATGAAAATGTCACTAATTCTCGAAATAATGGCCGTACGTGTTGGTCATATAAGGCGCTCCCAAACTTTGAGAGGGTTTTCAAGAATATTGCTTTTAGCCCAAGTCCAGAGATCCCGGTTCTGAGGTATGAGAGGGTTTTGACAGCAATTAGAAGATTGGGAAGAAATAAGCAAGGTGTGAGAGTCCCTCCAATAGTAATAACACCATGGGAAATTAAAAAAATTGAATAAGGAGATTAATGGTTTAATTAGACACCAATTTAGAGAGCCCAGATTTCAAAGGCAGAGAGAGATATATAGGCTAAAACAGGTTCGGAAAAGGAAAATAGCATCAGATCGGAGGACGGTTGAAGGCGAAAAATGGGTTTATTTACGAGAAGTTGCTCTATCCGTGGATACTAGAAAGTATTGGGCATTGATAGCAAAGTTTTGTGATGGGAGAGAAAAGTTAAAACCTATTTTAATCTTAGAAACCGAATGGTTTATTTATATTTCCCAACTTTATGCTCCAAATCAATTAGCTGAACAGTTTGAAGAGGTCGCTAATGCTTTTTTAACGGGGGTGATGTAGGAGCCCCGACATGTTTGGAGATTGAAGGATACATTAAAGGGGCAAGATACTCTAGTACAATGGGGCCAGATGAGGTTCCTGTAGCTATAATAAAACAGGACTGCTAGGATTGGGCTACATTTTTACATCCGTTGTTTGTCCACTGTTATAATGATGGGGACATCCCACAATCTTGGAAGGGAAGTATATTAGTTCCGTTATATAAGAAGGGCCCAAAAAATTCCCCGGCCAGTTTTCGAAAAATTTCCCTTTTAGATGCAACGGGGAAACTGTTCGCGAAGAGTATCCTTGGCCACTTGCAAGAGTGGGCATTTGGAAATAATTATATCCCTTTGGAACAAACAGGATTCCGTAAGAATAGTGGCAAACTGCATAACATCTCTGTTCTGCAAACCTTAATAGAAAAATATCCCGTCGGACCACTAGGTTTGCAAAGACGACTGACAGAGCTAGTTAGGTACACAGAAGAGTAGTTTTTAAAAATAAATATTTTTTAAAGTAAAGTTATGATTTTTAGTTAACAAGGTTGTAAGGTTAGAAAAAATTTGAATTGTTTTCTGGGAAAGGAAAAACTGGAAGTGGTAACCTTTTATCCATATTTAGGAAAAATATTTACTAACAGGTGTTCAGCCAATAGACACATGGACCATTGCAAAGGTAAAACGATTTCTCAAGCTTCTGCAATTAATCGCCTGTACATGCAATGTGGGAAAAGACATTTCTCACACATTATTTCAGTTTATAAAATAAAGATCCCACCGACTTTGAATTATGCTAGCGAAACAATAGATGCGCATGAGTGGGCCAAATTTGAGAAAGTGGAAGGAAATATCTGGCGCCAAATATGTAATCTGAACCGTGCAGCGCCGATCGCAGCACTCGGAATTTGGTCTTCTTTCTACATATGTGTTATCAATGGCTGCCTGTTTAAGGTGGTGTAAAGCTCTGATAAACGGTTCCTACAATTTATTAAGGGCAGCATTGCACAGGGAAATATTTGTAAACATATTGGGAAAAAGTGCTATTTTTAGAAATTACTTAAAAGCATTAAGCATGTTTGGTCTAGATATGGACGGGGCAGCGGTTTTATGTAAAACAGCCTTAAAGAAGATAATTAAGGAAACAATATATGTGGTTTCTCGTGAAAGAGATTTGAAATTGTGCTCATTGAATAGAAGTATGGATTGTATTGTTGAGAGCACAATTGTTAAAAATCTCCAACCTTATGTCCTATGGAACCTGAAACACGGAGTACCTAGGGTAATTCTGTTATTAAGATTGAATTTATTACCTCTAAGGATTGTAACAGGTTCCTGGGAGGGTATTCCCAAAAATGAAAGATATTGTCAGCTATGCAATTGTGGTATACAAGATCTGAATCATGTTTTGTTTGTGTGCCCAGCACTACATTCAATACGACGTAGATATTTAAGGATTGGTTTTCTAAAGTATAATATTTCCACAGCAGAACAGGCCCGTAACTGCCTTCTGTCCCCTCCATCCAAACTGATGTGTTTTAAATTTTTTTGCTTTTTCAAAGAATTTTAAAATATTTACTAAGATCGTAAAATTTTACGGTGATTTGAGTGTCTATAGTACTTGTATGTTAGTCCATTTACTCTGCTGCTAGGGGAGGTTGGGAAATAATCACCCAAAAAGTTGCACAGAGCACTTGCACTTTTTTCGGACGTGTTAGTCGTCTTTTTAAGTTCTTATGGGCACCTGTTGCTGCTAGTTATTCATTGGTAAAGAGTGTTCCGTCGAGGACGCTTAGAGCATTTGCACTTTATTGAGCACTTTATAAAAAAAATTTGCTGCTAGTATTAATTGGGATAATTTTTCTAAAAAGAAGATGCAGGGTGCGTGGCCAAGATGGCGGTGTGAGCGGACGGGCCTCTCGGAGCTCCCGCCGCCGGCCGCTAGCATAGCGACTCACACAGTACCTCCTCTCCCGCATTTGGGCTCAACCAGAGAGCGCTTGCCGCCTTGAGGTGCCCGGTGCCGGAGGAGTCCCTTGCGGATCGCTAAGGAACCCGAGAGACACGGGAATCGGTCCGGCCCGAGAGCAGCCTGGTGCGGCCTAGTGAGGCCCGGTGAAGGAGAGGCAGGGCCGAGGCAAGCAAAAGAGTGCATCCGACCTAGGCGCGTCCCGGCTGGGGCGCAGCTACGCAAGGGTCAGTGCGTTGGTGACGGGTCCGGCCCGCGCGGTTCGGCGCGAGGCTCCCGGGGTCTGGTCACCCGAGCGCTGCTGCGGACCTTCTGCCGCCGGTCCTGAGAGAAGTAGCAGCGGCTCGGGCCGACCACAGAGAGGACCGAGGGTGCCCTGTGCAGGAGACCCGCGGACGGGAAACAGATCACCCAGCGCCTGGAATCTGGGCTCAGCAGACCGCGTGCAGAGGTGAGGAGCGGAGGGTTGCCCATAGAGCGCTACACGGCTGCACTGCTTACAGAGCCGGTGAAGCGCTGCTGCATGACACTGCTCTGCCCCGCGGGAACGCAGAGAAGCGGCTCGGACAGGGAGCTCGCATGGGGGCGACGACAGGCCTGTCGCGGGCCCTGAGGTTCGGCCGGTTGGATCGAGGTGGCCAGAGCGCTGAGACCTAGCGGCCGCCATCTTGTATTGCGAGGTGGCTGCCTGGCGGAGAGAGGGACCGGCCCTATTACGGCACCGGGAGAGAGCGGGCCTGATCACTGAAGTGGCAGACATGCACTGTAGACCCATGGTGGCGCACCCATAGAGATCGGGAGGCCTGAGTCGGATCTGGCGGCTGGAGCTGCACCCGAGTGCCGGGGGTGAGTGGGTGGATAGCGAGGCGAGGGCCCAGCAGGGTGAGTGGAACCAAGGTCGCCAACCCCCTGAGGGGGCTGGAGAAACACCAGTGGGTTCCTCGGGGGGCTCTTTGAACGGTCGCTGACTGCTTCACACCTGGTTGGAGAGCCGGGGTCCCACACGTACTCGTGGACCAACACCGCCTTGCCGTGTTACGCCGACGGCTGCCTGGTTGCGGGGCCTGTGGGACATGTCCACAGCGAGAGTACGCAAAGACAGAACCATAAAGGAGCTGTTCACCCCTACCATGGCAGGGAAGCGAGCGGAACCTTATACGTCGGGACAGAAGGCAGGAACCGGCAAAATGGCGGCCAGCACTCCCAACACCGGAACGTCGAGCGCCAAGGAGCCTATTACTAAGACTTTTTTGGAGTCCCTCTTCTGTGGCCTGCGAGAAGACATCCATGCTCTGAAAATAGAACTACAGGAGGAGATTAGAGAGGTCCGCCGTGACACGGATGCTATAGGAGAAAGAGTAGCAGACTTAGAGACTAAAAGCGATGGCCGTGATATTGAAATTGAGGCTCTGCAACAGGAGATCATCCGCATACATGATCAGCAGGTGGACCTCCAGTCCCATGTTGAAGACTTGGAAAACCGCTCTCGGCGGCATAATATTAAGATCCGAGGGGTGAAACAGACTCCCGACACAGAGGACCTTTTCCACTTCACACAGGGCCTATTCAACCACGTCTTGGGTAGGCTAGCAGACTCGGCCTTACGCATTGATAGAGCTCACCGGATGGGTCCGCCCAGGGCTACCTCGGCATTGCCGGCTGATATATTGGTCTGCATCCAGGACTTCCGCACCAAGGAGGAGATCCTAAGCAAAGCCCGACAGATGGGAACCATTTCCTTTGGTGACCACTCTTCGGCCCTGTACCAGGACTTGGCGGCCATCACACTTGAAAAGCGTAGGTCCTTCAAGCCGGTCACCGTTGAGCTGAGACGACTAAATATCTCGTACAGTTGGGGCCATCCCTTCCGACTGGTGTTCAAGTGGGACAACAAGGTGGACCAGTTGAGGTCACTCAGGGACGCGTGCCACCTCTTGGGCATCGAGGAGACAAAGGAGGAAGAGGACCCACCCGCCGGGGGGGCCTCGGGGGTGGAAGCAACCGGGCGGTGGCGGCAGCAACGGAGGAAGCGTAGGCCGAGACGCCCCCCCCCCCCCAGGGGAGATCAAGGAAGGTCAGCGATCGGCGGTGGAGACGGCCGTGATGGAACTGGCGGCAACCGACAACGGATGAAGTTTAGATACGACGCTTTGAGGCGTTCCTAAGAGCGGTTGAGAGGAGATGGGAAGGGTCGGTGCCGGGGGGGGTAGACAATGGATCCGGACACATTACCCCAAACTGTTCTTCACGCTGAATCGACCAGTGTGGACAATGGACAAGTTTATTTCCCATTTTCTAAAGTTGGGGGAGGGGAGGTTTTCGGGTTGGTTTGCCGTGGTTGGGGTTGGGTGGGTGAAGTGGGTTGGGGAGGGTTCTGGGTCCATGGTCTGGGAGAAGAATGGAGCGGTCGATATCTCAAAGGTTTGGTTATTGGGGGAGAGGGGAGGCACCTGGTTCCCCAGGTGGGATTTCGCGGGCCCGATTCCATGGCGGCTTGGTGGACACAATTCCCTAGATGGTGTTAAGTGACTTGGTTATTCTCACTTTGAACGTGAGAGGGCTGAACAATCCAGTAAAGCGCAAAGCAGTCCTGCTTCTCCTACAGCAGTCCCGGGCGGACATCTGCCTTTTACAGGAAACACACCTATTAGCCAAGGACTGTCACCGTCTTCAGTGTGGTAGATTCCCCCTTCAATTCTTTTCCTCAAGCCCGGATAAAAAGGCGGGAGTGGCGATTCTGGTGGCGCGAAAGTTTAAGGGTAAGGTACAGGGCAAACTTGCTGAAATCAAAGGTCGACTTTTGGTCTACAGGTTCGCAATAGGGGACCTGATCTACACGATTGGCTCGATTTATGGGCCTAATGAAGGCCAAGAAAAATTTCTGCATAAGGCGCTCACTGACGCTACTGACACGATAGAACGCCACCTTTTGCTGGGAGGGGATTTGAACTTGTTTTTCGACAATTTGCTAGATAGGTCCTGTCAGCGCGCAACCCAGGTAGGAGCAATATCGGCGGCGGGCTTGGCCCGAGTGCGGGACTTGGGGTTAGTGGATCTGTGGCGCGAGCTCCACCCTGGGGAGAAGGACTATACATACTTTTCAGCTGCACATAAAACATATGCGCGCCTAGATTATCTGCTTGCCTCCACAGCTACGCGGTCGCATGTCACCAGCGTTGACATTGGTACAGCCTCCCTTTCCGACCATGCGCCAGTCACAGTCACCCTCTCCGGGCCGACGGCACCGCGCTCCAATAGGGTCTGGCGTCTACGGGAATCATTGCTGCATAAGAAAGAGGCGGTCACCAAAATCCAGGGGGCAATAGTGGACTACATTTTCCACAGTGGCGTAATAAAACTTGAGGGGGCCCCCCTGCAGGATACGTGGAAGGGGCCCCTCTGGACTCATTCAGGAGCTCTCCAGCCAGGGTATTGTGCTGATGGGGCCCTTGGAGTCCCCTCCCCACACCGCGGGTGCTATGGGTGCCTGTACTATGCCACTGGTTGGTGCTCCTGCTGCCTTCTCCTTTACAGTCGCTGCTGCTTGGTCTCTGCCCTTGGGGCCAGACATGGCCTCAATCCAGCATCGCCTGGTTACCTCGTCTCTTCTTGTGACACTATACTCCTAGCAGGAACCCAGGCCTTTCTAAATGCTTCTGCTGGCACAATGCATGCCCTTCACTGCTGTTTTCTTACACTCTAAGCTTCGGCTGATTTGGACGGAGAGGCCATGTAGGAAGCTGGCTCTGTTTATACTATACAAAAGTGAGGTATAGTGTGCACTGACTCCAGTGGAACCCCCAAGGTAGGCAGAGGTAAAGTTAGATCGCACCTCACTCTCTGTTTGTGGTAGTGCCGCCGAGCAGTAAGGATGTATCAGAGGACAGTGTTAAGCATTTGTTGTGCTCACTCAGTCAGCATATAATTTCACACATAAAGAATTAACTTCATACCAATTGTTTTGTATAAAAATATTCTTTTAGTTATTTTATTTCCTAGAACCAAGCAAGCCTGGGACAGGTAAGCAATAAACACTTTATAGTTGTAATGCAGGTAATAAACAGTTTGAATTTAAATTGTATATGCACTTTGTTTTGACTTACAGTATTGTCACTGAGAAATGCAATGCTTTGTAGAATTCAGTACATATACTTTGAATGGGCTTTTTAGTAAAATTACAGGTAAATTACTTTTGAGATTCCTTTTCTTACACAGTCTAGTATATCTGGATATAAACTGGGACATTTGTTGAAAACAGGAATTTCTTTAGATTTCCCAACTTCACACTTAAAAACGTTTCATAGAAAAACTGTCAATTTTATCCTATTGAGGAAAATAGTGTTAATGATTCAAAGGTAAGTACTCTGTTGTGGGGGTTGTTATTCTGAGGTTAGACTCAGGGGTCCCCCAGGGTCAAGGATGCACTCTTGTTGCACCCTCAGCAGCACTCGGGCGGCCAGGTGCAGATTACTGAGGCCCAATGTTATCCAACGGGGGATAGGGGGCTTTCGGTTGATGGCTGCAGACGAGCAGGCCACTGGGTTGTGGGAGCAAAGGTCCTGGACTTAAGCTCAGCGCAAATGGGGGTTTAGGCCAGCACAAAAGATGCACCCTCACCAGCACTCGGGCGGCCAGGTGCAGAGTGCTCTTTTGGTGTCGGAAGTCATGTAGCTTTCAATGGGGAGTCTCCAGTTTGCAAAAGCACTACAGGCTCGGGGTGAAGTTCTCCTGGGTGGGACCACCACTTTGAGAGGTAAGTCGGGTGCAGGGGTGCATTTACATTTGGGTCTTCTTACCAGCTCCTGGTCGCAGTTGGGGGGACCTTACGGATTTAGACTGGAGGCTTCGGCTGGAGACTTGAGGTAGGTCAGGGGGTCGCCGGATCTCATGGTGTTTCCCCACTCAAGGTCGGGCCATGGGCGGCAGGTGCAGAGTGGTGCAGATTCATGGTTTCTGACTATGGTCAGAGGTTGAAGATGAACAAACCTGGTGTTCATGGGAGACACAGTCTTTGTGGTTGAAGGCAGGCAGGTCCTTTGGGATTTTCAGGGTAGCTGGCTGCGGGACACACAGGGATTTCGCAGGACTAGGTTCGAGGTGGAGCCAGGCCGGTAGGGCTGGGACAAGTCAGTAAGTGTCTTCCTCTGGTTAGCTTTGGAGCTACTTTTTGGTCCTTCTTCTTTTCTTGTAGTTGATTCCTGTCTGAGGAGGTAAGGTTCAGGGGTGCCCCTGATTACTAGATTTTAGGGTGTTATATGTAGGTAAAAGGTTGGGCCCAATGAATCCCTTACCTGGGGTGGGTACACCCCTATTATGCCACCCTTCAGTGAGAGGGGCCATAAGCCTTTCCCTGGTTGGTTGGGTCCCCCCATCTGCAAGTTGTCGGGGACTGAGAGTTGTGCTTCACCTTGCCTCCCCCTCGAGGGGGGGGGAGTTGGCAGAGGCGGGCACACCTCTCTTCCTCACTTGTTTTTCTTGCTGGTTTTCCAGCCCAAAATGGAGGTCAGAACCAATGGGGACCAGTTGCTGAAAGCAGCAAGTGGCCTGGGAAAGCTCACAAAGGCAGCAAGCCTTAGAAGCTTACCCTTCGTGGACCCTGCCATCCTGGGGGAGAGGCTTAGCACCTCATCCCAGGATGTGCATTGTTTCAGGCCCCCAAGAGCATCAGGCTCTCAACCCAGGGGTCCAGAAACATGTCTGGTGGTGGCAGTGGAAGCAGCCACTCAGACTGGACACTAGTGGTAGGTCGTTTTTCAGGTGGCATCTCTAAGATGTCCTCTGTGTGCATTTTCATTAAATCCCACACTTGCATCAGTGTGGGTTTAATGGGCCGAGAAGTTTGATATCAAACTTCTCAGTTTTCAGTGTAGCCATTATGGTGCTGTGGAGTTCGTAATGACAAACTCCCAGCACCATATGCTCTTAAAGGCAGCACTGCACTTACAATGTCCAAGAATGGATTTAGGCACTTTAGGGGTACAGGGCTCATGCACCTGCACCCTCACCACTGGTATAGGGCACCCAGCTAGAGGGGTGACTGATCTATGCCAGTGCAGTGGGTTGTAGGCATGGCCCACATGGATGTGTGCTATGTCGACTATTCACATTGTTCTCCACCAAGACACACAACCTGCAAAGGCAGTGTGTGAGTGTAATGGTACAGGACCTCTAAGGGTGGCACAATACGTGCTGCAGCCCTTGGGGGCCTTCCCTGGTAACAGTGCCCTGGGCACCTGTGGCACCATTTACCAGGGGGTACCAGAGATGCCAATTGGGTTTGTGTTTCAATGCAGTTTAGGGAAAGAACATAGGTCCTGGGTACCTGATTTAGCCGGTGCCCAGGGCACACTCAGTCAAAGCACATCAGCAATTCAGCAAAACGTGGGGGCTACCATGTAGAAAGAGGGCACTTTCTCACAAGCCACCCCTGAAATGTTGTTGTGAAGTGGAAGAAGATTACATTTCTGCAAAGTGGAGCATTCATCCCTCAAAACAGAAGGGAGGACCTTTATCTATAATGTTGTACTAAGCTATGGGCTTATTGCCTCATTTGAACCAAGATCATCTGCTGGCCAATTCCTACAGCCACGACCTTTCCATGTCCTGCTCTCTGGCCCTCTCTCCTCACTTCCGATTATGCTTTGCTTTGGCACAACGTTTGGTACACCTCGCTCTTCCCTTTGGGCCCCTGTGTGCTCCTTTGTTTTTGGAGCAAGAAGTCTTCAAGGGTTGTTTTGTGAACTTCTTTTTCCAGGGTCTTCCAACAGGGATGGGCTCTGGATCCCTGGTGCTCGCTTCACGAGCCATTTCTGTGCTTTTATGCGTGTGAGAGACGTTTATTCCACTGTTAATGATATGTTTATGCACCTTATTGAATCCTTGGAAAACCCTTTTCACTATACAAAAACACAACGGAAAGCTACTGCTTTGTAAAGCGTAGGCTGCTCCAGTCTGGTACCAACAGATAACCAAAACATGAGGAATCTACGGGAAGAAGCGTCCATCAGAGATGTGTCATTGCCATGGAACATGTGCTTGTCGTGATCAGTGCCCTAATTTACATCCAGTGCCAGTACTGGGATTAGCAGATGACCTTAGAACAGAGGCAAGTCTTTTACGTGCAGTGCAGTCTTCACGTTGTGCAAGGTTTTACAAAGTTATTCTCTGCCAGAATTATTTGACAATAAATGTGAGATAATCAAACCATTGAATATGTTCAAGAGATACTTTACTAATTGCAAAGTAATGTTTTTTTCACATTTTTCTTTACATTATTCTCTCTATTTCCAAATGTTAACAGTATAAAGAAGCACTAGGTCTGTTCTAAAAACAGATGGTAGCGGGAAGAAAAGTGGCAACGAAAGAAAACAGTAGTGATCATGAGCGCTAGAACACACTGCGGCCTATTATCAGATTTCCTCAATGCATAAAAGTAGAACAAGCAAAGGTTTCCACTGCTCACCTGAGGCCTGCAGCCTCGGCGGCTGGCACGGCGGGCTGCCGAAGACCACGGGCAGCAATTATGAAATGATGGTCTCAGTCTCACTGCCTGGGACCCACTGGCCGCCTCACGTGCAGGTTACACTGCGCGTGACCATACTGGTCCAGCCTTGCCCCACCCTATGCCTAAACGACGCAGCTGCATGCCGCGCATAATTTCATCGAATACGCGGCGGTTTATTTAGGAGGCGCGTCGGGGGAGTTCCTTCAAAAGTGCGTTCCAGACGGACCCTGCTGTCGGCAAATGTACAGTGTGCTGAGAGGGTGCCTGGAGATCGGCCTCCCCGCGACGCGGGGACCTGTGTTACGCCCCTAAATCCAACCGTGGCAAGTTGTTGGATTCATTTTAAGTATTATTTTGACACATTGAAATATCATCTTTGTTCACTTCTTTCAATAGTTAGACTTCATTAATGCTAAATAGACCCTTCCCATGTTGGCACGTGGAGCTGATGCACTACAATGGGAAGCAGCTAAATTGGCATTTTATCCCTCGGCAGGGCTTATAAAGCATATGTTATAATACCCCTGCTTATTTTAACATGACACCCGACCCTTGGGGCACCTAGGAGAGACTTGAGGGGTGACTTATATGTAAAAATAAGGTAGTTTTAACTCAGGAAGTACCTTTAATTCCAAAGTCAAATATGGACATCGTTTTATTTTAAATGCAGCCTTCGAGGCAGGGCTGGCTTTTTTAATGACAGCACGGACCACAGCAGTGAAAACGTAAGTGTATTAAATCCACGGGGCCTCTAAACCTACACACCCTACCATATACTAAGGGTCAGTACCAACTGTAAATATACCTAATTATCATGTACTTTTTCAGCCAGAAAAAGAGCATTTAGTAGCCAAAATAGGGGCTAAAAGTGGGAGTACACTGCAATAAAGGCCTGTTTTCTCACATTGAGAAAAAACAGGTAGATGGAAAAATAGCATACATCTCCAGACGGTCAAGAACCTTCTTGTGAATTGGGCCTTGCCAATGTTTTTGTTGTGGACAGTAGTAAGCAGAACCATACACTACAGAAAGTATGCGCACTTTAAGGTAAAGAATGATGCAAGATTGTTCCTAATTTAAGGTGCACCTTTATTGGTTTAAAATGGTATTTCAGATAAGAGAAGGTGTCAATGTCTAGACTAGTGATAGTAACTTGCCTTAAGGTGATTGCTGTTTTTGTTAATGCGCTGCATGTCCCAGCGAGTTGGGAGTCTGTACAGTAAACCTGTAGTAGAAAAGAACAGGCTTGTTTTATCTCTGTAAATCTGTTATAGGCAGATACTGCAGTTAAACCAGGGTTTATTTTGTAGTAAATTGTTGTAAGTGAATCGTTCTCAAATTTCGGCAGCCATATAGGCTGCCAGTTGGCGTTAGTGCTTGCATGCAGAGGTGTTTTTAATTAGGTTAATGCAAATTGTGTTCAATGCAGAATTTGATACCACAAGAAGTGAACAGCAAAGTAAATAAGGGTAGAGAAAACAAGCCTAGGTGATAATGCAAAAACAAAATCATAGTGATTCTGCTCGTTAAATAATTTCACCTGGTATTCTACACAGGAGTCTCGCAGCTGAATTTTGAATCAGCTGAAGCCGTTTGATGACTGCCTGAAAAAGTATGTGCCGATTTATTAATGAGGCGCGGGAGTTAATTTAAAAGTGCGTTCCACTCGGAGTCGGAGCCTGCTGTCAGCAAATGTACAGTTTGCCGAGGGGGGCCCCTGGAGCTCGAGGCCCACCCCGCCCCCCCCGCACCGCGGGGGCTGCGGGGGCCTGTGTTACGCCCCTGTCTCGCAGTTTGTTTACATACACATCCTCAGTCTGAACTCAGATGCAGCAAACCTACCATTTGAGATTTAGTCCCAATTTTCGTTACAAATTGTTGGGAGAAGCTTGAATATAGTTGCACTTTAGATCATATCAGACCTTTTTCGGGCCAATCTTGCTTTTCGTATGAAGTTTGACTTGAGTTAATTTGGATATGAGATCAATTTAGCATGAACACTGAAAGACTTGTATTTAATCTGGATTTTGATTTCAAGTTTGTTGAAAATAGAGGCCAGGGTTTAATAATATTGGTTTCAGTTTAAGGCCAGCAAAACCTTTTGTCAAATGTAATCTTTGTAGTAATATCAGATTTAGTTTAGTTTTATTAAAGCTGTGCACCACTACATTTTAGATTCAGCTTTTGTTTTAGTTCAAAAATAAAATATTTCTTCAGTTTCGGAGTTGCGTAGAAGTTTATGACAACCACCTGTTCCATTCGAATACTAAATTAAATTTAAAGTTTGCAAAACCATTTTCCACTAGATTTTAACAATTGTAAAAGGTTTTGTGCATGGTCCATAACACCTATATTTTAAGATTTTTTAGCCTAGGTAACCAATAAAAATTCTTATTTCATATTCAAACCACTGGTTCCTGATGCTTTTAGAATCAATAATTTGTATTATGTGGCATAGAATCAAAGACACAGCTCAGCTGCCTACATCCACCGGCCGGCAGAGTGTAGTGACATGGCCAGCACACAGTGTACAGGTCTACAACCCAGAGGGCGACCCCGCGTGGAAAAGCTTCATTCCATAGCGTTCATGGCAGGTAACTGCTAAGATACCACTTTTATAAAAGAAAAAAAAGAACAAGAAACAAGACAAACGCCAAAACCCTCCACCCCCCAGAAACCCCCTCACCCCTTCCGCATCAGTCTCCGCATTCCTATCCTACCCTCCTATGGCTGCTCGTCACCTACACAGTCATTCAAGCCACGGGTGTGGCCCCTATAGGCTCCAGCGGAAGTCCTAGCCGTGTGTGTTCAGGGGACCGGGGCAGTGTAATTTGGAATGCTTCATCAATGTCATCAAGAACTTCATTCCAATAGCGCTCCAATTTCGGGCAATGCCATAACAGGTGTACCAGAGTGCCTGTAAGACCACATGCCCGCCAGCAGAAGCCTCACTTAGTGGCATCCCAGGGTTTGATGCATGCTGGCATATAGTACCTTTAAGCGACTACCTTATAGGCCGATTCCACCACCGCAGTATTAGAGGCCATGTGATGAGCACAATAGAAAATATGTTCCCATTCTTTGGGCGTCAAAGGACTACCCAAGGGGAACATACTTTTCGACGCGGATTTTACTCTGCAGTACTTTTAGAACGCGTCCGTTACAACGCAAGTCGTAACCACGACTTGCGCTGGAGGGCGATAGAGGATAAAGAATAGTATATTTACTATTCCAAAACCTTCCATAGTATCCACGGGGACTGGTGTTAGAATAGTAAATTATACTATTCACTATCAGCGCCCCCCAACGCAAGTCGTTGTAACGACTTGCATTGTTAAAGACGCGTTGTAAAAGCACGCGTTGTGACGGTACGCGTCGTACCGTCATACATCCACGACCCAATTCAGTCTCCCAGCGAACCTGCGCCTTCGCACGCTGCTTCGTAGGGCATTTAAGAATCATTGTGTACAGTTCAGATATGAGCTTACGGGTATGCTTTTTGCAGACCAGCCATTTTTCAAAAGTAGTTATGGGACAGGACATCAGGGCGAAATTGCCGGGCTGCGTCACCCAATGCGCTAGCTGTAAATATTGGAAAGCATCTGACTCCGGCAAGTTAAAATATTCTGTGCGTAATTGCGGGAAGGGGACCAAGCCATCTAGATCAAATAGGGAACCCACTCTCTTACAGCCTTTCTCCCTCCAGCGATTGAAGACGGGGGATGCGCATCCCGGCGGAAACTCAGGATTATCTACGATAGGAGTCATAGGGGAGGAAAACATGGTCCAGCCCCTGCATAACGTCATCTAATCCCACACCTTGAGAGTTGGCGAGGTTACAGGCGACGAGTGGAGGCCCCATGCTCTATGCCTGCGCGGAAGCCAAAGTTCCCGCCAAATATTGCAGCCAGCCACTGTCTGATCCATAAAGTTCCAGTGCTTGCTGGACAAAGGCCTATTCCACTCCGTGACATAACGAAGGCAGGTCCCTTGATAATAAGCACTCAATAGCGGGAAGCCCAACCCTCACACCGCCTTCGGTGCCGTAATAAGCATCATTGCGAGCCTCGACCTCTTGTTGCTCCACAGAATTTATTAAGGAGCCCTGGCAGCTTCCGGAGGACGCCCGGTGGAGGACTCAGCGGGAGCATCTGGAACAGGTAGAGGAAGCGCGGTAGCACAGTAATCTTCACCGCTGCTAACCTCCCATACCAGGCCAAGTTGAGGGGGGACCAATCGAAGAGCGCTTTGGTAGTTTGATCTACTAGTAGTCTATACTTGAAGGAGACCGCTTTTGCAATAGAGGAAGTCAGCCGAATACCCAGATATGTAATATCGGAGTGCACCCACTGGAAGGCAAAATCCTGCTGGAGAACCCGGACCTCAGCTTCAGGGATTAGAAACATTCAAAATTTGTGATTTCGAGAAATTCACTTTAAACCCCGCCACCTTCCCAAATTCAAGAAGTTCCGACGCAAGGTACCGTAAAGTGGAGTGGGGTTGAGTCAGCAAGAGAATAACGTCGTCCACATATAGTCTAATTTTGTGGGTGTCAGCGTAAAATTTAATTCCTGTTATATCCGGATTGGAATGAATGCGTTGGGAAAAATGCTCCATGTAGAGCGCAAAGAGTAACGAGGACAAGGGGCACCCTTGCAGCGTGTGAGGATGTGCAATCCCTGGACGATGCTTCGGGACAATTTCCGCCCTTTCTATCCCCGTCTCCCCTTATGTATTCACAGCCCGGGCGAGGAGAAGACTGGCCCTTTAAGGAGTTCGATGGGGCATACCAGGTGACTGAGTCACGTGGTCCGGAAGGCAGCTACATCAAGGAAGACGCAAGAGAGTTACGGCGTTCACTGGGACCACACCACATCAAGAGCCAGGAGGAGACACCGGTGAGGACCTTCCTTGCACCACCGTGGGAGAACACAGGGATGGAAGCTGAGGACCTGAAGGGCGCAATATCGACGAAGGTAGCCTACGACGCCGAGGAAGCGAGGACCGGAACAGACGGGCAGCCAGACCCTACCTGGCAACGCGAGCACGCCAGTCACGGCCACCGGGGGTCATGGCAGCACAAGGTACGGAGTCGTTTGCAGCTTTCTTGGGGTCGCGGAGCAAAGGAGGAAAAGAAGGGGGTGAAGGGGGCGGAACCCAGTAGTTTGTGGTTGTAACAGCTCACAAAGGGGCGTTTTTGAGATAAGCCGCACGCACACTGGTGAAGGTTCGGTGGTAACTTCCCCTCACTTATCTGGCTTCCTGCGCCGCTTCTGTATCAGAACCCATGCCTTATGGTTGTTCTTGTTCTTGTTTTCGTTTTCCCTTCCCGGTATCTGCACAAGCCTATCAGTCCTATGAGCCAGTCCGGAAGACCAATTTGTCTGGAAACCCAAGAAGGACAACAGAGTGGGACAAAGCCACGTTGCCAGAATCCCCTGTTTGTTTTGGACTTACAACTACATCTCCCAGAATCCCTTGTTTGCTTTGGACTGTATAGCTACACCTCCCTGAATCCTTTGGTTTTTGACTGTGAATAAACCCTAACAAGCATAAATCACCCCATTTGTCCTGGTCTGCTTCTCCATCGCGCTACACGTGGTGTCAGAAGTGGGACTGCGGTCGCCTCATCATGGAAAATCTCATTCAACAATTAATACGAGGCCAGGAGAAGCTAGAATGGGCGGTAGAAAAACAGATGACTTCTGCCCAGGCTGACCAGGAGCTCATGAAGGACGGTCTTGCTAATCATGCCGAACAAATGTTAAAAGTAGCAGATGACCGTAGAGAACTGACAACCCAACTACAAATACGGGCAGGAACTGGTCCGAATGTCTCCTTACAAAAATATGTCACAGGAGAAGACCCCGACGTGTTCCTTCTTAACTTCGAGAGGGCAGCGAGGGCATCAGGCTGGCCCGAAGCAAAATGGCCTTTCTTTTTAGCCCCTCTCCTTACAGGAGAAGCACTGGCTGCGTACCAAGTGCCCAATCCAAATGGTAACACCCCATATTCAGAAATAAAAGAACTGATACTGGATCACATGGGGATGGATGCGGAGGCCTATAGGGTAAAATTCAGAAAAGAACAAGGCTCTCCCACAGACAATCCCAAAACCCTGTATTTCAAATTAAAAGCGGCTTCTGATAAGTGGCTAAAGCCCCAAGCAAATTCTAAAGGAGACATAATGGCCATGATTTAACTTGAACAGTTTTTGGAAGCCCTTCCCTATCCCATCCAGAGGTGGCTCAAACAACATAAACACCTCAGCCCAGAACAAGCAGTAGAGATGGCCACTACTTTCTACCGGGTCCAACCCAGAGCCCTAACTTGGGACAATGATAAGACCACAAAACCAGTGACTGTGCCAGGGAAAACAGAGAAAAAACCAGTGAAACCATCTGTAGAACCCATAAAGCCTAGACCATTCCGACTGGAACCTCCTCCCTTACGCAACCCACAATGCTTCAAATGTGGAGAGTGGGGACACATTGCCAGGAATTGTCCTAGGAAAAAGCCCCAGGAGGAACCCATGGACAATGGTTGTATTCCACGTTCCATCCTGTACTCTGCAGAATTAGTACCTAGCTTTCACGTAAGTGTCAGAGTGAGGGGGTGGCTATAAAAGCCTTACTTGATTCAGGGTGTAAACAATCCGTAGTACTTCAGTCGATAGTAGCACCATATAAAACCACAACCAGAGATACAGTGCCCATAAGGTGTGTTCATGGGGACGTCAAAGTATACCCCTTAATTAAACTCCCTGTCACACTTCATACAGGCCAAACCTTGGAGATAAGCGCTGGGGTGGTTCCTACCTTACCAGAACAAATGATCATAGGTCGGGATAACCCTTCCTTCTTGAATCTACTGGAGGAAAAACTACATAGAGCTCGTCCCGCTAACTCTCCCCGTCCCTCCTTTTTAACTCAAGCCCCTTGGTTGATTGATAAAAGCTTATCAGCAGGAGCGCAGAAGCGCTCGTGGGGCATTTCTTGGGAGCACTCAGCCACCCGTGAGGGAAACGGCGTCCCAACCACCTCCTCACCTTCCACTCTCGCCGTGAGGGGAACGGCTCCTGAAATTGCCGCCAGTCACCCGGTGCCACACGCAGCTGGGGACCCACAACACCCAGCTGCCCCGGGGCTCGCGCGGCAGGAGTGACGCTCTTCACGCGCCAGGAGGCGGCTTATCAGCTGGAGCGCCGAAGCGCTCATGGGGCATTTCTTGGGAGCACTCAGCCAGCCGTGAGGGAAACGGCGTCCCAACCACCTCCTCACCTTCCACTCTCGCCGTGAGGGGAACGGCTCCTGCACTTGCCGCCAGTCACCCGGTGCCACACGCAGCTGGGGAACCACAACACCCAGCTGCCCCAGGGCTCGCGCGGCAGGAGTGACGCTCTTCACACGCCAGGAGGCAGCTTATCAGCAGGAGCGCCGAAGCGCTCGTGGGGCATTTCTTGGGAGCACTCAGCCAGCCGTGAGGGAAACGGCGTCCCAACCAACTCCTCACCTTCCAATCTCGCCGTGAGGGGAATGGCTCCTGCACTTGCCACCAGTCACCCGGTGCCATACGCAGCTGGGGAACCACAACACCCAGATGCCCCGGGGCACGCGCCGCAGGAGTGACGCTCTTCACGCGCCCGGAGGCGGCTTATCAGCAGGAGCGCCAAAGCGCTCGTGGGGCATTTCTTGGGAGCACTCAGCCAGCCGTGAGGGAAACAGCGTCCCAACCACCTCCTCACCTTCCAATCTCGCCGTGAGGGGAACGGCTCCTGCACTTGCCGCCAGTCACCCGGTGCCACACGCAGCTGGGGAACCACAACACCCAGCTGCCCCGGGGCTCGCGCGGCAGGAGTGACGCTCTTCACGCGCCAGGAGGCGGCTTATCAGCAGGAGTGCCTCTCGCCCCCGCGAGTCGCACGCGGGAGCGACCGGGAGAAGCCTGGGTCAAGGGCGGGGCCGTCTGTGGCCGTCCGGGGCAGAACGAGGCTGGGCTGGGCCATACTCCCTGTGTGTCATTCGTTTGAATCACAGTAAGTTTAGTGATTCTGTTATTTTATTTCAGACTGTATTCCAACACCTCAAATCGTGACCCCTTTGCTGCAAAACTAATTTCACCTTGCAGCAATACCGTTTGTTTATCTAGGAAGTGGAACTGCTGGATTTAGCATTTGGATTTCATGATGTCGAAACCGTTGCCTACCCTGGATAACTACCTTGTCAAAGTAGTGAGTAAAATAAACAATGAGCGGAGAAAATCTTTGGGGCGAGGGGCTTTACCTATACCCACGCCGCTCCCTTCACCCCCTACTGTAGACAATGCACTGATTCCAGATACCGTCTGCGCCCCTGAGGTTGTGTTGGTGGAAATCCCAGCAACGCCAGTACCACCATTGGATCTGCCGGTTGAGACCCGAGAACAGTCTACCAAGGTTCCGCTGAATGTACCAGTTGAAACTCCAGACGGTCTGCCCAGGCTAAGAGAGAAGTGAGGGCGTGTAGGAAAGTGCAGCTTAAGTATGGGGGGACTAATATCAAGAAAAGAGCTGCAGCAACGCCAAAGAACGTTGTCCATAATGTGGGGACCACAACAGAGAACTGTGTTGTTAATCTGAACTCTGATCAATTTGACTTATTAGTCAGCATCATTGAGGTTAAGTTTGAAACCATTGTTAAACCCTTGGTGGATAAAATAGACTTAATTACAGCTGGAGTTCCTAGGCTAGTTAGTCTTTTGATTGCCCATACTGGTAATGTTGTAAGCCCTCAGCCCAATGAAAGAGGTGTATTAGTTAGCAATGCTGGGTCAAGGTCGCACGATGGTAAGGTGGGCCCCAGTAAAGTAGCTACACCTAACCCCTCGTTAGGCCAGAATAAAAAGGTAGCTGCGGCTCCGTTGCAGGTGATCCAGAAGAAACAGGTAACAGCGGCCCGTTACCAGCTAGCATGAGTAGTAAGGTAACAACGGCACATGTTAGCAAGAAGGAGTTGCCGGTATTTAAAGGTAGCTATATTAATCTCCCCCCTGAATGTGCACCCTCTGTAGTAGTTCTCACTAACGTACCACCTTTGGTTCCTAGTCCAACTAAACCACACCATGAAAATAATGATTCTTTAAAAAATAAATCTATTTCATGGCAGCATAGACCGTGCGGGTTCCCACCCAATTACTCTGACCAAATATTAAGCACTAGAAGAGTAAAATGGATTGGTAACTCAAGGAAAACTTACAGGGGCGATTGCGTTGTCGTTAATTTTAGACACCCACAACATGTTGCAACTGTTCTACTTAGCGCTGCCTCTCTAACCCCAGATGAGGATAAAGTGCACGTACACCCATTGGGATACTTCTATAATCATCTCAATAATCAACCCCCAGGCTATTAACAGAGGTATACCCTTTTTTCCTACTCTTCATCAGATGCCCGGGGTTCCAACACAGAACAGATTTCAAGCTCTGTGCTCTTTGGACCTGAACGATTGACAGCCAAAGGTCAGTAGGTCACATTTGAGCACACACAGGGATACTTTAGTTCACAAACTGTACCAGGGTAGTGTTGACTCTGAGCAAACTATGAATGGGTCCCTGATTGTCATTACTAATAGATGTCCCGAGCAAGTCCCTGGCGTTTGTT
Source organism: Lissotriton vulgaris (assembly GCF_964263255.1). Lineage (NCBI taxonomy): Eukaryota > Metazoa > Chordata > Amphibia > Caudata > Salamandridae > Lissotriton > Lissotriton vulgaris. Next base: position 292,967 of record NW_028244846.1, read on the forward strand.
TGGGGGTGGTGGCAGCACCTCATTACAGCGCTCAAGAAGGCGAGCAGATTGCGAGGGCTCTCCTCTGCTCCTACCTGTTTCCCACTGATGTATCGAATCTCGTTTTTTAACACTTGGAATTGATTTTAATAATTGCTGTGTTAATATTTTGTGTACCTTTTAAACTCACCTCTACAAAGCATTGCATTAATCAGGCCCCCCTGAGCCCCGTTCCACCGCGGCTTCAAGTGCCGATTGTTGTGGAGGGCTAGGTCGGGCGCCATCTTGAGTGTGGGCCGGACCCTGCGGGACCCGAGTTAGCGGTCCAGCGGAGGGTGGGGCTTGGCCTACAAGTAGATCTGGTGCTCGTGGGTCTGGGCGTTTGTTTGGGGGTGGTGGCAGCACCTCATTACAGCGCTCGAGAAGGCGAGCAGATTGCGAGGGCTCTCCTCTGCTCCTACCTGTGTCCCACTGATGTATCGAATCTCGTTTTTTAACACTTGGAATTGATTTTAATAATTGCTGTGTTAATATTTTGTGTACCTTTTAAACTCACCTCTACAAAGCATTGCATTAATCAGGCCCCCTTGAGCCCCGTTCCACCGCGGCTTCAAGTGCCGATTGTTGTGGAGGGCTAGGTCGGGTGCCATCTTGAGTGTGGGCCGGACCCTGCGGGACCCGAGTTAGCGGTCCAGCGGAGGGTGGGGCTTGGCCTACAAGTAGATCTGGTGCTCGTGGGTCTGGGCGTTTGTTTGGGGGTGGTGGCAGCACCTCATTACAGCGCTCGAGAAGGCGAGCAGATTGCGAGGGCTCTCCTCTGCTCCTACCTGTGTCCCACTGATGTATCGAATCTCGTTTTTTAACACTTGGAATTGATTTTAATAATTGCTGTGTTAATATTTTGTGTACCTTTTAAACTCACCTCTACAAAGCATTGCATTAATCAGGCCCCCCTGAGCCCCGTTCCACCGCGGCTTCAAGTGCCGATTGTTGTGGAGGGCTAGGTCGGGCGCCATCTTGAGTGTGGGCCGGACCCTGCAGGACCCGAGTTAGCGGTCCAGCGGAGGGTGGGGCTTGGCCTACAAGTAGATCTGGTGCTTGTGGGTCTGGGCGTTTGTTTGGGGGTGGTGGCAGCACCTCATTACAGCGCTCGAGAAGGCGAGCAGATTGCGAGGGCTCTCCTCTGCTCCTACCTGTTTCCCACTGATGTATTGAATCTCATTTTTTAACACTTGGAATTGATTTTAATAATTGCTGTGTTAATATTTTGTGTACCTTTTAAACTCACCTCTACAAAGCATTGCATTAATCAGGCCCCCCTGAGCCCCGTTCCACCGCGGCTTCAAGTGCCGATTGTTGTGGAGGGCTAGGTCGGGCGCCATCTTGAGTGTGGGCCGGACCCTGCGGGACCCGAGTTAGCGGTCCAGCGGAGGGTGGGGCTTGGCCTACAAGTAGTCATGCACTCTAAGACGCGCAGCGGCCACGTGCAGCGGGCGCGCCGAAGGAGCGCCAAAGGAGGGCCCGTCTGTGCCCGTCCGTGTCCCAGACGCGGCCAGCTCCAGCCCCCCTGTCGGTGCCCCACAAAAGCCCTATAGGACCAGGACTCGCTATTCCCGTGAGTATCTTTTGGCGCTAAAAGCTAACCCCTGCCCATGCAGTGATAAATGGGAGGTAGCAGACATTACCTTGTGGATGTGTCATGTTTGCAAATTCCGCTTTCTACCCACTTTAAAGTGTCCTGCTCTAAATCCTGATGATTCCACACGCATCCGAGCAGGCTTGATCAATGCTAGGTCACTGGTCAAGCACACTGCTGATATTTTTGAACTACTGAGCGACAATCAGCTCGATCTCCTTTTTATTACGGAAACCTGGCTAAATGAGACATGCGGCCCAGCTGTTGAATTTGCTATCCCACAGGGCTTCAAAATTGTTAGGAATGATCGCCCTCTAGGCAGAGGAGGCGGTATAGCAGCCAATTTTAGAGAACAATGGGCCTTTTCTCACGACCATCATGGTCCTCTAGCTGATGCAGAGATGTTCCATTTCCCATTAACACTTGGGGCTCATTTCATCTTAGGAGGCACTCTGGTCTACCGACCACCAGGCCATGCCGGTAACTCTCTGCGTGCATTGGAGGATATTGTAGTCCCACGGGTTTTAAGATACTCTAGATATCTTCTCCTGGGGGACTTTAATATCCATGTGGATAACCCGGACTCCTCGGAGACGGTCCGCTTAAACGAAGCTCTTGACATGGCCCAGCTAAAACAATGGGTTGAGGTGCCCACTCACTCAGGTGGTCATGTCCTCGATCTGGTCTGCACTAATTTCGACATTGATATGGCCCGCCCTGAGATAGTGACGTGGTCAGACCACATGTTGATCAGGTTTGCTTGGACTCTGACCCGCCCAGCCGAGAACAGCCCTCCAGCTGCTCATACCCAGAAAATTAATGCAGATATCCTGTCAGATTGCTTAGCCACCTCCCGCCCAGCTCTTCCTCTTGAAATTGAGTCAGCCGTCAGCTCATTCAATTCTTGGATTGAACTAGGGACTGCTGCCTCTATAGAAACAAGTCGGGTTTGCAGACTACGCTCTACCCCTTCTAAGCCCTGGTTCTCCCACTCCCTCCGTGATCTTAAATCAGGCTGTAAAAAACTTGAACGGATCTGGAGACAAGCATATCTCCCTGAGGCAAAGAAGGAATTGAGGGTGGTGCAAAAAAAGTACTATGCAGCTATTAGATCTGCCAAAAGCCACTACTATGCAGGGCGAATCAATAATGCCAACAATAACAGCAAGGAAATTTTTACTATTGTAAAAAGCTTTGTTTCACCCTGTGCAGCTCAACCTCTGTTGGCCTCCTCGGAGAAATGGTGCGAAGAACTTTCTGTGTTCTTTGTTGACAAAATCACCAAAATTCAGGATGATTTGCTAACTGTCTGCAATAGCCTTCCATCTCTACTGGCCACTCCCTCCCCCATGATGCCTGATCGCACCGAGCAGTTTGTGAACTTTGCCCCGGTAGAAAAAATGGACTTCGTCAAAGTCCTTGCGGCCTTAAAATCAGGATCTCCCTCTGACCCTTGTCCTGCTAGAGTATTTGCGGGACTTGCAGAGACAGTTGGTAATGAGGTGACTCATATTATTAACCGTTCTTTTCTTACTGCAACTGTCCCGGTCTGCTGGAAGCAGGCAAAATTGCTCCCACTCCTAAAAAAAAAATGGTTTAGATCCCACTGTCCCTGCCAACTTCCGGCCTATATCACTGCTGCCAGCTCTTGCTAAAATATGTGAAAAGGTCGCTTTTACACAACTGGACAAATTTGGTGAAACCTCTCAGGCACTCCATCCAGCGCAATCAGGTTTCAGAGCAGCCTACAGCACTGAAACCGCTCTAGTTGAAATATCCAAGGCTATCCGGGAATGTTTGGACGGAGGTGGCAGAGCGGCTCTGATTTTATTGGACCTCTCTGCCGCCTTCGATACGGTTCCACATTCCCTCCTGCTCACCAGACTAGCGGCCATAGGTATCACAGGCCCTGCACTTGATTGGTTGACATCATTTCTAGAATATAGAACGCAACAAGTCTGGATGCCGCCCTTTGCCTCCTCCCCCAAGAAACTTACAACTGGTGTCCCGCAAGGCTCTACCCTTAGCCCCCTGCTTTTTAACATTTACCTTACCCCTCTCATCTATCTTGCAGAACAGTTAGGAGCAAAAACTATGGCCTACGCCGATGATACCCAACTTCTGTTCACATGGCCAAAAAATAACCTGGATACGTCGGCGGCCCAATCCTGCCTATCATCTGTTTTTCGTTGGTTAGCCCTCGCCCAGCTAAAATGCAACGAAAGCAAATCAGAGATTCTGCTGTATGGCTCCTTTCCAGACAATTTTAGCGATCTTCTCTGGCCTGCCGACCTACCATGCCCTAAATCTATCAGCGGCCCTGCTAAAAACTTAGGAGTCTGGTTCAACAATGACCTCAAATTTGAGGATCATCTAAAAAAACTCACTGGGGTCTGCTTCTCCACACTCAAAACGTTACGCAGGTGTTTCCCTCTTCTTCCGAGAGAGGCCAAGGAGACTGTCATTCGCGCCCTTATACTATCTAGATTAGATTATGGGAATGGCCTTTTCTGTGGTCTACCGGCCTATCTCATACATCGCCTCCAGGTCATTCAAAATGCCGCTGTGCGACTCTTGTTTAACATACCCAAAAGCTCCAGTGTCCGCCACTCTCTTCGTGCCCTCCATTGGCTCCCAGTCGCTCACAGGATTCTGTTTAAAATCCTTGTCCTCTCTTACCGCGCTGTCCATCAAACTGGTCCAGTTTATCTGAGAAAAAGATTTTCCCTCTATGTTCCCAACCGGCCCCTCAGGTCGGCCAATGTGTGCCAAATGACTGTACCTAAATTCAAATACAGCAGACTTGGTGGCCAATCCATCTCAGTCAGAGCTGCGAGAGCTTGGAACACTCTTCCTCTCCACTTGAAAACAGCCCCCACCATCACTGTTTTTAAGAAAGGATTGAAGGCCCACCTCTTTAACATCACTGTGTAAGGCTCTCCTTCCTCTCTTTTATCTGGAATCTTTTTGCTCTGCCCTCTCTCCCTTCCGCGCAAGGATACTATTTTCTTAGTAATTGAGCGCGCTACAAAAGCCTTTATAATAATAATAATAATAATAATAATAATTGAGAGGGTGGCAGCCATTCCGACAGGCACCTGCACTGGGTATACTAACGCAGGTTTAACTGAGGATGGACCGGATTTGATTGTAGATACAGCACATGGTAACTCGACCAGTATTTCCAAAAGCTGTACCATAGGGGGGACCACTATGGTTAGCTGGAACATAGCAGGTTGGGCATCCAAGGAAAAAAATCAGGGATGGGAGGACCTGGTTAGATCATACGATATCCTTTGTTTACAGGGAACGTGGTAATGTAAGTATACTTGTAAAGCGCACTGTTACATCGTTACGTGGTGTCCTGGCGCTGTATACCGCTGGGGAACCCGTCTTGGCTTACCCTGAGAGAGGGCACCCCCAAGGTGAAGCCAGGCATCCCCGGCGCTGCTAGGGCCGTTGTGGAGATTAAGCAAGCTATTGCCCAGAGTTGCAGAGTGGGACCCATGGTTAACGTAGGCACCTAGGCGAGAATTATCGAGTCCGCGGACCTTGACCCAAGACCCTGCCGCGTCAGGAATTGAACCCTGGTCCCGGGCCGACTTCTGCTTCAGGGTCTGCCGCTTCAAACCAGTGAGCCACACTTCTCCACAGAGAAGTGTGGCTCACTGGTTACTAGGTTTAATGGTGCCCCATTAAACCTAGTATTGATGGTTTTGTTTGTTATAGCTTAGAAGCCTCAGAATCTAGACATGGTAGAGCAAAGGGTGGTTTGCTTTTCTTGTTATCCGTGGAGTTCTCGCTTATTGTTGTTAAACACATAACAGTAGGAACACACTCACAAATTCTATGGGTAAAAAAAAAGGAAGGCCCCGAGGTGTTGTTAATAAATTTTTATAATAACATTTTTAATAATACCCGACATTTAGTTATTGAGGAACTAGAAAGGGTACTCGTGAAGCTAGTAGCTTTAGCAAAATGTTCTTTTAATATTATTTGGTTAGGTGATTTTAATCTTCCCATTTGTCCTTTGTCACTCTCTAGGGCTTGTGGGGTGTTAGACAACAGTGATAATAACACACCGCATTTTCCGCACAATGCCTATGGTGATGCGATTAATAATATCATGGCAATTTATGATCTAGAGCTACTGCAACCTGGAAAGGATGCTGAGGGCCAAATTATCCCCACTTATACGGGAAGGAATTTCAATTCCTTCATTGATCATGTTATGGTGTCATCTTCCATTGTGCCAAATTTCTCGATCCCTGTAATCGAGGAATCTACATTAAGTGATCACAACCGTATCGTAATGAAAACCGATATATGGAAGTGTAGACGACGGCAGGTGTCTAGAACCTTGTGTAACGTTGAGCCTCATAGTCGAAACGGAACAAGGTTAAGATGGAAAGGGGAAAAATCTGCAATAGTCATGAGCACAATTATTTCCAAATCTTTGGTTGAAATCGAAGGCATATTGAACCTGGGTAGTACACCTATTGTCATTATGGATAATTTTATTAAAATTAATAAAACAATTGAGGCCGTTTTTACTGGCAGCAGGAATGACAAGTCATCCCGGGGAAAGGGTTGGTTCGATGATGCATGTACAACTCTCTTAACCCAACTGAAACAGGCCCTAGGATTGAGACCCAGGGATAAAATTCAAGTTGTTCACCTGAGATCTGAACATAAATTGGCACTGTCTAGAAGAAAGAAGGGGTTACAGCAAGAAGCGTGGGATAATCTATCGCAGGCGACAGAAACTTCTGATAACTGCCTGTTTTGGTCCACGGTTAATTCTCCCTTCCTTAGGGATGATAAAGTACCACACCTCGCATCTAATGTTGGTAGCGAGGCCTGGATCTCCCACTTTTCGGCCATATTTCATGCAACAGGTCCCGCTGATGTCGAACCAAGTACTTGGCCCATAGTTCCTCTAGACATCACCCTGGAAGAAGTTGAAAATAGCATTAAGTCTAGCAAGGGGGGTAAGGCGCAGGGTCCAGATGGAGAACCCATCGACGTTTATAAGACAGCCCCACTGATGTGGGGACCCATACTCACTCTGGTATTGAATGCAGCCGTAACAACCCAGATTCCATCTACGTGGGGCGATTCCATCATTGTTCCTATCTATAAGAAAGGGGACAAGGCGGCAGCTAGTAATTACCGCCCGATCAGCTTGCTTGACTCTTCTGTATAAATTATAAATTATATATTATAATTATGAGTGTTGTTGTTTAGGCTGGAAGAGTGGGCAGAAGAAAATGGGATTTTGGCTAGCTCCCAATATGGTTTTAGAAAGGGAAGAGGAACACTTGATCAATGCCTGAACTTAGATTTAATTATCGGAAAGTATACCAGGGCTAGGCCCGGTATTTTATATCTCTGCTTTGCCGATCTAAGCAGTGCATTTGATCTAGTAGATCACTCCATCCTGTGGCCAGTCCTGTTGGAACTTGGCGCACCAGAGGCTATTATTTTCTTCTTAGCCAGATTATATGACAGAATGCAAACTTGTGCGCGCTATGGGGTAAGTGGGGAGTGTACCCCAAATTTTGATGTAAAACGTGGAATTATACAGGGCTGTGTTCTCGCCCCTTTTCTGTTTACTCTTTTTATTAATGCCGTTGATTCTGTCCTGAAAACAGTCAAAGCGGATGCTCCTCAGATTGGCGGGACAGGTGTCCCAGGTCTGCTTTATGCAGATGATGCTGTGCTCCTGTCCCAGACTCCGACTGATGGACCGATTTTCAGATTTTATAAGTAGACGGAGGATGGTTATTAATAAGAGTAAAACCCATACTATGGTCTGCGGTGCTAGAGTAAAAAAAAAATCATGCCTGTTTTATTGACGGGGTCAAAGTTCAGGATGTGGAAACATTTTGTTAGCTGGGTGTTATTTTTGCCCATTATGGTAGCTGGTCTCAGGATTTAGTGAATGTTAGGTCTAAGATGAAGAAAAGTGCCTATGGTATATTTAAATTTGCCTCTAAGATCGGTGACAGAAGAATCAGTGACATGATTCAAATTTATAATGCGAGGAGCGTATCCATCGCATTATACGGGGCGGGCTGTGGGGCTATTCCAACGTTGACTCCTTGCAAAGGGAGGAAAATCGTTTTATTAAAAAACTGCTTTGTGTACCCACCTCAGCCTCCACTGATTTGATCCATAGGGAAGTTGGGATTGCCCACTTAAGTGACCTGATTTTGTTAAGGCCCCTAATGATATGGCGTGCCATCTGGATCCAGGAAGAGAGAGCCGTTAACCAGTCTGTCATTAGGGATTGCCTAAAACTGAATAATTTTATTAAGATACCCTCGCTTAAATATATTGTTGACAGTTTTCAAATCATATATGGACTCAACATAGTGGTAGATCCAGGTTCTGCTGGAAATTATTCGAAATTTGACATGAAATATATTTTCATGATGTATAGAGCCCAAAAACGTCTAGCAATCAGTGGTCGCCTCACTTCAGTTAATCTGTACAATAAATATATCCAAAGTGAGGGCTTCCAACTGTATTTGAGCCAGGTAACTATACCAGCACATAGGTTTGTTTTGACCAGACTTAGATTTGGGATGGCTCATGGGTTGGTGGCTTTTCCACAACTAAAGAAGCACCCAGTTGGACCATGCCCATGTGATGGTCATTCGAAACAGAGCACCCTGCACTTTATGCTAATTTGCACTCTTTTCTTGAATATTAGGATTGTTTAATTAAAACCAATTTTCAAAAAATATGGTATTTATAACGCGGAGGATGCCATGAAATTGATCTATGAAATGAATTCACCGGACAAGTGTTTTTATATTGCCATGTTTTTATGTAAATCAATGCAGCTTAGGAAAAGCATGATTTTTAAAATTTTTAATGTTTTTATCTGTGTTATTTCTGTATCGTAACTGTATAATCATTTTGCGTGTGCCCTTTTATGGTCATTGTTTTTAATGTACCGAATAAAGCTTCATGAAATGAAATGATTGATAAAAGCTTTAGATACGCCCCAAAAAATGACCCAACACTGACGTCTGCTTGGGAACAAGCCCAACAAAATCCACAGGCAGGGCCGATCTCTTACCCTTGCTTTTCAATACAAAACGAACTGCTGTACAGGGTAGGGAAACAAGGGGACTCGGCACAGCTGGTTGTACCTCAAACATTTCGAGAGCAAGTCCTTTTCTTCGCCCACTCGTACTTACTGGCGGGACATAGAGGTGCCCAAAAAACCATCCAAATGTTGTTACAACACTTTTATTGGCCTGGTATATTTGCCCATGTCACCCACTTCTGTAAGGAATGTGAGGTGTGTCAATGGAAGAACCCTTACAGACCACCTGCGGTTCCTTTACAGCCTCTCCCAATTGTGGGTAACCCATTCGAAAGGGTTGGGATGGACCTCATTGGGCCACTCCCACGCACCAAAAGAGTCCATATATACGCACTGGTCGTCGACAACTACGACACGAGATATCCCGAGGCCTTCCCTTTACGGACTCCTACAACCCAAAACATATCCGAGAAGTTGTTGGAGTTGTTTTCCAAAGTAGGATTCCCTCGCGAAATCTTAACAGATCAAGGGACCCCCTTTGTTTCAAAATTGATGAAACGAATTTGCAAAGCCCTGGATGTCTCTCACATTAGGACATCTGTATACCACCCCAGACAGATGGATTATGTGAGAGATACAACGCCACTTTGAAGCTAACGCTAAAAAAACTCCTGACCGTGGAAGGTAAGGAGTGGGACATGTTGCTTCCAGTGGCCCTATATGTTGTAAGGAGCCAGGTTCAGACCAGTTTAGGCTGCTCCCCGTTTCAGCTTCTGTATGGGAGAGAACCCCAAAGTCTTTTAGAGATCACTAAGGAAGTTTGGAAAAAAGAGAAGGAAGAGGAAACAAAGTCCTTTCTGGAGTATACCAAAGGTCTTCGCTCCAGACTACACAAACTCAGAGAATTCGCAGATTCTAACCTGGAAAAGTCACAGGTGAAACAACAAATGGTGTACAACAAAGGCAAGAAGTGGCGACAGCTCTCTGATAACGATTTGGTTTTAGTCCTTCTACCATCAGCCATAGGAAAAACAAAGTCAGGATGGCAAGGCCCATACCAAATTGTAGAAAAAGTTGGTCTCACTTCTTATAAGATAAGGGTAGCCCCAAAAAGGGTCCAGCTATATCACATAAACCTTCTAAAGAAGTGGCTGGGTCCCCCTCCCCGGGACGCACAGAAAATAGACCGACCACCACAGACCATGAACAGCGTACAACAGTTGGTCATAAACCCAGATTTGACCCCAGAACAGAATAGGGACCTTCATGATACTTTGGCCCCTTTTGAAACCATCTTTTCTGATTTGCCCGGAAAAACCAAGATGGCGGAACATGCTATACATACAGAACCAGGGAAGATAGTAAAACAAAAACCATACCGAATACCAGCTGCAAGAAGGCAGGCCATTGAACAAGAAGTAGAAAACATGTTACAGTGAGGGGGTCATAAAACCATCCACAAGTGAATCGTCTTCCGCTATTGTGCTCGTGCCAAAACCGGACGGGTCAATCCGTTTTTGTATTGACTTTCGGGCTGTAAACACCATCTCAAAATGTGACGCATACCCTATACCGAGAGTTGATGAACTCATAGAGAAACTAGGGGAGGCCCAGTACATCACTACCATAGACCTTACAAAAGGCTACTGGCAGGTGCCCCTTAAGAGGGAAGACCAGGAAAAAACGGCCTTTGTTACACCCAGTGGTCTGTACGAGTTCACGGTCTTACCGTTCGGTTTGCACGGGGCACCAGCCACGTTCCAGAGGTTGATAAATCAGGTATTGCGACACCATCAAACATATTCCTCAGCCTACCTTGATGATATTGTTATATTCAGCCCAGGCTGGAAAACCCATCTACAGCATGTCACTCAGGTGTTAACAGCACTTCACCAAGCAGGTTTGCATATCAATGCAAAGAAATCCAGAGCAGGCTTTAGGAAAGTAGAGTACCTGGGTTACCTGTTAGGAAATGGATTAATTGAGCCACAGTCCGAGAAAGTAAAAGCTATAGCGGAAGCCCCCTTTCCATCTACAAAAAAAGAAGTACGGGCGTTCTTGGGGCTTCTTGGGTACTACCCCAATATTCTGAGCTAGCTACACCAGTAACGGACTTTCAACAGAAAAACGTGAAAACCAAGGACCTCCAACAACCCAACCCTAGGGCTAGACAAGCTTTTACAGACCTCAAAACAGCGATAACCCCAGCACCTACAGCACCTGTTCTCCGCTCTCCTGATTTTTCCAAACCCTTTTTGTTGCATACAGACGCGTCAGAACACGGGCTGGGGCTGTTCTTCGCCAGAGGGAACAGAACATCCTGTAGTATTTATCAGTCGCAAACTGTTTCCTCGGGAACAACCCTACCCTACCATTGAGAAAGAATGCCTTGAGATCAAATGGGCAGTGGAAAAACTGAAGTACTATTTAGAGGGTGCTCATTTCATGCTTTTTACTGATCATGCACCACTCCTCTGGATGAGTCATAACAAGGGGAACAATCCCAGAGTCCTTAGGTGGTTCCTTTCCCTTCAGCCTTATTCTTTCACAATACATCATTGGAAAGGTGAGGAATGCTGATTTCCTGTCCCTTCTTCATTTGTTCCCCGATCGTGAACAATCTGGTGTAGGGGTGTGTGAGGATGTTCAATCCCTGGACGATGCTTCGGGACAATTTCCGCCCTTTCTATCCCCGTCTCCCCTTATGTATTCACAGCCCGGGCGAGGAGAAAACTGGCCCTTTAAGGAGTTGGATGGGGCATACCAGGTGACTGAGTCACGTGGTCCGGAAGGCAGCTACATCAAGGAAGACGCGAGAGAGTTACGGCGTTCACTGGGACCACACCACATCGTGAGCCAGGAGGAGACGCCAGTGAGGACCTTCCTTGTACCGCCGTGGGAGAACACAGGGACGAAACCTGAGGACCTGAAGGGCGCGACGTCGACGGAGGAAGCCTACGAGGCCGAAGAAGTGAGGACCGGAACAGACGGGCAGCCAGACCCTACCTGGCAACGCGAGCACGCCAGTCACGGCCACCAGGGGTCGTGGCTGCACAAGGTACGGAGTCGTTTGCAGCTTTCTTGGGGTCGCTGAGCGGAGGAGGGAAAAGGAGGGGGTGAAGGGGGCGGAACCCAGTAGTTTGTGGTTGTAACGGCTCACAAAGGGGTGTTTTTGAGATAAGCCGCACGCACACTGGTGAAGGTTCGGTGGTAACTTCCCCTCACTTATCTGGCTTCATGCGCCGCTTCCGTATCAGAACCCATGCCTTATGGTTGTTCTTGTTCTTGTTTTCTTTTTCCCTTCCCGGTATCTGCACAAGCCTATCAGTCCTATGAGCCAGTCCGGAAGACCAATTTGTCTGGAAACCCAAGAAGGACAACAGAGTGGGACAAAGCCACGTTGCCAGAATCCCCTGTTTGTTTTGGACTTACAACTACATCTCCCAGAATCCTTTGTTTGCTTTGGACTGTATAGCTACACCTCCCTGAATCCTTTGGTTTTTGACTGTGAATAAACCCTAACAAGCATAAATCACCCCAGTTGTCCTGGTCTGCTTCTCCACCGTGCTACACAGCGTCTCTCTGGAAATGGGGAAATGGGTAAATCTATACCTGTTCACCCTCACCGCCACCTTATGAGCCGCGTAGAGACATTGAACCCAGCAAACAAAGTTATCCCCGACACCATAGCTCGCAAGTCCTTGAATAGATAGTGTCAGTCTACCCGGTCAAAGGCCTTTTCTGCATCGATGGAGAGGAGAAAGGCCTGAGTTTGAGAACAGTGCACCAGGTCTATAAGGTGCAGGATCCGTTTGGTATTGTCCCCTCCCTGCCGCGTCAGGATAAATCCAGATTGATCTGGATCAATGATATCGGCCATCAGGGGGCTAAGGCGCGCTGCAGAATGCTCGTGAAAAGTTTCGCATCGATGTTTAGAAGAGAAATCGGCCAATAGGAACCCAGTCTTTCGGATCTTTCCCCGGCTTAAGGATGACCGTAATTGCTGCCTCCGACATGGAGGGGGTTACCTCCCCAGTGTCGAGGAAGGAGTTGAAAAGGCGCGTTAAAAGAGGAGCCAGCTCCACACAGTAAGTTTAAAAAAAAACAGCGCTGAAAAGCCTTCCCGTCCCAGAGATTTGGTGAGCTTTAATCGCGCTATCTCTGAAATGACCTCCTCTATGCGTATGGCAGCGTCCAAAGTGTTGACGGACGTCTGAACCAGCAGCTGAATGTTGCAGGAGTCAAGGTACTCCATCTTCCCTCCCGGGCTGGACGTCTCCCCACTATACAGGCACTGATAGAAGTGGCGGAAGGAATCTACAATAAGGGCATCCGTAGAGTTCTCAACCGCCTGCAAATCCCTAATAGACTGGACAGCTGAGAGCTGCGCCCGTGCCGGCAGTATATGGGCTAACACAAGGTAAAATGCATGCCGCTAGTGCAAGAGGATTTACAAAAAGGGGGTGGTGATGAACAGAGTGTCTGAGTTAAACAGACCACTCTTACCCAGTCCAAAGATCAGGGCTTGATCCATCACCGTTATTTATCTCACTGCCCCATCCCAGCTCAGAACCTGGCTATATGCAAATCAGTCTGTCCCTGGCCCAGTGCATCATGGGAACAGGGCAGACTAAACTACCAAGCCAATTCTTCACCAGAAAGGAGACAAGCTACCGGGGACCGGTTTCTGGCATTTCAGCCTTCTTCGGCCCGGCTTGCTTGAATCCTGATGGAGCAGTGAGAAAGGGACTCATGTCTGAGTATACCCTGCCACACCTATAGTGGCCAAAAACGATTTACAAAAAGGGGGTGGTGATGAACAGAGTGTCTGAGTTAAACAGACCACTCTTACCCAGTCCAAAGATCAGGGCTTGATCCATCACCGTTATTTATCTCACTGCCCCATCCCAGCTCAGAACCTGGCTATATGCAAATCAGTCTGTCCCTGGCCCAGTGCATCATGGGAACAGGGCAGACTAAACTACCAAGCCAATTCTTCACCAGAAAGGAGACAAGCTACCGGGGACCGGTTTCTGGCATTTCAGCCTTCTTCGGCCCGGCTTGCTTGAATCCTGATGGAGCAGTGAGAAAGGGACTCATGTCTGAGTATACCCTGCCACACCTATAGTGGCCAAAAACGATTTACAAAAAGGGGGTGGTGATGAACAGAGTGTCTGAGTTAAACAGACCACTCTTACCCAGTCCAAAGATCAGGGCTTGATCCATCACCGTTATTTATCTCACTGCCCCATCCCAGCTCAGAACCTGGCTATATGCAAATCAGTCTGTCCCTGGCCCAGTGCATCATGGGAACAGGGCAGACTAAACTACCAAGCCAATTCTTCACCAGAAAGGAGACAAGCTACCGGGGACCGGTTTCTGGCATTTCAGCCTTCTTCGGCCCGGCTTGCTTGAATCCTGATGGAGCAGTGAGAAAGGGACTCATGTCTGAGTATACCCTGCCACACCTATAGTGGCCAAAAACGATTTACAAAAAGGGGGTGGTGATGAACAGAGTGTCTGAGTTAAACAGACCACTCTTACCCAGTCCAAAGATCAGGGCTTGATCCATCACCGTTATTTATCTCACTGCCCCATCCCAGCTCAGAACCTGGCTATATGCAAATCAGTCTGTCCCTGGCCCAGTGCATCATGGGAACAGGGCAGACTAAACTACCAAGCCAATTCTTCACCAGAAAGGAGACAAGCTACCGGGGACCGGTTTCTGGCATTTCAGCCTTCTTCGGCCCGGCTTGCTTGAATCCTGATGGAGCAGTGAGAAAGGGACTCATGTCTGAGTATACCCTGCCACACCTATAGTGGCCAAAAACGATTTACAAAAAGGGGGTGGTGATGAACAGAGTGTCTGAGTTAAACAGACCACTCTTACCCAGTCCAAAGATCAGGGCTTGATCCATCACCGTTATTTATCTCACTGCCCCATCCCAGCTCAGAACCTGGCTATATGCAAATCAGTCTGTCCCTGGCCCAGTGCATCATGGGAACAGGGCAGACTAAACTACCAAGCCAATTCTTCACCAGAAAGGAGACAAGCTACCGGGGACCGGTTTCTGGCATTTCAGCCTTCTTCGGCCCGGCTTGCTTGAATCCTGATGGAGCAGTGAGAAAGGGACTCATGTCTGAGTATGCCCTGCCACACCTATAGTGGCCAAAAACGATTTACAAAAAGGGGCATGTTCCGCTCCGTCTAAATCCAAGTGCTTTAGCATGCTTCGCTTTGTTTCCAGCTCCCTCCAAACTCACAGGCCCCCGTCCGCTTGTGCACTGCCTCCAAAGCTCCCACCTCCCCTTCCAATTCCGCACGCTTAGCTTTGCACAGTCGCGCAAATGATGCCGCCACTGCAATGAACTCTCCCCTCACCACTAATTTCAAGGCTTCCCACACCGCTGCCAAGGATGTATCCCCCCTGGTGATTTTCTGCAAGATAATTAATGATTGTATCCCATATTCGCAACACAACCGATTCCAAATGGAGTAGGGAATCCTGGAGACGCCAGCCGGGGTCGGCGGTCATCCACTGCCGAAGGTAAGCTGCACCGAGATAAAGGCATGGTCCGAGAGGGAGCGCGGGTAATCGGAGCCTCAGATAAGTAGGGCAGGAGAGAAGTCGTAGCTAAAAAGTGGTCAAGGTGGGATAGGTTTTGTGTGCTGCAGAGTACTAGGTGTAGTCACGCTCAGTAGGGTGTTGGACACGCCACACATCATGCAATCCACCATCAATCAACCATTGCCTACCCCCCTGCGACAGCGCACCCGACTGATGCCATCGCTGTTCAGACCTGTCCATCTCAGAATCCATCACCACATTGAGATCTCCACCCACCTGGATCGAGGTGTCCGGAAATGCCAGAACCTCGGAAAGGACGACCCTCAAGAAGGGTTCTTGTCGCTTGTTCAGGGCATATAGTGACCCTAGGGTAAGCTGCGCGTCCCCCCACTGGACCCTGACTGCCAGGAACCTGCCCTTGATATCAGCCACTTGGGAAAGCAATTTACAATTTGCACACGCGCTAAAAAGGATTGCCACCCCATGCTTCTTAGCTGGACCTGAGGACCACAGTTGCAAGGGGAAGCGCTTGTCCCTCATCCGGCTAGTATCCTTTGAAATAAGATGGGTCTCCTGCAGCAAACACGCATCACCCCCCCACATTCTCCAAGAGGTAGAGGATTGCTGCATGCTTGACTGGGCTATTCAATCCCCTGACATTCAAACTCACAATCTTTAGGTCTCTACCCATAGTACCAACATAGTGAGTAGGAGCCAACTAATCGCCCAGAGCCAGAGGCATGAAATGGGACAGAGTGCTGCGGCCACAGACCATATACCTGCCATGTCCGACCGAAGACTGATGCAGAGCCTCAAAAATAACCCCAAAACCCCAACAAAGCCCCTTAACCTAAATCATAATGTAATGTAACATAATGAAGAATGAAAACCACAAGTCTTGTCTAAGGACATTAGTCTGTCAAGAGAATCAAACAAGAAGGGGAACAAGGCACCATTCCAGGGAGCATACTGCACCTGATACTGGGCAACTCCACTATACAAGGGTTGAGGGATGGTACCACTTCTCAACAGAACATTTCCCACCTCCGGCGCCGAGAAACAGCCCACCTGATGCCAATCGAACATCTCTCAAGGGACGTCATTGGTGCCACAGATGTAACTGCCGCTTCTCTTTCCATCAGGCTGGAGGGCAAATCCGGTTTCGACTGCTGGGGAGATCTCAGGACCCTCTGCCAGTCAGTAGAGCATCTGTGCTTCCTCAGGGGGGATTCTGCGAGCCCTGGCTGAGGGGAGGACCGCTCCAATCCCAGAACATCATATGCAACAGGCAGAGAACGAATCTGGTAGAGCTTGCTCTGGTGATTTAAGATAAGTCGGAAGAGGTGGCCCCATGAGTAGGGGGTACCCTTCTCACGCAGATGGTTGGTAATAGGCTTGAATTCCCTGCGCTTGGCAAGGGTGTAGGCCGGCAGGTCTTGGACGAGCGCCGGGTGATGGCCCCGGAATTGCACAGGATGGAGGTCGCTGGCTTTGCGAAGGATACGCTTCTTAAGCTGGAAATCATGCACAAACCAGAATGTCTGGTAGGGGGGCCTTAGCGCCCCTTGGTAAGCTGACGCAGTGAACCTGATCCATCTGTATGGCAAATCCCTCTCCTTCCTCCAGTATTTTCCGGAAAAGCTCACAGATGTACTCACGAAGGTCATCCCCCTCACCCATCCAAGGCACCGCTTGAATCCTAATGTTTTTACGCCAAGACCGGTTCTCTAAGTCCTCAGCGTGGGCTTGGAGATCTAAGTATTGCTCCGTGAGGCGAATGGAGTTGATGGAGATCATCCTCCCGACCCAAGTCATGTTCCTCCAAGGTTGCCGCCCGCTCGTCAATGGCATCCACATCACGACGTACCACTCGTAGGTCGGAGGAGAGCTGAGCGCGAATCTCCAAAATGTCTTCTTTAACAGCCGAAAACAACTCAAGCACGAAGGCTTTGGTCGCCGATACCTCGTTATCCTCCGATAGCGGCGATTTGGCGTCTGCATGAGAAGTGGACTGACCTGCCGATTTCTGCAGCAGATCTTTCAGAAGCTTGTCTTTCCTGTTCCTGGAAGAAGACATGGCGACTAAGGCGCAGGCCTATTCTCCAAAGTGCGCAGCTCAGACAAACGCAGTGCCAGCACCCAGAGGAGCTCTAGGAATGCCCGCTTCCGACAGGGACAGAACAGCAAAAACACCAGAGCTCAATATTAGCTGGCCCACATGATTATCAAGATGCAAATGAGCCCGGGCCTTGCGTATGTTGTGAGCAAAGAGTTAGGACATGGGAGACACCCCCGTCCCCCCTCACCGCCAGGACTCTCCCCGTCAAGGCCCCAGTAGCTCCGCTTGGGGGGCCAGCACTCACAGAGCCCAGGGGATCAGGGTTCCAGTCGGGCAGAAGGCCAGATCAGCGCTCCCCCTCAGCCCCTCAGATGGCAAAAGGAACAGAATGGGTCAAAAGCCCCCAATCTGCCTATCCACAAACCATGAGGCGGCCCCAACGGTATAGAGACAAAATATCGACTCCAAAATATCGACTGGACATAATATCGAGTTTTAAATATAGACTGGACAAAATATCGACTGGACATAATATCGACTACAAAAATATCGTTTTTCAGGTAAGTGAAGTAATATCGACTGTATAAAATATAGATAGCAAAAATATCGATTTTTTAATAATATATAATATTTTATAGTCTATTTTTATGTAATAATATGTGTGAATAGTGTGTATTAATGTTATTAAATATTTTATTACATGAATTTTGTTTTGATAATAATTGCGTAATGTAATTCTGTAGCGGGTTGTGGGTTTATAGGGGAATAGGGTGGGAAGTAATTTAATAATAATTAATTAATTAATATATGTTTGTTAATATTTTTAATTAATAATTAATTGATAATTAATTAATATTAATTAGTTAATTAATTAATATAATTTTGAATATATTTTGTATTAGTAAATAATTGTTAATTAATTAATTGTAATTAGTTAATTACATTAATTAGAGTACATTTTATATATATATAATTTTGTGTTATTTTAAAGTAATTAATTTTTATAAAATAATATTAATTATTAAAATAATTACACCTAATGTTCTAATATATTTACTTTATTGTTATTGTTAATTAATAATTAATTGGTAATTAAATAATATTGATAAATTTTGGGTAAAGGGGTATTTTTAGGGTTTAGGGTCAGTTTTCAGTTCATGGGTAAAGGGGTATTTTTAGGGTTCAGGGTCAGTTTTCAGGTCATGGGTAAAGGGGTATTTTTAGGGTTCAGGTCAGTTTTCAGGCCATGGGTAAAGGGGTATTTTTAGGGTTCAGGGTCAGTTTTCAGGCCATGGGTAAAGGGGTATTTTTAGGGTTCAGGGTCAGTTTTCAGGCCATGGGTAAAGGGGTATTTTTAGGGTTCAGGGTCAGTTTTCAGGCCATGGGTAAAGGGGTATTTTTAGGGTTCAGGGTCAGTTTTCAGGCCATGGGTAAAGGGGTATTTTTAGGGTTCAGGGTCAGTTTTCAGGCCATGGGTAAAGGGGTATTTTTAGGGTTCAGGGTCAGTTTTCAGGTCATGGGTAAAGGGGTATTTTTAGGGTTCAGGGTCAGTTTTGGGTTTTTGGGTAAAGGGGTATTTTTAGGGTTCAGGGTTAACAAATAAGATTTTAAAAAATTATTTTTATTATTTTCATTTATTATTTTATTATTATAATTTAATTTAAGTCGTTTTAAGTATATTTTAATAATTAAAATTTAATATTAATTTAATTTAACACTGTTTTTAATAAAGTCGATATTTTTTACATCTATATTTTTGTTAACGATATTTTGTACTCGATATTTTTGTACTTACCTGTTTGTAGATACAAACTCGATATTTTGACTGTCGATATTTTGTCCACGATATTTTGGCAAGTCGATATTTTGTCAGTCGATATTATTTCAGTGATCCGGCCCCAACACCCAGCAGAACAAGTCTCACAAGCCCCGGCCCACCAGCAAGGGTCAAAAAGTACACCGCTGTGAGGGACTCTCCCAGTGTAGGCCCCACTCTCACTCTCAGTCCCCGCTGGACGGGGGGGGGTGCATATGCTGCCACTATCCACAACCTCAGTTTCAGGCCAGCAAAGCGCTAGTTCCTGCCGTCCGCCCCCGCCAGCACACCCCCGCTCCTCACTCCGCCGTCTGCCGACGTGCGGACCGATCCATATCTCTGGAGGGTAGGTCAGCAAGCCACTAATCCTCCCGGCCTCATCCAGGCCAGCACACAGGAGCGACTGCTACCCGAAGCAGCCAGGGCAGGTATCACAGATCTGGGCCAGTAGAGAGGAGCTCTGCCCGCCGACGCGCGGGCCGATAGCAGACCCAGCCCCACTCGCAATGCAGGCTCCAGGACCCCAAGCAAAGTTGAGGAGAGCGTACCTAGTGGGCACTTAAGGGGGGAGGGCATCCACACCCGTCACGCCGCACAGTCTCACTGCCAGCGGCCCTCGCCCCCGACCGACTCCACAGGTACCGCCAGTCCTTCAACCACTGTGACGCAGATCAGGCATACCACTAGGCCCCTCCGGTCGGATCTACAGGGCTCGGGGATCACAGCAGGTGCCCAGACACCATCTAAACATGCTCAGTGCGGGTCCCTGTCTCCCCCGCAGTACAGGAGCACGCCGTCCATTGGTATACGGACCGAGTCCCGCTACCCAAGGCCTGCTGCCCCCTCTCACCTTGCTGCACTGTGTTTGGGCTTTCTCTTCTTCTCCGCCACGCTGCTCAGCACTCGTGGGCCCCGGATCCGGCAGTCCCACACAGCTACGGGCACAGACAAGCCGCCGCTCGCCAGGGGGCCCGCCCGCACGCCTAGTTGGGAGCGGGGTACCAGAAGCACACGTCGCTAGCCTGCCCTCAGCTTCGGTTTCAGCAGGCATGGGCCGCTCACCCACGCGGGCCTCACAAAATGTCGGCTTGGAGGCAGACCCTTGATCTCCGCATTCCGGGCTGCTCCGTAAGATGGGTCCTCAGCCCACACACACCTCTACTATGCTGGGGAAGCTGTTGACTCTTCACAGCGCGGCTCTAAGGTGCCGCGGCACTAGGATCCCCGCCGTTAGAGTCTCGCTAACAAGCCCGCTAGACCGCAGCAAGGCCAAGGCCGGGCGGATCAAGTCAGCACCGAGCACCACTGTTGAGCGCCGAAATACATCCTCCACTGGAGCATCCACGCTCACCTTCCAGTGCGGATGGCACCAGGAGGGCAGATATCCAATGCTAATTACAGTCGGCGCCGGAGGGACAGAGAAACGCGTCCTACTCCGCCGCCATCTTGGCCACGCCCCTGCTTCCCGATGCTTTTAGATAGAGGTTTTTATAACACCTGTGGTTTCATTTGCTGACAGTTTATGACAGATAATACAGTTTAGTTGCATATTTGATCTTTTAGTTAGATTGCTCTACTTGAAAATCCATTATAGAGACCTACGCTGAAATGCCACCCTGGCTTCAATTTGAGAATGTCAAAGCCCAGTTTGTTTTTGTTTCCATTGTAATTATAAAATGTTGAAGCTTTCTGTTATAGTTTAATGTTGGCAAAATCCCTGGATCCTGAAATGTTATAGTCTAGGGAGAACTTGACTTTCTCACCTGCCTGGTTCCCCCTCCCATTCCAGTCTGGCCTAGTCATGACTGTTGACCCAGTAACCTTTGTTCCAAGATAGGTTTCTGCTCCCTTGCATTCTGGGACATTGTGATTTTTCTCCCTTAATCTTTGCGTGGAAATTAATCTCTTTCCTGCTTTTTATTTGCCAAAACAAAAAAGGTTCACTATAATTTTGCAGTTACAGGTCTAGAAAACTACTTAGTTCTCACTATTTTTTATGCCAGGGTAAGGAAATAGTGACATTTGGATGTGGTATTTAGATTGGATGTCTGTTTTTTTTGTTATTATTCTTGCTACATATATATATATATATATATATTTTATTTTTTTATTCGTTTTCTGTTTCTTTTTTATTTTTTGTGTTTTTCCTTACTCTGTGAGTCAGCGCTTTTAGTGCTTATGTTGAATGTTGTTCTTACCGCTCGGCTTTGCTCACGGCGAGCAACTCTCACACTTGGCGGTAAGTGACAGTAGCATTAAATGGCATTGAGGGGTTGGTGGGGTTGGGAAGCCAATGGGTACCACCACTATATAGACTTACAGCTCTGAGTGAAACCTATTGCTCTGTTTACACAAGTCTTCCACGCACAAACAGGCATTCAGGTTACTTGTTGCTTAGACTTGAACAGCCGAGCCCACCCTCAGGATATCCAGGGTTTATGGTCTTAAGCAGCAAAGATAGAAGTCTTTCAGGTTTTATAGTTCTCGCAGTTACTTCTTCTTGAGTTCGTTCCTCTAATTGCGAAATATTAGTTCTTGGCTGCTTCCCTTTAATAGAGTAAAAAGGCACACTAATTTCAGAGCATTCGAGCTTAGTTTGGGCCTGTATTTGAGGTAGACACCCCTGTCCCCAGAGCCATTTGAGGTGCCTCAGCCCTTCTACTGAACCAATAAAGGCTCTGCAGTCCTGCTTTAATTATCCTTTATGCCACAATCTTGCTCAAGTATTCAGCAACTCAGATGTGATCCTGAAGAAACTGAGGAGAGACTATTCCCAAGCTTAAGTGCTGCTTGGGAGATTGGCCTGCAGTGGTTGCCTTGCTGCCAAAGGAAGGAGAAATGAACTTTTGAGTAACTTTGCTTTCAACTTGTGAAGTATCTCCAAGGGCTTGGAAAAGAGCTTGCCTCTTCCTGAAGTCTCAGGGACAACAGACTTCACCCCCCAGCTCCCCAGAGTTCTTGTGGAAGTGCCAGCTGCTGTTTGGGCCTTCTGAGGAACTGCGCGTCGCAAGGAGCTGGAAGCGCGACTCAACGAGAAGAAGCGTGTCGCTGTCGCTGTGCCTGCCATTGCAACTCCGGAGAAAGGAGGGTGTCGCCGCTGGAACTGTCACACTGCACCGGATCAGAGAGAAGCGTGCCGCAACGAAGAGGAAGCGTGTCGCCGTCGCTGCTGCTGCTGTAGCAACTACGAAGAAGGAGGGTGTCACCGCTGGAGCTGTCGCACTGCACCGCATCAGGAGAATGATCTCGCAACGAGGCCAGAGAGTGTCACCGTTGCTGTGCCTGCCGTCGCAACTCCGAAGGAGGGTGTCGCCACTGGAACTGTCGCACTGCACCACATCAACCAAGAGCACCTTGCATCCCCGGGAAGCAAGCCGCCGTCGGAGCTGCTGCCGTCGCATCTTGTACATCACTGTAGTTGTCGCATCATGAGGAAGCTTCACGCATCGTGGAGAAGAGCGTCGCCGCTGGAGCTGTTGCCGTGGCATCGTAAGGGTGTCGCCGCTGCAGTCCACGCATCGAACCGAGAGTTTGTCGCATCCCCGAGAAGCGTGCCGCATCTGGAAGATCTTCACGTCTTTATTTCTTTGTATCTGAACTTTGCCGCTTTTCCCATCACTGTGACATTGCTTGTTGTGGAAGTGCAACCCAACCTAAGGTACATTGACGCAGAGTGTCGCATCTAAGAACTGAACTGAACTAAGCTTAAATCTACCATCTTAATGTAATCATAGTGTGTATTTTTTTTGTTTATGGTCTTGTGGTAACTCTATATAAAGTCTACTTATTTTTTATATAAACCTTGTGTGGTGTCCATTTGTAGTGTTGTCACTGGGTTACTGTGTGTGGTCACAAATGCTTAACTTACAACGCCTCTGAAGTAAAGCCTTGGCTGCTCTCGCCACGCTACCTTGAGGGTGAGCAGGGGTTATTTTAGGGTTTAATCCCCCTTGTCCTGACTAGAGGAGAGGGTCCCTGCTTGTCACAAGTACCTACCTGTGCCAACTAGAGACCCCCAAATCTAACATTGGCAGTCAGCGGGAAGGATTCTGGATTTGCATTTGTGACTCATGTACAGTGACTGGTGAACACTACTTAGTGAGTGCAGACCATAACGATACCGCATACTTTTCTGGTAGATTCCTATTTTTGAAAGAGGCCTGGATCCATTGTAGTAGAGAGAGCAGAAGCTGGGCCTCCCTAATTGTGAATGGGAAGAAGATAGGCTGGAATGTTACACAGTAAAGCAGATGAAGTACTTTTGCAAGAAATTCAATGTTTCCACTTTTGGATTTAAAGTGAAGGAAGAATTTTACAAGGCGCTGAGGGTGACAGGTGTTTGAGCCCTGAAGAAGTCTCAGTTGATGAGACGAAACGCGTTGGCTAAGAAAAGAAAAATCTACTGTGAATTGGACCATTTTTTTCTACTGTTGAAAATACAATAAAGGATTGAAAATACACGACTATCAAGTTCGGACCTGTTCATTTGATATGGACTTTAACTATTGATTCAAGGACACTGACTATTATTGCAAAAAAATGTTTTGTTGATGGGTGCTGATTCCACAGTTTTTGTTGTGTATTTGGACTTTGTCCTTGAAGGAACAGATAGGGTTGTGTTCCTAGGTTTCTCAAGCACCATCATACCACTTAAAAGTCACAGGCCATAACAGGTGCAGGCTTCTTGCTCCAACCCTTCGTTTGCTAGTGTGTTTCAGCCTCTAACATGGTTTATCTCCAATACATAGCTTTCTGATATCGAGTATCCGCCAGTCTTTCAGAGGGGGTCTGTGCTGATACCTGCACACTCTGCTCCTTTCCCCAGCTGGGAGGAACGCCCCTTAATTACTGCCAAAAGCAGCAGACATCAATTTAATACTCAGTCCTTTGTTTAAATTGCAGTGCTGATGTACGTATTATCCACATATCACATACCGTAAATAGCCTTAATGACATGAAGTACATCGGCCACCCGCCAAGCGGCCGATCAATATTTATTACAGTTTGAAAAGCTGCTCTTCGTACCATATAATCATAAATTACTTTGAACTTATAAACAATAGTTCTCTTTCTCAGCCACTGCAAAGACTCTCCCACAATATGATCAACACTTACTACTTAATAATTAAAACTAACAAAAGGGAAACAAGCATTGACAAAGCTAACAGGTTTTTTTGCCTACGCAAGCGCTACTGACTGCCAATGTGTTTTAGCCATGCTGTTCACCAGTATGACTGCTGTTAAGCATGGCTAAAAGAGTGGCGTGGAGTGATGTAAAGTGGAGTGGTGTTGAGTAGAGTGGAGTATTATGGAGTGGCGGTGTAGAGGGTCGTGGAGTGGCGTAGAGTGGAGTTGAGCGGTGTGGAGTGAAGCGGATTGTTATGGAGTAGTGTAGAATGTTGTGGAGTGTCATAGAGGGAGTAGAGTGTTGTAGATCTGAGTGACGTACAGTGGAGTGGCATAGTGTTGTAGAATGCCATACAGTGGAGTAGAGAGGTGTGGAGAGGAGTATCGTGAAGTGGTGTGTTATGGAGTAGAGCGGATTGTTTAGCGTGGAGTGGCATAGACTGTGGTGAGTGGCATAGGACAGAGTGGAGTGGAGCAGATGGTGTTGGTTAAAGTGGAGTAGAGTTTCGTAGATCTGAGTGGCGTGCAGTGGAGTGGCATAGTGTTGTAGAATGCCGTACGGTGGAGTAGGGAGGTGTGGAGAGGAGTATCGTGAAGTGTTGTGGAGTAGAGCGGAGTGTTCAGAGTGGAGTGGCATCGACTGTGGTGGGTGGCATAGGACAGAGTGGAGTGGAGCAGATGGTGTTGGTTAAAGTGGAGTAGAGTGTTGTAGATAGAAAGAATGGAAAGCAAGCAGCCCTTTAGCACTGTCTGAGGAGTGTAATGTTGTCTAAACATGAAAATAAAAAAAGTATTAGCAAAGCCAATAGGTCTCACCCATGGATATTTTAGCCATGTACATCAATGGAGGTTTGGTCGGAAGTACACAAAAAAAGCGCTATGACGTGGTAAATGCTGGTTGCATCAAAGCACTTAAAAAAATCTTAACAATACCATATAGTAGAGCGGTTTGGCTTTGTCTATTGTGTTTACCACGTTGTACAGCAGCGGCCAGCTGTGCAGCACCCAGAGACTTCAGCTTCTGCTGCAGGGATTCTGCACAAACACAGAACTATGCGCAGGACTATAGGATTTTCGTGTATAGGGAGTGGGTATTTCTGCCACCTTAACACCCATAAGCCCAGGACTGACTAGCTATAGTGTCTCGATTGTTCTCCTACTCACTCACAGAGAAACAAATGATTAGACACCCCAGAACACAACACTTCCAGATCTCTCGGGAATCGTGGTAACAAGACACACCCTTTCGCTGGCACTCTCGTACTTGTCCACAATAAGATCTGACAGAGACACAAAGCAGTTTAAAATATTTATTTTAACTAAGGTGCCCACACATGCAGAAGAATGCATAGTACAAATACAGTCAGCATAGCAGCTAGTCCGTAAATCATGAAGGGAGACCTCATCATAGAAAGACATTAGAGCCGAACCTCCCTCCCCTTTGCTACGGAGCAGTATTATTATATATCTGAAGATCTCTGGGCTTTGTCGTCACGCCCTATACCATAGCCTATAGATGGTTGATCTGCATCACACGTGCGGTCTCGCTCTTCTCCCTGGAAAAGCCCCTCTCTAAGTGTGTGTTACCTAATTTGTCTATCCCACTAAAAACCAAAGTGCGTTGTACAAATAACAGCTACATCAGTTTGTTTTGTCCAAGGGCTGAGGCCTGGCCAGAACAAAATAACAAGGGGCATTGTTGTTCCCCCTTGTACATGATGTTCAGTCATAATCTCAGGGACCTGCGGAGAGTGAACACAGCGATGAGTTTACATGTGAAAGCCGCCCGAGAAAATATTGCAAAAAAATAAAGACGTATAGTAAAGTGTGCAAAGCAGCAGGCAGGCTGCAACGTGCTCAAGCAAACTTAGTGAAGACGACAATGTCCCTATGGGGCACGTTACACTTTGAGCAGCTGAAATTTAAGTGAAATCCGCTAGATCAGCAGGGTTCCCACAGATCACGTCATTGCTGACGGGACTGGTAACTCCTGATCCTAAATGTACTCATGTACCATTTATATTTCGATGGGAACAGCAACAGAATGATAGGAAGTTGACCAATGACATCTGGTCGGATGATAACAAGGTGCCCATTTGGATAAGCATTCAGGTGTCACACTGTGCAGTGCCTTGTCCTTAAGAGAAATTAAAGTTTTCTCTATGCAGAATGTCCTTTTAAAGCGGTGGACAGAATCCAGCTAGTCATGACCGTTGGCCGCTCACCAGTTGTGGCCCAACAGCTGGCTCCCAACAATGTGCAATAGTGGACTATTCATTTTACAGTTGCCCTAATGACAAACCAAACATGGCCAGTTTATGGCCTCATTTCTTGCTCTACGTTGATCTAGCAACTTTCATTGGTATGACAGTTCTGGTTGCAGATAGAAGCAGTGTAAGCACAATGTCTCACTCACTGACCTCATTAGGGGTGACTGAGGCTCTAAGAACAGGGATGACGCGACTGTATCTGCAAAGCTTGTGCAGTGGTCTCCAACCTGGAGCCAGTGAATGCGCGGGGAATGCGACAGCCACATCATGCTGAAATATTAATTTTCAAGTTTCCAGTTTAATCCGATTTATTTGCATTAATAATCAGTCGAACAAAGCAGAAATTACAAACAATGCAATAGCAAAAGCAAGTAAAGCCGCAAGACAGATAATCGTGAGGAAAACCTTGTGTCCTACAGGATAGCCCATGTTTGAGAAACTGGAGCCAGCAGGAGGAAGAAAACAGCAGTGTGGGGGCAGAGACAAGAGCACATGATGGAAGGACCTGGAATAAATGGAATGGCAGGCAGCAAATGAAGGCATGCCAACCACAACACAGCGGATACGCAGATTCTATCACAGTGACATATGCCATGCCTCGTTCAATTGCGACTTGATAGCATCTTTCTGATCCACACCCAGGGACAGGAGTGGGTCAGCAGGCTTAGCATCATCAGCCCCAAGGGCAATGCAGCAACACCAGCTCAGTGTCAACACTTTGCAACAATCCAGAAAGCAGAGGCGTTCCCCGGTTCTATAAGAACACTGACATTTGTCAGATCACAACACAATGCAGCTCTTTGCCTGGCTGTTGCTGCTCTGCTGCTGACGCTGTTACTGCTGCTGGTGCTGCTGCTGCTGTTGCTGCTCTGCTGTTGCTGCTGCTCTTCTGATGCTGCTGCTGCTGCTGTTGCTGCTGCTCGGCTGCTGCTGCTGCTGTTGCTGCTGCTCGTCTGCTGCTGCTGCTGTTGCTGCTGCTCGGCTGCTGTTGTTGCTTTGCTCTGCTGCTGCTCTGCTGCTGCTGTTGCTGCTGCTCGGCTGCTGCTGTTGCTTTGCTCTGCTGCTGCTGCTGCTGCTGTTGCTGCTGTTGCTGCTGCAGCTGCTGTTGCTGCTGCTCGGCTGCTGTTGCTCTGCTCTGCTGCTGCTGCAGCTGCTGTTGCTGTTGTTGCTGCTCTGCTGCTGCTGCTGCTGCTGCTGCTGCTGTTGCTGCTCTGCTGCTGCTGCTGCTGCTGCTGCTGCTGCTCTGCTGCTGCTGCTGCTGCTGCTGCTGCTGCTGCTGCTGCTGCTGGTGGTGGTGCTGCTGCTGCTCTGCTGCTGCTGCTGCTGTTGTTGCTGCTGCTCGGCTGCTGTTGCTGCTGCTCTGCTGTCGGTGCAGGAAGGAGAGGCGTGGCTGAGCTCTTGCTCTACCAGTTCTGCTGATACCACTGAGCTCTGGCCACCACATCGTTGGAGTAGTCGCCGCCGATAGTATGTCTGTCCACATCATCATAATCAGAGACTCTTCTTGGGCCACAATTGTAGGCTGCAATTCCACCTGAAAGACAGAGGGACAGAGGCGTCAGTCCAGACTCAGACTGGCTCAGGGCTGCTGTGTGCACGGGAGGGGCCCTCTCTGCCAGAATCACTAGCAGGGGACACTTTCACCGATGCTTACTATATTGTTATTGTGCATATACTACTCTTTTACAATATTATTATGTGAAGGCTGTTTGATATTCTTTCAAGGTGAAGCTCCAACCGCTCAATGCAGAGCGCGTCATTATTGGGCTCTTACTGCACTATTCAGACTCTTCATGGTTCAACTGCTGACTCCATGTCAGTGTATTTATTACACCCATTGACATTGTTACACTTTTATACACTTATGTTATATATATGAATGTATGACTTGTACATTATATTTGAGCTTCAGAATTTACTGTTAACACTTTGTGCCTGATTCAATTCAATTCAATTCAAAATCTTTATTCGATTGTAGGTTTTACAATCATAAAAGTACAATTTATAAGCACACATTTAAAAAACATTACAGACAATTCATTTCAGATGACAAATAATGACACAGTATACAGTACAATCTATCACGCAGAATGAGCATGGGCAGTATATAGTTAAAAATATAAATAGCTGTAATCTTAAAAAGCACCTAAAATTTTAACATCGTGGTTAGCCATCCATGCTTTTCCTAAAGCAAATGGCTTTTTTTAAAAGTTACAAACAAATAAAGTGCAATCGCTATTCAGTAGTTGTAAGTGATAAAGTGCAGGTTTAATTTGTGTGAAGCTCAATTTTTTAAGGCACGGTTTAAGGTATAATTTCCGTGGGGTGGAGTAATAGGGGCAGATAAAAAGGAAGTGTGCCAGATATTGTGGAGACTTTCCGTCGCAGCCACAAGCTGGCAACACTTCGCCCCGTTGGGCCCCACTTGGGACTGCCAGTAGAAGGTGATAGAGATCAAAGCGGAACCTTGTTAGCAGAAACCGTTCATAGCTGGACATAGGCCAGGTCAGGTAAGGTTCCATTTGCAAGCATGTTTTTAATAATAGGTGTTTCCTAACACTGACCTTCTGTGTCTCAACCTCTTCTCTGTCAGTACATCTTAGCAGTAGTAAAGCATTCTTAACCAAGCTCACGTCAGATTTTGTAATTGTGTTTGGGGCATGGAACAGATCCTGTCGATCAATTCCCGTTAGGCTGTCCTTTATGTACTTCACCCACGGTACTTTAAACCTCCCATCTAGCTGTAAGGCTTCTTTCAATAGAGAATGTGTTAATGGGATGTCATTATTCAGCCAACAGTTCAGCCAGCATATGACTGGGCTTACTGCTATTCTGTCGCCTAAAAAGGGGATCCCCAGCTCCTCGTGTACCGAGTAGTTCCCAATGCCCCTGGGCAGTCTCAGAATCTTTTTTAGGAAGTTATGTTCTGTAACCTCTAGGTCTTTAATCTTACGGTAGCCCCAAAGGTCACTCCCATAGCAGGCAACAGCAACGCTTTTTGCCTGGTACAGTTTAAGCAATGCGGCCGTCGGGCAATTGCCGATTTTTTTTGCAAAGCCAAGGATGGCCGCGTTGATCCTTGATGTTTCTCCCTTCTTCTTAGAGATTGCTGGGCCCCATGATAACTTGTGATCTAGCAGGACCCCGAGGTAAGAGAAGGAGTTGGTTGATGGAATTTTCTCCCCGTTTATACTAAAATAGACAGTTTTTGGGACACCCTTCCCTGCTTTCATAACGTAGGACTTGGAGTTATTTATGTTTAGTCCACGTGACTCCATGAATTTGTGGAAGGAGTTTAATAGTTTCTGGAGACCGATTGCTGTTCTAGAAATAAGAACAGCATCGTCGGCGTAGAGTAATACAGGTACCCCTTTGCGCTCAACTAAGGGGTAATCTGCTTCTACGTTTAGAAGAAATTCCTCCAGTTCATTAATATACAGGTTAAATAAAAATGGGGCCAAGATGCAGCCTTGTCGGACACCCCGGTTTATTTTAAATTTGTCCGTTACATTAAGGTCTTGGGAGTAACGGACGTTCGCTCTTGTGTCTATATGCAGATCAGCGAGAAAATTGACAAGGTTCCTCTCTATACCCATTCTCAGCAAAGTAGCCCATAATAGGCTTCTGTCTACACAGTCAAAAGCGGACGACAGGTCCATAAATGCCATGTAGACAGTGCCTTGTCTCGCCAGTGTGTACTTGCTTAGGATAAGGTATAGGTTCAGGCACTGCGTAATGGTCGAGTGACCTGGTCTGAACCCGTATTGTATGGGTGAAAGGATGTTGTTATCTTTAGCCCAAGTAGATAACCTGTTGAGAATTACTCCCCCCACCACTTTAACTACTGAATTTAATAAAGAGATTGGCCTGTAACATAACGGGCTACTGCGATCGCCCTTCTTAAAAATGGGGACTATAGTCGAGAGACCCCAAATTCTTGGGCATCCAGTTGTCACCGCTGCGTTTATTACAGCCGTGAGAACCGGAGCCCAGAAAGGGATGCTGGACTTAAACAGGTCCGGCGGCAATCCATCCGGACCCGGGGCCTTGTTGATGGTTAGACCCTGTATTCCCCTAACAGTCTCTTGTACTGTGAAGCATAATGGAGACGCAGTTGAAGTTAAAAAATCATAGTCTTCCCGAAGCTCATTACTCTTAAAAATTGTACTGAAGTGGGACACCCACTCCCCCTCTGGGATGTTTGTTCCAAGGGCTGTGTCGTTTGGATTATCAAACAGAGGTTTGTTAATTATTTGCCAAAACTTGCTGCTGTTCCCCAACACTGATGGGTCTAAAAGGGATTCAATTACGTTGGCCTTAATTTCCTTTTTTCTAATAGCTATTGCTTTCCTATAGGCCAAGCGGAGATTTTTTATCAGGTCACGATCTCTGGGTTTAGTTTTTAGTGCGTATTTCAGATCCCTACTTGCCTTTGAGCAATTATGGTCAAACCATTTGGAATTGTTCTCGCTATGTCCCTTTGTTGGCGCTGTGAGCATGGAGCCAATTTTGGTGACCAACCCCTCAAACCTGGACAAAATATTCGAGGGGGTTGAATCAGACGATAGGCAAACAGACAGCTCCTCTTCACATGCGCTGGTTATCTTAGTATACAGGGTGTCTTGATTTATCATTGACCATCTAATGCGACGCCTGCCATTTACGCACCTTAGCGTGCCATGATCGATGCGTGACTGTCGTTTTGCTAATAATGGTCCGCACAAGTTTATGACAAGGGGATTATGATCGCTGTATACACTAGTGAGGATAGTAAAGTGCGAGACCCATTGAACAACATCTGGAGATAATAATATATGATCAATGAAGGATCCCTGCCCATGTCCTTTAAAAGTTGGGGTGTCAAAGGTTTTTGTATCGGGGACCAACGACATAGCTACAGTCAAATTGTGTTCATTCACTAAGTCGTTTAAGATCTTACCGCCCCTACTATGGGAGAAGTGAAAACCGTCCTCAATATTACACCCTAAGGACCCCCTTGGCGTACTAGCTGGGTACCACATGGTTGGACATTGAAATCACCTGCTATCATCAAATACCGTGATACAGTGTGAACATTTTTGCTCAATATGTCAATTAGGGAGGCAATATTACAAGCTTCGTTACTACTGTTAGCATTATAAAAGTTAACCAGTGTCAGCACATTCTTGCAGTTTTTTATGTCAATCTTCTGTATATTCAGACTAACATTGTGGCAGTTACTTATATTACAGCGCAGGCCTAGGTTGATGAAAATGGCCAGGCCACCCTTGGCTCTGCCCCTAGTCGAGGCAATCGCTGGAATAGTAAAGCTTAGGAAACCCTCGATATGGACGTTATTATCCTCTATCCAAGTTTCTTGGAGGCACACAATGCTAAATTTTCTAATGAATGTTAGCCATACTGGGTCCCGTAACTTGTTTGCCAAGCCTGCAATATTCCATGAGATTAAATTTACACAGTCTTCGGGTGCAGGGCAGATAACAGACTCTCTGGTAAATGGAGTAGATGTTGGAGTAGGCGACATTGCGCCTGCTACCGCCAGGCCCACAGTACTTGTTACAACTGGCTCCTGATACTCGGATATAGGGACAAATGCCCCGTGCTGGCTGTGAGGGTTCTCAATTTTAGATGGAGAATCCGTAATTGACAAAAGTATGCTAGGGTGGTTTTCATGGGTGCTTTCTGTCTTGTCGGCGCCACTTTCGATGTCACCATTTACTGGCCTTGTGTCTGGTAGGAGTGTTGAAGGCGCCTCTATTTCCCCAGAGAACACTGTAGGTAATACTTTAGGGGAACTACTATTTTTAGCAGCAGTTGTTGGAACAGTGTGTGTATCTTTATCACTGCGACGACACCCCAGCTTCTCAGCTGACCTTGTAGTGCATGATGTACTTACCCCTCCCCCCATAGCTTCTGCACTCCTTAGGCATCAGTCGCAATCCTCCAGTCCGCTAAAGGCCTCAAACCTATTAGAAAGCTCTAAAGGCGTGAATGGTAACAAGTTAGACATATTCCCATTAAATCCTGTTTTATGATTAAGAGGTATAGTGTTCCACCCATGTATAACTGGTGGTGGAGCCAGTTGGTGCATGTATACAGGGTTCAAAGCAGACTCAATATTGGAGAATTGCGAAGTGATGAGGGTGTTGTTATTATAGTGATGTGGGGGGAAGACAGTGGATCTAGGGTAAAAGTACGTCAGGGGGCCTGATTCATAAAGGTACATTTTAACTTTTGTGTAAGTTTAAGTTTTTATGGTACTCACAAACTACGAGTTATTAGTAAGTTTACGACTGCAGACATTCCGCAGTCAGGGCATAGAACATATAAAGGTAGGACAGGTCTGTCTTGGTTTACATTAGTCCCTATAACACAACTCCCAGCCTGGCTACACAGATCAATTGAAAGGCATCTGAGCTGAAGTGTCAATCAAGCCAGAGGTCACTGGCGACTGAGGCAGGGCGGGACAAACATCCCCGCCACCACGGCAAGGAGCAGAAACATCCCATAAGGAGTGACATGAACAGGCAAACCCAGACACACAGTGCAGCCAGTAAGACCGCAGAAATGGCAGTGGCAGTGAGACTGGCTCAAATGCCCCTCATTGGCTTAAGTGAACTGTGAGGAGTTCTGGGAGTGTATAGATTTTGGACCAAGCAATAATGATAGACATGGGCCTTGGGAGAGGCTTCAGCAGACTGTTATTCCCCAGGGCAGATGCAGACACTCCATCATTCACTTGCCCAACCATCATGGGGAATCCTTGGGGGACCTCTGCCAGATCCAAGCAGCCAAGTGATGCCCTGCACTGGACTGAAGCGAGTCTCACCCGTCCGCGGTGCGCTTATGCACACGTGTTCATGTAACCTTAGCATACGTGTTCATGTAACCTTAGCATACGTGTTCATGTAACCTTAGACTACGTGTTCATGTAACCTTAGCATACGTGTTCATGTAACCTTAGCATATGTGTTCATGTAACCTTAGCATAGGCTCAGTCTGCTCTATGAAGGCCAACAGTATTGTTTCTGGTTTTACTACTCTTGTCAGAAAATGTGAAATGTATCCACCAGATAGTTTCAAAAACATAAAAATAGCCTACAAGACCGTGGAAGAATTCTAGAACTGGTGGCGAACACAGGGACTTTCCTTCTGCCTTCTGCATATTCGCATAAACGATTTCCTTTTAGCCAGGCTTTGTTACTTTTTTATTGGTTGAGACATTTGGCGGCCTCCAAGTTGCATTGAGCACATTTTGTCTACGAAAACGTAGGGCCATATTTATGGCCAATGCACACAGCGCAGCGAGTCACTGCGCTGTGCGGCGCTGCGCGACAGGAAAAGGGCAGGAATGCAACATATTTAAGGCACTCCTGCACATTCCTGCCTTTCCCCCTGCGCTGGGGCCCTCTTCTCTGCCTAGCACTAACAGAAGCACCCGTGCACAACAGCGCAAGGGTGCCTGCGTTGTAAATTGGATTGTTTTTGTGCCAGAAGGTACACCTTCCGGCACAAAAACAATGTACTGAGGCTTTCTCCTTGTGTGCTGCAGAATGCAGGACACTTACAAAAAGGACAACACGAGGAGAAACAAACCTATTTCACCTTGTTATGTCTCACCAGGGGAGGTGTAGGTTTTTAGCACATTCCACGTTTGGCAATTCTGGGAATGCGTCAAAATCCATGGATGTTGTGTGGGAACACCCATGTATCGTCCACGGAAACGCCTCCCTGGCGCAGAGTAATGCAACACAGCGGTTTGCGATGCTTTGCACTGCTCGAGCTTCATTAAGCCGCTCAGGGCCACACACGGTGGCCTTGCGTGGCGTCATAAATCTCATTTTTAGTTTGCGTCGCTCTTTCACCATGTTGTGTGGTGTAAAAGTGATGCAAAGGGGCTTGTAAATATGCCCCTGAGGGCATAATTTGGATGCAGCGAGATCTGAGGGAAACCTTTCTGAAAGTTGATTTATGATGTTTTAGTCAGTTTTTTAAAAGGGGTTGAGGAGCCCAAAGTCACCACAGAAGTGAAACACGAGGAAACTGATGGGAACAAATGCACCCTGCAGGACAGAGCGATGAGTGCATCATGGAAGCATTGTCTGAGATGAGTCCACCCTGTCCTAGGAGGAGTCTGGAATATTGCGACGCTCGCTCGATTGACGCGTTCCTCAGCTGTACTTTAAGCAGTGAAAGAGCATCCGGCTTGTTTCTTGCCATCTCTTTCTTAGTTCTCTCAGAAGACACCTGAGATCAGAGTAAATGAACCACTTAAGTGCACGATCATGGAGTGGACAAGCATTAGCACCTAGCTGGCCCAAGCAGGCTGCAACTCAACAGCTGTCATGAACTTATGCATCCTGTTTACTTACATTGCATCTCCCTGGAGTATCTCTGACAAGGACGGCAGGCCTTACTTCAAGGCCATGTCTCAGAGAGAGAATTCCACAAATGACCCCCAGAAGAGTAACAGAGCACCGCACACCTGCAGCCGGACAATTCTCCAAATCAAAGGAGGTTCCATACGCCCAGGTGCACCGGCTCAAGAGGCCGCCCCGCGAGGACGCCCCACGAGGATGCCCCATGAGGACGCCCCACGAGGACGCCCCACGAGGACGCCCCATGAGGATGCCCCACGAGGCCGCCCCGCTAGGCCCCCCGCGAGGACGCCCCACGAGACCGCCGCGCGAGTCCACCCTGCGAGACCACCCTGCGAGGATGCCCCGCGAGACCGCCCCGCGAGTCCGCCCCTATGGCACACAGGTGGATGCTGCTGTCCATCCCAGAGAGTGAGAAGTCGGTGTCAATGGAAGTCCAAGGTTATCTATGGCACGGCCTGCTTTGGAGACTTCTGATTTAATGTGCATGAAAACCCACGGCCAGAGCTAGAGCTCGGCTAGTGATGGAGCTCAGATTTCACCTATAAAATGTATGCATTATTTTATGACAAAAAGCTGCAGGCAGCATGTATGAACTGGCACGCAGATTTTGACGCAAGCAGAATGAAAACATGAAAGAGGCCTGCAAATGAAACCATGTAAAACAATGCTCATTTCATTAATCAGCCAGGTAAAATGTGTAGTTTAGATTTAACCTCACTATAGAATACATATTTAATTTAGAAAATGTGTCTTGAACTAGCATATTTGTGCTGAATTAACAAGCATTTTTGCAAGAATAGAAATGTGCTGGAATGTGTTTTTCCAGGGTAGATACCCACATGATTTCAGTTTGCTTTAGTGGACTCAGCTCAGTGCAGTGTTTGCCCTTGAAGATGAGAATGGAATGTGCTCCTCTTCCCTTCCACCTTTCAATCAAAGGGCTTTGTTAATAAATCAGCCCTCCTGTTCCCTCTCTTCCACCTTCACAGGGACCATAAGAAGGAATACTGCATTCAATAACCTGCACAGCCCAGGCAGGACCACAGAAATGTGCGAGAGCCCTGCACGCCCCCGGTCACTGTCCCCTCACAATCCGTGTGAATTGCAATGATCTCAGTCCTTTTTGGCAGAGCAGCAATGTTCTTGGAAGTTCACATTTGACAGGACCCTGCGATCACTAGAGACTTGGGATGAGGCTGAGGTTCAGGAAGGGAGTGGGTGGAGAGGAAGATACTGCTGCTCCAGGCTTCAAAAGATGAGATTTGCACCCACATGTCTCCATCCTTCATGAGACATTCTCTGCTGAGATGTCTACATGGGGTCAGGATCTGATATATGAGATCAGTTCTCACCTGAGACCTAGGCAGGGCTGCTGACTTACTCCGGGACTATTTACATGACATCTTGAACCATTCTTGTTCCATCTGAATGGAGCTGTTGATATTCCATCTGTGATTGTGAATGGGGCAGTCGGTATAATAGCCGCCAATGCATAGGACATTGTGTTTTCTGCGTCAGATGCTCATAAGGCTGTTGGCCCCACTGAAGCAGAGGCGCAGAAGTTTTGGTAGAGTTTCGGGGCTTCTACTTAATTAAGGAAATCCCCAAATTTGATTGAATTCTTCCCTCTCAGGAAAAGATGTCCGGGTTGTATCATCTGTGGTTCATCTTGGCCTCACTCCTGCAGTGACAACAGACTGCAGAGTTGTGACTGGCTTAGGGGACCCTGAGTGTGTAGTGTCAATGAAGGGTCACAGACGCAGGAAGCTTGTGAATAGGTTTATTCGGCTCAAGAGCAGCACAGCGACAGGAACATAGTGCAGCATCCAACTGACCAACTGTCAGCATTCCACTCCCAGCCTCAGTACTCCCAACACTCAGGGTTCCAACTACCAGTGCCATAAGGGCACAAACACAGAATACTACATTATCCTCATTTCTGCAAACAAAAGGAAGAAAAGAAAAGAGTAAAGAGACACACAGAGAAAACAGAGAAACAAAAGAGAAACGAAAGAAAGAAAGAGAGAAAGAAAGAAAGAGAGAAAGAAAACCTGACAAAACACAAAACAAGGTAAACACCTAACATAGCAAAACAAGGAAGAAAAGAAGAACTATCTGAACCTGGCAGGAATCCTGGGTACTCTCAAACTCCTGCGAAGTGTGGGCGACAAATCATCTTTACAACAATTGTTGCCAGAGTTGGTGGTTTCAGAGGAGGCATTTTTAACTTTGACAACCTTACAGACATTCCACCAATGGTTGTTGTTAACTCGCACAGCATTGCCACAAACCTTGTTGACAACAACCGGTTCAGAGAATTTACTCCTGCCTTTGGTGACATGAACAGGATTCTTAATGCGAACAACATCACCAACACAGAAACCATGAGACACCACCCTTTTCCTCTCATCAAATTGACTTT
This sequence comes from Lissotriton vulgaris, assembly GCF_964263255.1. NCBI lineage: Eukaryota > Metazoa > Chordata > Amphibia > Caudata > Salamandridae > Lissotriton > Lissotriton vulgaris. Next base: position 330,286 of record NW_028244846.1, read on the forward strand.
TCTGCCTAGCCTGTGCTTTGTTAACATTTTCCCTCACAAGACCATCAATGCCATCTATGACATTCATCTTGACCCACTTGGACATCCAACCTGGACAAATCTTAGTCGACGGTTTTCTCCCTCTTAGAAGCTCGAATGGGGAGAAACCAGTGGAAGATTGTGCGGTCGTACGGTAAAACCATAACATGGAGCGAACAGCGTTTTCTAACACACACTTACTGGCAATGGCCCATTGCACACAGTTATTCAACACACGGTTCATTCTCTCGACAAGACCATTGGACTGGGGATGGTACAAAGAACTCTTCTTGTGAGAGACGCCACTTTGTCTGAGAAAGCACTCGAAATCAGAACTAACAAACTGTACCCCATTGTCGGTCATGATACATGAAGGAAAACCCTCTCTTAGAAAAATATCCTTCAGGAACAGAATGACATTTGCCGAGGAAGGCTCATTGATGAACCGAACCTCAGGCCATTTAGAATAATAATCAATGGCCACGATTGCATATCGTGAGGTGGGTGGTAAGAGGTTAAATGGTCCGACCAGGTCAACTCCAATTTTTTCCCAAGCTCTTTCTGGAAGTTGAACCGGTTCCAGGGGGGGCGTCCTCACTTTAAGACTTTTGTCGGAAAAGTTGCATATAACACAACCATCAATCATCGAATCTACACACGCATCCATTTGTGGCCACCAAAATACATCTCGCAACCTGCGTTTGGTGAAAGTTTTCCCTAAGTGGCCTTCATGCGCACCATCCATAAGCCGTTCCCTCAAACTCTCCGGAGGAATCAGCCTTCCACATCGCAAAAGAAAACCATCCTCTACAGTGAGTTCATCGGCAACCTTAACATACGTCTGAAACGGTCCAGAGACATACTTCTCCCTCGGCCAACCAGACTTCAAAAATTCAATGACACGAGCAAGGATAACATCCTTGGCCAATTCTCCTCTCCATTCAGTTTCATTCACAGCACACATGCCTTCTAAGTCTAATGCCGCTACAAAACAATCCTCCTGATCATCTTCCCTCTCAACCTCGGAGTCGTTACCAGAGATGGGAAAACGTGAGAAATAGTCTGCCCTGACATTTTTTGCTCCAGGCAAATAGGTTATGTCAAAATCATACTGAAGTAGCTTGGTCGACAATCTTGCAATCCTAGGGGTGTGCTCCTTAATCTTTTCACCAGACAAAATTGAGACCAAAGGACTATGATCCGTGCGTATAGTGAAATGACTGCCCCAGCGAAAAGAATTGAATTTCCTGACTGCCCACCAGCAGGCCAACAACTCTTTCTCGATGACCGAGAAATTCATTTCTGCACCACGCAAAACTCTTGACGCATAAGCTATGGTGTTATCAACCTGACCATTCTTCTGGGTGAGCACAGCCCCTAGACCAAACCCGCTAGCATCAACAGTCACCACACATTCCTTATTGGGGTCAAAAGCTCTAAGAACACTGTCACTCACTAGCTGAGACTTGATCCAACGAAAAATTTCATCACAGTTCTCATTCCACACAAAAGGTACATATTTCTTGAGCATGTTGGTTAAAGGTTGAATTTTAGACGCGTAATCTTTGATGAATCTAGAGTAGAATTCACTCAAACCTATAAAGGATTTTAAACCAGGTTTATCCAGGGGAGGAGAGGCATCGACAATGGCTTTTACTAACCCTGGACGTGGTTCAACCCCATTGTAAGAGACAACCATGACCAAGGAATTCCATTTTCTCTTTGAGGAAAACGCATTTCTCTCTTTTAAGAACAACACCTTTACTTTGCATAATGCCTAACACCTGACTTAAAGAAACATCATGTTCCCCTTTGCTTTGCCCAAAAATTAAGACATCGTCTTGGAAAACGATCACTCCGGGAGTGTCCTTGAACATCTGACTCATTAACCTCTGAAAAACTGCTGCCGCAGAGGCAAGTCCAAAGGGCATTCTACAGTATTGGAAGCTGCCAAAAGGCGAAACGAAAGCAGTTAAATGCCTAGAGGACTCACTCAACACCACCTGTGATATGCAGATGCTAGATCCAACTTGGTGAACCATCTAGCACCCCTGGTAAGAGACAATAAATCGGTGATCTTAGGCAAAGGGTGCGAGTCAACCCAGATGTTTCTGTTAAGGCTGCGTAAGTCGACACAGACACGCAAATCTCCATTCCTTTTCCTTGCAACAACAAGGGGAGACAACCACAACGATGACTCGATAGGTTCGATAATTCCTTTTTTGCACAAATCCATAAGTTCCTTTTCAAGACTATCTCTGACACTAAAAGGGACACCCCTTACCTTATGCTTGACTGGAATGGCCCCTTCCTTTACTCTGATTTCGTGTTCGAAACCTTTAATCGTTCCAAGCCCTTTACTGAAGACGGAAGGAAACTTATTGGCCAAACCTACCACATAGTCATCAGTTTCTACAACTGCCAAACTCTCTAAAATAAAGCCATCCTCTTCCATCCCAACCTGTTCTTTAGCACCTGGTCTTAATATTAACCGAAACAATCCGCCATGGAACCAACCCAAAATGTTAAGACCCTTGATAGCCACATAAATTTTCCCAAAAATTTTCCTCCCCCTGAACTGAATGATATCCTCAAAATACCCATCCAATGCTATTCTGCGCCCCTCAAAGGATATAGGAGCTCTGTCGGGAGGTTCTAGTTTCCTTCCTGGCCAAGTCTCATTAAATAGCTCTTGGGTGATCATAGTGACCTTTGCACCTGAGTCTACCAATAAAGAAATGATTTTATCACCTACACCAAAATTTTCATAAGGATCAACACAATCCGAAGGGTCTCCAACAATGACACCATCATCACGCACAGCTATGACCATGTCTTTGTCGACTTTGGTAGACACATCAACGAAATTCTCCCCCTCACGAACCACAACAACCATATCTCTAAGGTCATCTTGGATGGTACTAATGTGATCTTCCCCCCTGCTGGTGTTTTCATTGCATTCTGCAACACATCCTACCCCAGTAGTGTTAACCTGACTCTGAGACTTATTTACAAAATTCATATTTCCCTGCCTTGGATTTTGGCAAATTTTAGCAAAATGACCATACTTCCCACAGGTGCGGCAAGTAGCACTCCTAGCCGGACAGAACTTATTATCCTTATTGTGAGAAGGATTCCCACATCTATAACAAATGTCACGTCTAGAAAACATATTTCTATCGTTGCGTTGTGGATAAGAAGGAAAGTTCCTCTCAAAAGGTTGTTGACCAGGATTAGTTCTGGTTTCTCTGTTCTCCTTGGACCTCACAATTGAGACTGACTCTTCGTTCTTTCTTTCAAGTTCTTTAACCTCTTTCTTTGATAATTCAATACTTTTGGCTGTGCGGATTATTTCTTCCAGAGTAGGATTCCCTAACGTGAGCAACTTCTGTTGTATCGACTTGTCAGTGCACTTGCAGATGTACTGATCCCTAATCAATTGTTCTCTGAATCCTTCAAACTCGCACTCAGCACTCAATTGTCTCAGAATGGAAACATAGGTTTCCACATCTTCGCCTGGGAGTTGGTCTCTTTTGAAAAACTTATGTCTGATCACAACGAGACTTGGTTTCACGTCAAACCTCAACTCCAATTTCATCCTTGTCTCAACATACTCATCGATGTCATCTTCGTTGTTTCTTGCAATAGGAGGTAAGTGTTTAAAGATTTCCCTACCCTCGAAACCCAAAGAATGCAACAGAAGACACTTCTTCCTTTCTGCGCGGTATCTAGACGCGCCTATTGCACCTAGATAGGTTTCGAAGGCGTCAAACCACTTCCTCCAAATTATCGGTGGATTCCCTGGTGTCTCCAGGAAAGGCGGTGGAGGCGAAACTGACTGCATTGCAAGAAAAAGTAATTTGAGTGAAAATGAAAAAAAAAACAACAGGTCTTGTGATGTCGCTGTGCCAACTGAGGAATAAAGTTTTCCTTTGAACGTTCTGGATGCTGGCTAGTAAAGTAGCAAAACTGAATGCAGCAGTAAATACTCGTTTTGCTTTAATTGATTTCCTTTTTGATTCTACTCACTGTTGGTGTAACAGTAGAGCGTTATGGAGGAGATCGTTTTTTTTTGTGTTTTAATTGTTCCTTTCCCCACAGCGTGTAACGCACAACTGTATTTGCCGTTTAATCTTGTTTGCCATTTTTAAATTGAACCTTGCCCCACAGCGTGTAGCGCACAACAGTATTTGCAGTTTATTCGTGGTTTGCCAACCACGTATGATTTCATTAGTCAAAATGGCCGCTGCGTGCGTGGTCCCGCGTTGCCAACCACAGACGTCACTGTCAAAATGGCCGACGGGTCGTAATCAGCGTGCCTAACGCTGCCAACCACGACCATTGCGCAGCAGCTCTCCACCCCCAGATGGACGCGCAGTGAAAAACAAATCTGAACACTTATCTGGAAGTGTCCGTCGTCGTGCGCTCCACTCAGGACAGATTCCTTCTGTGGGGTTCTGCTCTTCTCCCAAAGCGCGATTCCTCCTCCTCGCCGGCGCTAAGACACTCCGACCTTCTCTCTCGATTCTGCAACATTCACGAGGTGAGACTGCAGGTCCGTTTCATGCTCTTGAGCATCGTCGCCATCATTTCTGTAGTGTCAATGAAGGGTCACAGACGCAGGAAGCTTGTGAATAGGTTTATTCGGCTCAAGCGCAGCACAGCGACAGGAACATAGTGCAGCATCCAACTGACCAACTGTCAGCATTCCACTCCCAGCCTCAGAACTCCCAACACTCAGGGTTCCAACTACCAGTGCCATAAGGGCACAAACACAGAATACTACAGAGGGCTTCCTGCTTGGTTCCGGCTGGAAGAGATGCAGAAAGATGCCTGAGAGAAAATATGAGTGTCGTTTTTATTTTCCTCTCCCCAGCCCCGCCACCCCTGATCCATGCCAGGCGCCACTGCATTTTTAAACATAGTCAAAAAGTTGTACTAATCCATGAAATTCTAAGTGTTCCTCAATGTGGTGCAACCTATCTTTAACCGATTCATTTCATCATGCTTTTCTTTGTCAATGGAAAAACTCTGCTCTTGCTAAGGCTGGTCAACTTTTGAAGATGAAGTGCTTTTGTCTTTTGATAGATGTGTGTCCGAGGTGCTTTTGTCTTTTGGTAGATGTGTTTCCGAGGTGCTTTTGTCTTTCAATAGATGTGTGTCCAAGGTGCTTTTGTCTTTCGATAGATCTGTTTCCGAGGTGCTTTTGTCTTTCGATAGATGTGTTTCCGAGGTGCTTTTGTCTTTCGATAGATGTGTTTCCGAGGTGCTCTTGTCTTTCGATAGATGTTTGTCCGAAGTGCTTTTGTCTTTCGATAGATGTGTTTCCGAGGTGCTTTTGTCTTTCAATAGATGTGTGTCCAAGGAGCTTTTGTCTTTTGATAGATGTGTTTCCGAGGTGCTTTTGTCTTTCGATAGATGTGTGTCCGAGGTGCTTTTATCTTTCGATAGATGTGTTTCCAAGGTGCTTTTGTATTTTGGTAGATGTGTGTCCGAGGTGCTTTTGTCTTTCGATAGATGTGTTTCCGAGGTACTTTTGTCTTTCGATAGATGTTTCCGAGGTGCTTTTGTCTTTCGATTGATGTGTGTCCGAGGTGCTTTTGTCTTTCGATAGATGTGTTTCCGAGGTGCTTTTGTCTCTTGCTAAGGCTGGTCAACTTTTGAAGATGGAGTGCTTTTGTCTTTCGATAGAAGTGTGTCCGAGGTGCTTTTGTCTTTTGGTAGATGTGTTTCTGAGGTGCTTTTGTCTTTCAATAGATGTGTGTCCAAAGTGCTTTTGTCTTTCGATAGATGTGTTTCCGAGATGCTTTTGTCTTTCGATAGATGTGTGTCCGAGGTGCTTTTATCTTTCGATAGATGTGTTTCCGAGGTGCTTTTGTCTTTCGATAGATTTGTTTCCGAGATGCTTTTGTCTTTCGATAGATGTTTGTCCGAGGTGCTTTTGTCTTTCAATAGATGTGTGTCCAAGGAGCTTTTGTCTTTTGATAGATGTGTGTCCAAGGAGCTTTTGTCTTTTGATAGATGTGTTTCCGAGGTGCTTTTGTCTTTCGATAGATGTGTGTCCGAGGTGCTTTTGTCTTTCGATAGATGTGTTTCCAAGGTGCTTTTGTATTTTGGTAGATGTGTGTCCGAGGTGCTTTTGTCTTTCGATAGATGTGTTTCCGAGGTACTTTTGTCTTTCGATAGATGTTTCCGAGGTGCTTTTGTCTTTCGATTGATGTGTGTCCGAGGTGCTTTTGTCTTTCGATAGATGTGTTTCCGAGGTGCTTTTGTCTCTTGATAAGGCTGGTCAACTTTTGAAGATGGAGTGCTTTTGTCTTTCGATAGAAGTGTGTCCGGTGTGCTTTTGTCTTTTGGTAGATGTGTTTCTGAGGTGCTTTTGTCTTTCAATAGATGTGTGTCCAAAGTGCTTTTGTCTTTCGATAGATGTGTTTCCGAGATGCTTTTGTCTTTCGATAGATGTGTGTCCGAGGTGCTTTTGTCTTTCGATAGATGTGTTTCCGAGGTGCTTTTGTATTTCGATAGATGTGTTTCCGAGATGCTTTTGTCTTTCGATAGATGTTTGTCCGAGGTGCTTTTGTCTTATGATAGGTGTGTTTCCGAGGTGCTTTTGTCTTTCGATAGATGTGTGTCAGAGGAGCTTTTGTCTTTCGATAGATGTGTGTCCGAGGTGCTTTTGTCTTTCGGTAGATTTATTTCCGAGGTGTTTTTGTCTTTCGATAAATGTGTTTCCGAGGTGCTTTTGTCTTTCTATAGATGTGTTTCAGAGGTGCTTTTTTCTTTTGATAGATGTGTTTCCGAGGTGCTTTTGTCTTTCGATAGATGTGTTTCCGAGGTGCTTTTGTCTTTCAATAGATGTGTTTCCAAGGTGCTTTTGTCTTTTGGTAGATGTGTTTCCGAGTATAACATTCCACGCATGCGCTTTTTATATGACTTACAACTGCAGGAGGGTTTGTGAGTCGCCAAATGATATCAGATTTGCCACATTTCCTCTGACTGAGGGGCCCCATCATGGCGGGATAGGATCAGGGCACTCCATCAGCCCTGTATCAGGACATACAGATAACTTGTAACACTTAGCAGATGGATTGTTGGCCAATCTAAAGAAGGCTGTGACAGTACAGAGGGTTACAGAGAGTGTTGTGCAGGGGCACTATATCAATTCTACTTACATTATTACAGGATTTATATTATGGTGCAAACACGTTGCATCAATAGGATGTTGAGTAAAAGCTCAGGGCCTCTTGGCCTCCATGCAGTGCACCTGTTTATCAAGTGCGAGAGTGTCACAGAAAACAGGAACAAAGTACTTCCAGGTGTAAACACACTGCTCTCTGCCACATTGTCCCCTCTCCTAACCTTCCATCACTCTCTGGAGGTTCAGCCACATCACGAAGGGGCAGTGTGTTTGCTTCGATCACCACCTGGCTCTGGTCAGCTAGACCTTGGCTCAATGCTGCCCCTCCCAGTGAGAGGCCTTGGTAGTTTAAGTCTTTACATTTATGTGGCTTGGAGAGGTTCCTGCTCTCTCAAGGCCACGAGAGGCCACATCCGATGAGGCTACCTATGCGGCAGGAGTTACAAGTATTGTTTGGAGACACTAGAGGACATATTTGGCAGAAAAAAGGATCAGACGATTGAAAAGATTGTGACCGGAGGGTGACCACCATTACCCCAGCACAGCAGATTGAATCACGTAAGGTGAAGAGTGGGATTGTGGATCTCCCCGCTAAAGGGGTATTTATACCCTAGGGGATTTGAACTCTTGTTGTGAGTGAGTGTTTGGAGAAGATTACAGATATTTTGTCCCCTTGTCCTGAAGAGGCCAAAAGAAATTGTAGGCTGAAACGCGACCACGACCGCGTCAACAGACATTTGAGGAGTCCAATGAATTATATTTTTTGGCATGAGATTATTGGCGCATATTAGAGACTAAGAGAGAGGTTTGATAACTCTGCTGCTAAGAGGACTACCTCACAGTGTATCACTTAGATTAAGGAGTGTGCATTAGTAGTTGTATATGTTAGGGTTTTGTATAGATTGAATATATTGTGTATATGTATTATATTGATGCTATAGTAATGATTTATGTATTTGTTCATGTATGTATATTATGTTTCATGTTTTTGTTATGAATAATTGTTTTTGTCCATTTTTCCCGCCGAATAGTATGTGTATCTTACTGAATTGTTCATAGTGATTTTTGAAAAATACCTTGAAAACATCAGGGTAATTGATGGTGCCTTGACTCAAAATAAGTGAGTGATTTATCCCTCCATACCATTTTCTTCTTTACACATTTCCAGCTCACAGTGCTCCAGCTGAGCTGCAGAGCAGACCCGGAGACAAATCAGTCAACTTTTTTTCGATATTATATTCATGATTAAGATATGCTCCTGATGAATTTATTCAAATATTATTGTAATACTTTACTCAGATTTGCTTGATCTCTTTTGTATGATGAATGTTGTAATCCTACATTGTCTTTCATAAAAAAAAGAAAATCAAATGCTCAACTGGCTGAGCTGCCTTATCAGCTATGGAGATCAGATGCTGCTGACATGAAAGAAAGTGTAAGACAGTAAGGGCAGGCGAAGAGAAAAAGAAAAGGCTAAGTGGAATGAGTGTGTGTTCACAGGACAATTCGGAGAGTAGGTAGTGAGGTATTGTCAGCGCATAGCCTATGCAGCAATAAATCTACAGCTTACTATCTCAAAATGGGGCATCAAGGGAACCACGGACAGCTACCACCCACCGCAGTACATATGATGATATACATTGACGTGTATGTTAAAAAATCAGTTCATGTAATCACATATACACTTATATGAAGAATGTCAAGTTGATTATGTAATTATGGTTATATTTGTCACACAGTAATGTTGATTAATTTCCTTCCTTCTTTTTCACTTGGGCTGCCTTAATGCTGTCCTTTTTCTGTTTCTACTCTCCTTTAATAATTTTCCCACTAAGACTGCCTTAATTCAATCCTTTTGTGTCTAGACACTGTTCAAAAAAGCCTTGCTGGAAACACAGCAGTACTAAGGAGTTTTGAAGTCGTTTTTATAAAAATACATATTAATTTGGTTTTACTAACAAATATATATGTTTTAAGTATTACCATTACCAGTACTACTCTATAATGGTGCCGGCGCTAATGTACTACTGAACGTTATATTTCAATCAATTACGATCGGATCCACGATCTAATTTATAATTGCGTTAATTCTCGCAATATAACAGGCAAAGCACTACTAACACAACAAATTAGCTTTTAAAAAGTAATCCTGACTACTGTACATTATATTTTAATCAATTACGATCGGATCCACGATCTAATTTATAATTGCGTTATTTTCCGCAATATAACAGGCAAAGCACTACTAACACAACAAATTAGCTTTTAAATGTAATCTTGATGGCCGTAACTATTATCGGCCGATGGTCTGAATTGTCTGGGGTGACTTAGGCATTGTGTCGAGTCCTTCCTCGACATCCATGCCCCAGTGTATGTATTTAATACTTACCCAAGATGGCGCGGGTGCAACACGCCGTCCGAATGATAATGATCGTGTACGGGAACCCGAGGTGAGTTTAATGCTTACTCTGTTTATTAATAATTGGCAGCTTATGGCCGTTATGTCGGAAATATAATTCAATGCCTTTTTCGACTGCGGGGGGATAGGACTAGCATACCGGTCGGTTAGCATTTGTGTGGTTAGGCGGTATTGTACATACCGAAGGGATTTTTACAACATAAAACATAAGTTTGACTTCGGTTCAGCGCGATAGCAGTGCACTGGCACCATTAGATGTTAAGCATTCTATGCACATAATAGACACCTATAGTGTCAATATGATTCAAAATTTGAGATTCTATTGGTAAACAATTGCTTGCTTGACGTTTTATTGCAGACATACTTGATGTTCCAAGATTTACAGGCTTATCTTGCCTATCGTTTCCATAATGAGATTTTTATACTGTTGAAGACATTAGTGAGGAACAAAGTTACGATATCATTTAAAGGGTAAGAGAATTATCGTTTTTACCTAATGTAGCAACTTCTCTTAAAACTTTGTTCTTTTTTAAGTGATTTTATACTGAGTTTATTTCTAAAGTATTTTGTGATTTCTATATTATATTTCGCAGTGGATTGCTCTATAGAATTTCCTGATACTCAGCCGTTCTCACATCTACAAGTGATATCATTTTTTATGGTGAGTTTCAGGCTTGAGCATAACACAAACTACTAGGTCCTTGGTTGTTTATACACATCCCAGTGATGGCACTGATTTGCATTCAGTCTGTTTCACTATACTAACTGGATAGCATATTTGCTCTGATTAGGTGCTCCCTTTAAGGTTCTTCACTTTTGTGTCTTCTCTCTTTTTGGTTCTTTGTGCATGCTTTTACCTATGTCACAAGGGTCTATCTGATGGTCGAGTTTCTGGAATTAGTGTTATTTGTTATTTATGGCGTATTTCTGTTCTTTCCTTTTTCTTTTCCCTTTTTCCTTTTGACTTACGAGATGGCTTACTTATTTGTATGAGGTTTTTTTCTTTGAATGGCACACTTAGGTGTAATGTTTGGTGGTGGTATTTCTTAATTTGACTTGGTTTTCCCAACTGTTGGGATTTATAATAGGGTATAATTTGTTGTTTCAGCCCTGAGGAAGTAATTGGGTGATGCCCCTTGACGAAACACGTGTTGGCGTTTGGCTGTTGTAAATTATATCAAGACTGTACTGCTATATCTACAAGTCTTCGTGATCATCTGGATGAAAAATAAAATAAAGACTTTTTTCAAACTTGGATACATGGATATGGACTTTCACTGTTTGAATTGATATTATCTGTAAATCATACAGATACACTTACATATTTTTGTGCTCAGGGAACTCTGCAAAACTTGTGTTCACAGGACACCAGACCTGGGTGGGAGGCAGAGTGTCCTTCACTGGTTCAAGGGACCCTGCAGGAAGGGAAGGGTGCAAACGAGTTCAGGGAGTGACTGCTAGATGCAGCCACTCACCCCTGTCAGTTTTCAAAGGCTGCGAATCACTCACCAGAGAACTAACCCCCAGATAAAGATTCAGCCTCAACCCACGTCTGCCGGGGTCTTTCTCCCAACACAGGGCATACTTGACTCCAGCCGCGGCCCTGGTCCACACCGGTCACTGAAGACCTTGGAGCAGAGATAAAGGTCTGAGCTGCAGGAGAGGGACTATACCAAGGAAGAGGACATCTATCGCCAGGACCACAAACATGTCTTTAGAACCCTGTCGCCACTGATGAAAGAATATTCTAAATTAAAGAGGGAGCTACATTAGAAGAAACTTTGAAATGATGGATCAGGAGACTTCTAAGGGCCATTTTTGGCCCTCCGCCTCTTCCCTTCGGCGGGGCCCCCACACGCAATGTTCTAAGGCAATCCACGGCTGATTGATTGGATTTAATTTGATGGCTGTTCTTGTGATGGAGAAAGAATGGCCTTAGAACACTATCGCCTCCTGTAGCACAGAAGAGGCCATGTTTGTCAGCTGCACACAGTCCAAGTGATGCATGTGAAAGACAAGTACTTAAGGACTCACCCTTTAGTTGCTGCTCCCTTGTCCACTGCGGGAACTTCTTCTGGATGGTGGTGATCATGTGAACGAGGGTCCCAGTGGCTTGTAAGAGATGTTCTTTGCTGTCCCAGGCCCCTCTGGGGGTGTGCCACTCCTTAGCTACCTAATGCAAAGCAAGACAAACAGATTCAAGGAGAGCATGTGTCGTGTTCACGCATAAAGATTGCTTTGAGTGTCGATAACCCACAGAGCTGTCCGGTGGTGACTCTCAGTGAAGTGTGTCCGGCTGAGCTGCTTAGCTTGTGAGACTGATGTTTCTTTCACCTCTGCTTGTTTTTGCAAACGACCCTTAGGGAGAAAGGAACCCACTGAGGGAGTCTTGATGAACCTTGACTTAGACATGAGGAGTCTAATGTGGGTCAAGGGGGCATATCACAGCGGGGTGCCCAGAGCACAAGATACACGTGTGCCCGCTGCATGCAATGATGGAAGCCTTTGTCTCACACCCATGTCATATTACAGGTGTGGGTGCATGTGCAAACACGTCATTGCATGCACAGTAATGTCATAGGGTACCCCTTGAACGCGAGGTATGGAGGTCCCGGGTACCCCCTCAAGCAGGCCAGTGCAGGCAGATGCAGTCAAACTCTCCATTCACTTCAAGTACATCCCTCTCCCCTTTCAAAAGTGAGGCAGATGCAGCGTATGATGAAACATGGAACCGAGTTCCAAGCCGCGCACTCACTAACGAGCGGTCCCTATCAGAGGTGCAAAGGGTCAGAGGTGAAACTTGCACTGCTGAGGATGCAGCACCTCAGTCTGGCACACCCACATATGTGTGAGAGGTGGCACAGCAAGGAGCGGGCATTGTGCCTGATAGCTGGCAAGGCTCCAGCAGTGGAGAATTGTGTCTTCTCTAGGATAACCACTGACCGGGTACATGTTTCTCATTTAAAATGGTCCTCTTGAAATATGTCATATATGACAATATTTTAACGCAGGCCTGGCTTGGGCCTAGATAGAATATTGTACAGAGCTCCAGACTAACCATATTCAAAAGGGTTCAGTGACTAAATATCGAGGGACATAATATAGAACGCACAAAATATTGACTCCAAAATATTGAAGTACAGAATATAGAATCCCTATCTACAAACAGGTAAGTACTAAAATATTGAGTACAAAATATCGATAGTTAAAATGATGAATTTTTTAAATGTATTAAAAATAATATAAAAGTAATTAAATATTAAACACAATTAAATACAAAATACTTAAAATAATGTAAAAAGCTTAACATGTGAAAATAATAAATGCAATCTAAAAAAACATAATTTTTTAAACATATATATTTACTTAATAATATTATAAAATAATTATTAATCTTAATTATAAAATATTTTAAACATTGTGAAACATATATTTACATATATATAAACTTATTATATAAATATAAAAATAAATAATATATAACAATTTAAATAATTAAAGTGATACTTTTCATACAAATTAATAATTTACACTACATTAAATATAACAAAATTAAAAACATTACATAGCTAAGGAAATAACATTAGTATTCACACTCCAAGAATTTGTTGGATTGTGAGAGGGTAAAAATGACTATTCAACTAATAAGAACCTTTTGGTGTATTTCCCATGTATCTCAAAATGCCAAAAACAATTCAAAGTGTGTACCATGTAGGCAATTAAAAACATATAATAAACAAATCAAGAACCCTAAACAGTGTGTATGTTATAAAAATATACAATTTATTATAATACCATTAAAACATTTTGTTGTACAGCGTAATGATAGTACCCAAAATCACATATGATATAAAAACCAATAAAAAATTCACTATTTAATTTAAAACAATTAGTAACGGAATCACAGTTGTTGTAGGCAACTAGGACCGCATGCCTTTCTGTGGCGGCATTGCCGCCACATAAAGGCATACCCCACAGCCCATCCTAATATGGCTGGCGGTGTCTGATAGACACCGCCTCCATATTAGAGCTTTTCTGCCACAGTCGCAAGCCGACTGCGGCGGAAAAGCGGCAGACGGTGTTTCTGACCGCCGCGGTCCCCCCGCCATTGTAATATGGCGGGGGGAAATTGAGAGCGGACGGGCACGGATGGCGGACGGATCGCCACCGCCTGCATGGCGAAGGCGATCCGTCCGCCATCCTAATCGGCCCCTAAGTCAGGCCATCAGCCTGAAAAACTAAAAAGAAATCAAATCCCTGCACGGAAATAGTATGTGACACGTAAGAAATGGTACCAGCCCAGTTTTCCACATAAACCTTGTCAGCATCAGCCTTTCCATGCTCTGAGGTACAGCCAAATTCTTCTGAAGCCCCCCCAAAAGTACAGAAGGATGTCGAGGTTGTTCCTCCAAATGATCATGAATTTAGATGTGTTTATAAAGAAAAGAGTCGACACTCGTCCACCTCATTGAGAGTATGACAGACAAATCAATCTATTACCTGGAGAGCCTATTCCACACAGGAAGATCTATCCACTGGAAGGTGAAAGAGGCCGGCATTGTACAACAATATCTTCAGTAAAACTTTGCTAAAAGCTTTATTCAACAGACCACCTTTCCAGCAGGGGCCCCAATCCTTTTTGTGTCGAAGGCAAATGGGGAATACAAGCCATGCATAAACTATCGAGAATGAATGTGATTATCATAAGAAATCGATATCTGCCATCCCTGGATCAAGTCAAATCGGTCAAAGTATTGTATAAGTTGGATCTTAGAGGAACATACAACTACGTGAAAAGGATTAATGGAATGTGGCATTCAATACCCAATATGGACATTTTGAATAACTGGTACTGCCTTTCAGCTTCCTTAATTTCACTGCAGCCTTCCAGCATTTTGACAACAACATTTTTAGTGATATTCTGGATTTGTGCATCGTGATTGGAAGGATTTGAGTTAGGACAGAACATGTGCATCTAGCCTTGAGCCCCGGATGATAACCAGTGCAGGCAATAACACAATCTCACATAGGACAGTAGATCAAGATAAAAGGATTTTAATCATACAAACCTGCATGAGTCCAAAGCAATTGCCATCGTCATCCCACCCTTGGATCAGGTCGGCTCCAGCACAGGACTCCCGCGAGATAATTCCAGCAATAATGCACGCTTGGACATTCTTCTCCCGTGCTACGCTGTCGATAAGGCCCTTGTATTTTTGCATATTGGAGGAGTCACTCTGAGCCATCTTACGAGATGCTGCAACTCCTGGAATCAAAAATCAACATTTTGTCCTTGATCACTCACAATCATGCATGAAAAAAGCTCATTAGGTTAGTTTTAGATCCAGCTGACCTGTTATTCCTCCTACGTCCTAAAATGATTCACAGGCCCTGAACATTACCCTGTGCTACACAACCTGTCTCCAGTTTGAACAGAAACCATAACTTGGGCAGAATCCATGACTTCATGCCATGGACTGCAGGCCACTGAGCGGCCATGGACAGCGGGCCACTGAGAGGCCATGGACAGCGGGCCACTGAGAGGCCATGGACCGCAGGCCACTGAGAGGCCATGGACTGCAGGCCACTGAGAGGCCATGGACTGCAGGCCACTGAGAGGCCATGGACCGCGGGCCACTGAGAGGCCATGGACTGCAGGCCACTGAGAGGCCATGGACTGCAGGCCACTGAGAGGCCATGGACTGCAGGCCACTGAGAGGCCATGGACTGCAGGCCACTGAGAGGCCATGAACTGCAGGCCACTGAGAGGCCATGGACTGCGGGCCACTGAGAGGCCATGGACTGCGGGCCACTGAGAGGCCATGGACTGCGGGCCACTGAGAGGCCATGGACTTCAGGCCACTGAGAGGCCATGGACTGCAGGCCACTGAGAGGCCATGGACTGCGGGCCACTGAGAGGCCATGGACTGCAGGCCACTGAGAGGCCATGGACTGCAGGCCACTGAGAGGCCATGGACTGCAGGCCACTGAGAGGCCATGGACTGCAGGCCACTGAGAGGCCATGGACTGGAGGCCACTGCGAGGCCATGGACCGCGGGTCACTGAGAGGCCATGGACTGCAGGCCACTGAGAGGCCATGGACTGCAGGCCACCTGAGTCTGACTCTGTTCCATCTGTATATGGTTTCTTTGGCTGTCCTGAGTATGACTCTGTTCCATCTGTATATGGTTTCTTTGGCTGGCCTGAGTCCGACTCTGTTCCATCTGTATATGGTTTCTTTGGCTGGCCTGAGCCCGACTCTGTTCCATCTGTATATGATTTCTTTGCTGGCCTGAGTCCGACTCTGGTCCATCTGTATATGGTTTCTTTGGCTGGCCTGAGTCTGACTCTGTTCCATCTGTATATGGTTTCTTTGGCTGGCCTGAGTCCGACTCTGTTCCATATGTATATGGTTTCTTTGGCTGGCCTGAGTTCAACTCTGTTCCATCTGTATATGGTTTCTTTGGCTGGCCTGAGTCTGACTCTGTTCCATCTGTATATGGTTTCTTTGGCTGGCCTGAGTCTGACTCTGTTCCATCTGTATATGGTTTCTTTGGCTGGCCTGAGTCCGACTCTGTTCCATCTGTATATGGTTTCTTTGCTGGCCTGAGTTCTACTCTGGTCCATCTGTATATGGTTTCTTTGGCTGGCCTGAGTCCGACTCTGTTCCATCTGTATATGGTTTCTTTGGCTGGCTTGAGTCTGACTCTGTTCCATCTGTATATGGTTTCTTTGGCTGGCCTGAGTCCGACTCTGTTCCATCTGTATATGGTTTCTTTGGCTGGCCTGAGTCCGTCTCTGTTCCATCTGTATATGGTTTCTTTGCTGGCCTGAGTCCGACTCTGTTCCATCTGTATATGGTTTCTTTGGCTGTCTTGAGTCTGACTCTGTTCCATCTGTATATGGTTTCTTTGGCTGGCTTGAGTCTGACTCTGTTCCATCTGTATATGGTTTCTTTGGCTGGCCTGAGTCTGACTCTGTTCCATCTGGAGTGAAGTAGTGTGGCTCACTGGTTAGAGGCGGCAGACCCGAGAGCAGAGGACGGCCCGGGACCAGGGTTCGATTCCCGGCGCGGCAGGTTTCTGGACCAGGGTCAGCGGACTCGATAATTCTCTCGCCTCGGTGCCCACTCTGATCAGCGATCACACTCGGCAACTCTGGGCATTAGCTTGCCTCATCTTCACTAACGGCCCCACCAGACCGCCGGGGATGCCTGGTCTCACCCTGGAGATACCCATTAAGGGACCATCTCTCAGGGAAGCCAGGAAGGGTTTCGCAGCGGTCGAAGCGCCTTGGGACCCTACGGGTAAGTAGTGCGCTATATAAATGCCTATACATTTACATTTACATCTGTATATGGTTTCTTTGGCTGGCCTGAGTCCGTCTCTGTTCCATCTGTATATGGTTTCTTTGCTGGCCTGAGTCCGACTCTGTTCCATCTGTATATGGTTTCTTTGGCTGTCTTGAGTCTGACTCTGTTCCATCTGTATATGGTTTCTTTGGCTGGCCTGAGTCCGACTCTGTTCCATCTGTATATGGTTCCTTTGGCTGGCCTGAGTCCGTCTCTGTTCCATCTGTATATGGTTTCTTTGCTGGCCTGAGTCAGTCTCTGTTCCATCTGTGTATGGTTTCTTTGGCAGGCCTGAGTCTGACTCTGTTCCATCTGTATATGGTTTCTTTGGCTGGCCTGAGTCCGACTCTGTTCCATCTGTATATGGTTTCTTTGGTTGGCCTGAGTCTGACTCTGTTCCATCTGTATATGGTTTCTTTGGCTGGCCTGAGTCCGACTCTGTTCCATCTGTATATGGTTTCTTTGGCTGGCCTGAGTCCGACTCTGTTCCATCTGTATATGGTTTGTATGGCTGGCCTGAGTCTGACTCTGTTCCATCTGTATATGGTTTCTTTGCTGGCCTGAGTCAGTCTCTGTTCCATCTGTGTATGGTTTCTTTGGCAGGCCTGAGTCTGACTCTGTTCCATCTGTATATGGTTTCTTTGGCTGGCCTGAGTCCGACTCTGTTCCATCTGTATATGGTTTCTTTGGCTGGCCTGAGTCCGACTCTGTTCCATCTGTATATGGTTTCTTTGGCTGGCTTGAGTCCGACTCTGTTCCATCTGTATATGGTTTCTTTGGCTGGCTTGAGCCCGACTCTGTTCCATCTGTATATGGTTTCTTTGGCTGGCCTGAGTCCGACTCTGGTCCATCTGTATATGGTTTCTTTGGCTGGCCTGAGTCCGACTCTGTTCCATATGTATATGGTTTCTTTGGCTGGCCTGAGTCCGACTCTGGTCCATCTGTATATGGTTTCTTTGGCTGGCCTGAGTCCGACTCTGTTCCATCTGTATATGGTTTCTTTGGCTAGCCTGAGTCCGACTCTGTTCCATCTGTATATGGTTTCTTTGGCTGGCCTGAGTCCTACTCTGTTCCATCTGTATATGGTTTCTTTGGCTGGCCTGAGTCCTACTCTGTTCCATCTGCAAATGGTTTCTTTGGCTAGCCTGAGTC
Source organism: Lissotriton vulgaris (assembly GCF_964263255.1). Classification (NCBI taxonomy): domain Eukaryota; kingdom Metazoa; phylum Chordata; class Amphibia; order Caudata; family Salamandridae; genus Lissotriton; species Lissotriton vulgaris. Next base: position 348,364 of record NW_028244846.1, read on the forward strand.
CGACTCTGTTCCATCTGTATATGGTTTCTTTGGCTACCCTGAGTCCGACTCTGTTCCATCTGTATATGGTTTCTTTGGCTGGCCTGAGTCTGACTCTGTTCCATCTGTATATGGTTTCTTTGGCTGGCCTGAGTCTGACTCTGTTCCATCTGTATATGGATTCTTTGGCTGGCCTAAGTCCGACTCTGTTCCATCTGTATATGGTTTCTTTGGCTGGCCTGAGTCCGACTCTGTTCCATCTGTATATGGTTCCTTTGGCTGGCCTGAGTCCGACTCTGTTCCAAATGTATATGGTTGCTTTGGCTGGTCTGAGTCCGACTCTGTTCCATCTGCAAATGGTTTCTTTGGCTAGCCTGAGTCCGACTCTGTTCCATCTGTATATGGTTTCTTTGGCTGGCCTGAGTCCGACTCTGCTCCAAATGTATATGGTTTCTTTGGCTGGCCTGAGTTCGACTCTGTTCCATCTGTATATGGTTTCTATGGCTGGCCTGAGTCTGACTCTTTTCCATCTGTATATGGTTTCTTTGGCTGGCCTGAGTCTGACTCTGTTCCATCTGTATATGGTTTCTTTGGCTGGCCTGAGTCCGAGTCTGTTCCATCTGAATATGGTTTCTTTGGCTGGCCTGAGTCCTACTCTGTTCCATCTGTATATGGTTTCTTTGGCTGGCCTGAGTCTGACTCTGTTCCATCTGTATATGGTTTCTTTGGCTGGCCTGAGTCTGACTCTGTTCCATCTGCATATGGTTTCTATGGCTGGCCTGAGTCTGACTCTGTTCCATCTGTATATGGTTTCTTTGGCTGGCCTGAGTCTGACTCTGTTCCATCTGTATATGGTTTCTTTGGCTGTCCTGAGCCCGACTCTGTTCCATCTGTATATGGTTTCTATGGCTGGCCTGATTCCGACTCTGTTCCATCTGTATATGGTTTCTTTGGCTGGCCTGAGTCTGACTCTGTTCCATCTGTATATGGTTTCTTTGGCTGGCCTGATTGCATTCTATGGTGTGCAGGTTATATGGCGTCCCGGAAGGCTGAGCTTCGAGCCCGACTCTGTTCCATCTGTATATGGTTTCTTTGGCTGGCCTGAGTCTGACTCTGTTCCATCTGTATATGGTTCCTTTGGCTGGCCTGAGTCCGACTCTGTTCCATCTGTATATGGTTTCCTTGGCTGGCCTGAGTCTGACTCTGTTCCATCTGTATATGGTTTCTTTGGCTGGCCTGAGTCTGACTCTGTTCCAAATGTATATGGTTTATTTGGCTGGCCTGAGTCCGTCTCTGTTCCATCTGTATATGGTTTCTTTGGCTGGCCTGAGTCCGACTCTGTTCCATCTGTATATGGCTCCTTTGGCTGGCCTGAGTCCGACTCTGTTCCATCTGTATATGGTTTCTTTGGCTGGCCTGAGTCCGACTCTGTTCCATCTGTATATGGTTTCTTTGGCTGGCCTGAGTCCGACTCTGTTCCATCTGTATACGGTTTCTTTGGCTGGCCTGAGTCCGACTCTGTTCCATCTGTATATGGTTCCTTTTGCTGGCCTGAGTCCGACTCTGTTCCATCTGTATATGGTTTCTTTGGCTGGCCTGAGTCCGACTCTGTTCCATCTGTATATGGTTTCTTTGGCTGGCCTGAGTCCGACTCTGTTCCATCTGTATATGGTTTCTTTGGCTGGCCTGAGTCTGACTCTGTTCCATCTGTATATGGTTTCTTTGGGTGGCCTGATTGCATTCTATGGTGTGCCGGTGACACCCAGCTCCTATGATTATTTCAGGAGCATTCCGAGGTTGCACTCAACAAAAGGAGAGACTTAAGGGAGTGGCCGGATGGATTGAAGGGAACTTCCTCCGATTGAACTCCAATTAAACAGCAGTTCTATTCTTCGTTCTCGTGGTCCTTCTCCTCCACCCACGGGTTCCTACTGCTCCTGCCATAAATTCTTGGTGTTATCTTTGACGCAGCCCTTTCCTTCCCTGCGCAAATGTAGTAGATTTAGTCAGTATGTTTCTCCAAACTGAAATTGCTACAGGAGTTGCTGCACCTTATAACTGAGGACTCATGAACACGTTGCTTCACACACTGCTTACCCGCTGCCTGAATTACGCCATAGTCTTGAGTTTAAATCTTTCCTTTCTAATTCAAAGACTTCGGATTATTCAACACGCAGCAGCACGTCATATCGGGAGAGTTCCTCCCACCCCCATCTCAAGCAGGTACATTGGCTGCCAGTAACTAAACGCATTAAATTCATGCTATCATGTTGGCGTTTAGAGCGTTTGCAGGGGGAGGTCCGCTCTATAGTATCCCTTGTCTGCAGGAGCCTTTCTTGGCAAGTGTTATGCATCTGAATTTGGATGCACGTCCTCTTCAATGGAGCAGGAAGGTTCACTTGTCACTGTCAGACCATTCCGACCAGGCTGGCTTGCAGTGTGTAAGAAGCAACACATGAACACACATGTGGCCAAGAGCACAGCCAATGCACACCACCAGCACACCCATCCCAGGCACTAGGATACACAATCAATATTAAGGGCCTTTTGATGAGTACTGTGGTCCTAGGACCGCTATACTCATGGTGGCGGTCTGACCACCGTCACCACTGGGAGTCCACTTGCCGTATTTCAAGTGTGACGGTTGGACCGCCGTGTCTGCCGGGATCCAGGATTGCGTGGTGGTGGCGCACCGTAAAGGTGCAGGAATATGCTGGTGGTGCCACTGCAGCACCGTCGAGCATATTCCGAGTTGTATTTCCACCACCCATTTCATGGAGGTGAACCCACCATGAAAAGGGCGGCGGAGATGCAACCCAGTCGCTTCTGGGCCTGGGGGATGCTTCTGGGAGGACACATGCTGTGCCACCCTAGAATTGAACCCTCGTTCATGCTGCGCAGGAACGTGCTGCAGGCACTGTCATTGCTGTGGTCTGCTGTTAAGGCTCTTCTATAGGCCTAACACAGCCACCACCGTGAGACCACTGCAGCACCGTCCGCCCTAGATTCAACTCAGAATCCAGGCAGGCAGTCGCACCACAGGCTTGGCGGCCTTCCTGCCAGCACAGCGGTGCCGGTGATCCTGGAGGACCACCAAACACGTAACAAGGCTCTAAAACTGGAAGTGCTTATTTTAATCCTTTTACAGCTAAGGAAGTAGAAGCCTGCCAACAGCTCTTGATTGTTTTGAGGCTGCCTGGGCCTGATACGCTTACCCAGTGGACATTACGGGGGTTCTACAGTTACCAAGGAAACACAAGAGACTCCACAACTTTTAGGATGCCGGCATTCATGGAGTTGACTAGTTACACTGTGATGGGACCAAGTTCGGGCAGTACACAAGCCTTATCATCTGCTATAATGGGATCAACGGGATATTTCTAATACAATACTTTCAGGGAGGTGGGAGCGCACCAGACACGCCCCAACAAAATTACCTTTGGCATGATGGTTCATGTAGTTCATTATTTCTCGCTCATTTTAATTCAAAGTGTTCATAGCCAGTGCTGTATTATTAATTTCAATTTGTATCCCTAGACACGTGTTTCATGATTCCTCAATCGTCAGTAGGGAAAAAAAGCAAAGTTCATAGGTTGCAGGGCATGCTGCCTTATCTCCCAGGACCAGTTCCACTCACAGCATGAACTTTGAACTTTGCTTTTTTCCCTACTGACGATTGAGGAATCATGAAACACGTGTCTAGGGATACGAATTGAAACTAATAATGCAGCACTGGCTATGAACCCTTTGAATTGAATGGAGCGAGAAATAATGAACTTCATGAACCATCATGCAAGAGGTAATTACGTTGGGGCGTGTCTGGTGCGCTCCCACCCTGATAAGAATATTTCTAATACAAAACTGATTATGCACCTCAGACATTAATACAAAGGAGAAAAAACTTTGGGAATGGCTGCAATTAAGGCTGCACTGATTTTCTGAAGAAGAGTTAATATGTAAGAAATGGGACAGCATTTTGCCAGAAATTGGTGGACCAAAATTATGACAAATAGGCAGATATGGGCAGGGTTCAGTATTTTAAAATATTTGGCTATATTTTGAATATGATTGTGGGGAAATCCATTCTGGGGGTGTCTGTTTCTAAAGACCATTTCCAGTCAGTTAGTGGGAAGTTACTATTAATAACCCTGGGTGGATAGCGCAACTCCGCAAAGTGGGAAAAAATACTCCGCTGTGCTACGCGAAGCTCCGCAAGTGCAGAGTTTGATAGAAAAATGCCATTCGCTGTGATTGCACAGTGCTGGATGCTTGTCCGCCCTGTGCAATCTTCGTGAACAGCACCATACACAGCGCAAGCGAGCGCTGCTTTCCTTTCTGCTGCTCGAGTAGATTTTTACTCGAGCGGAAGCTTTCTGAACGCGAACGTGCAGTTTCTCAATACGAGCGGTCACGGGCATATGCGACCTCTCGCAATGAGAAACCTGACCTGCCCGCATTAAGAAATCTCGCCGGGATAGTTATTTTCCACACTCGCACTCGGCAACTTAATTTTGACAATTGTAAACGAGGAAAAATCTCGCCGGGAGGTTGATTTTCTTTGATCGCGGTCGCCAATTTGAAGTTGACGAATGCGAGTGAGGAAAAAGACTCCACTCCGCAACGCGGTGCAGAGTTTTTGGGAACTCTGCAAGCTGCACGTAACACGGAATGCGTAAATCTCTGCAAATTCCGCGAGCGAAGCGGAGTTCACCGCCCAGGGTTAACTATTAAATGAGAAATTGCATTCCGAGGCCAAACAAACGCTGAATGTGTGCGCAAGGGTGTTGAGCTTACCTCTCTCAGTCAGTCTTTCCTGCCGCGCAGTCTGCTCGGAAGCTCCAGAGGTCTCCACTCTCATAATGTCACCTAAGGGTCACACCATGAAAGCTGCTGTAAAATGGGATACACAACAGCTACAAAACACATAGATCTGATCTTAACAGATAGGAAACATGCCTCAGTTGCGAAACAGAGTTTTTGGGAACTCGGCGAGCTCCATGTAACGCGGAATGCGGTAAATTCCACAAACTCTGCGAGCGGAGTTCACCGCCCAGGGTTAACTGATAAAAGAGAAATCGCATTTCGAGGGCCCAAAAAACTCTGCATGTGTGCGCAAGGGTGTTGAGCTTACCTCTCTCAGTCAGCCTGCCCTGCTGCGCAGTCTGCTTGGAAGCTCCAGAGGTCTCCACTTTCATGACGTCACCTAAGGGTCACACCATGAATTAAAAGAGTATTTCATTGAGAAACAGCACAGACATGGAAACATGACATCTTAATTCTGACTTGTGTTGTGATCATGATTGACGGTGTGAAAGGGTGGCGCAGAAGAACACGTCACATGCTCCTTTCAGTGCCAAAAGGCTTGAAGTTCTGTAAAGAGCGGTAGGAGGCAGTAATTAGGTTTAAATTATTAATTTTACAAGTAGTATTAAAACCCACCGGTGCTAGAGCCTAGGCATCTCTCCAGATCAGCTCCAACAGATTCACTGAAGTAGAATCTAGACTCACAATAAAAGGATTCTCAATTACATACTTAGGAATCTAAATGAAGTGACAGAACTACAGAACTAAAGAAAAGGTAAACAACTACAACAGAAATAGAAGACATATACCACAAGTTCCTTTTCCAACAAAATAAAACAAAATAAAACAAAAAAAACAAAACTAGTCTAAAACATAATCACAGTATTTCTTAGGCAATTTCACATTCCTTTTAGATGAAATAGGAACATTTTGAACAGAAGAGCTCAAAGAAGCATCATCCCCAGGAACAGTGTCAGCAAGATCAGAAGAAGGCAAACAAGCACTGTCAGGAACAGAGTCAAGACATTTGCCAGCAGTGTCATTGTCATTAGAATGAACAAAATCATTAAACGAGACACCATCTCCCTTTTTAGCAAAGAAACGTTCTTGGCCTGGTTTAAGAACAATCACAGAACTTTTGCTCCACCAACCCTTGTCCTTAAGCAAAACAGTAGAATTGGTGACGTCCTCTACTTGAAAAGGTTCAGAGAACTTAGACAAACCCTTGGGAGTAAAAGATGGTTTAACAATTCTAACCCAGTCACCAATAGTTACAATTTTGTTCTTACAATGATGGGACAAATCATGATAAACCTTACCAGACAACCGAGCTGAAACTATATTGTCCCTGGCCTTAATGATGGAATCCTCTAAACTGATCTTACTAAGCTTCGCATTACCAATTAAAGGCATGAACATGCACCTAGGTTCCCTGCCTCTCATTAAAAAATAAGGAGAAACACCAGTGCAAGAATTGGGAGTCAAGTGGTAACTCCAAATCTTCTCCTTTAAAAACTCCAACACATCAAGTTTGCTCTCCAAAGCGGCCTGAACGCCCTCCTTAAAAAATCTGTAGGCCCTCTCCACCTGACCATTGGAGCGAGGGCTATAAAGAGGAGCTCTGACAGCAGTAACACCAAACTCATTCAAAAAAACTTGCATCTTACTGGAAACAAATTGGACCCCATTATCTGACATCAAAGAAATAGGTGCCCCCTCAACCCTAAAAATGTTGTCCAGAAAACACACAACTTCATCAGTGGTAGGATGTTCTACAAAAGAAAAATAAATCCATTTGGAAAAATCATCAATTAAAACAATAAGAAATCTCATCTCCCTACCCAGACACTCAAAAGGTCCGGAAAAATCAATAGAAAGTCTCTGCCAAGGACTTGTAGGACTTGAAGACAAGAAATAATGCAGCTAAAATGGCCGCGACGTTGCGTGTCAACGTGAAACGAAGCGTTCCAGCACAGTTTGTGCGTTCCAGCAGATCACGTGACAGCGTGCAGCGTCACAAAGGGCCAGCTCGAGAGAAGATCCAGCGCGTGAATTCAGCGCGAGCAAAGTCCAACGGCCTTGGAGATCGGTAAGGAAGGACCGCTTTAAATCCAAAAAGAATAATAAAATCGTAACAGTACCTTAAAACATCAGAAAGTTTCAGGGATTTCAGTAAAGATGCCCAAATCTTCATCAAAAGGACTATGGTAGCCGGCACAACCACGCAGAAAGTCTGTATCAGTAAAGTTCATAAAAGACAAAATAGTCCTTTTTTTTAAGAAAAGCTACACAGTGGGTCGTTAATTAATTAAATAAACCTTGTCGCCATTGTAAAGAGCGGTAGGAGGCAGTAATTAAGTTTAAATTATTTATTTTACAAGTAGTATTAAAACCCACTGGTGCTAGAGCCTAGGCATCTCTCCAGATCAGCTACAACAGCTTCACTGAAGTAGAATCTAGACTCACAATAAAAGGATTCTCAATTACATACTTAGGAATCTAAATGAGGTAACAGAACTACAGAACTAAAGAAAAGGTAAAGAACTACAACAGAAATAGAAGACATATACCACAAGTTCCTGCTAAACATAACACTATACCACTGTAGCAGACTGGGCATCCCCCACCATAACACACTAAAGAAACAAATCTATCTTGAAGGCCCAGAAAGCTGATTTAAAAGGGGATCCACAACAGGTAAAAAAGACACAGATCTGATCATAACAGATAGGAAACATGCCTTCGATGCTTAGCGGAGTTTTTGGGAACTCCGCGAGCTCCGCGTAACGTGGAAAATTCCGCAAACTCTGTAAGCGGAGTGGAGTTCACCCAGGGTTAACTATTAAATGAGAAATTGCATTCCGAGGGCCCAAAAAACTCTGCATGTATGCGCAAGGGTGTTGAGCTTACCTCTCTCAGTCAGTCTGTCCTGCTGCGCAGTCTGCTTGGAAACTCCAGAGGTCTCCACTCTCATAATTTCACCTAAGGGTCACACCATGAATTAAAAGAGTATTTCATCTGAGAAACAGCACAGACAGGGAAACATGACATCTTAATTCTGACTTGTGTTGTGATCATGTTTGACAGGTGTGAAAGGGTGGCGCAGAAGAACACGTCACATGCTCCTTTCAGTGCCAAAAGGCTTGAAGTTCCTGCTAAACATAACACTATACAACTTTAGCAGTCTGGGCTTCCCTCACCATAACACAAAAAATAAAAACAAGTCTATCTTGAACGCCCCGAAAGCTGCTGTAAAATGGGATACACAACAGGTACAAAACACACCGATCTGATCCATAACAGATAGGAAACACGCCTAAGTGGAACGTCGTAATATAAAGTCAAGCCTCAAAGGCTGTTAAGTCTTCATGCTAAGTTATCCGAAAAAACACGACGTGATCTCAGCCATGGTGCCTTCTTCTGTGTGCGTCGTTCCTCGGTGGGCAGAACGCGCGTCGGTGGTCTTGTTGCCTCTAGGTCCGCTTTATATGAGTGGTATGCTACGCTTTCGGTTTCGGTTTCCCTGTGGCTGAAGTAACGTTTCAGCCCCTCCCACCCCGGAAGCGGTCATGCTGTGGCCTGCATTCCATCTGGTAACCCCTTGGGATCGTGTATCCCCTGCTCTTCGGCACTTTTCGGAAACGAAACTCAGCCCGGGCAGGTTCAGACAGAAGCAGCTGATCTCTGGGGCTGAGTGCAGGGGTACACAATTCAACAGGACGCCTAACTCAGCTCGACGATAAATCACCAGATACTTTTGCAGGAAAAAGGACAGACAGAAAGCGCAATAATTACAGAGAAGGGATCCTGATGAAAATAGCAATTACATTAATAAACAGTGTGAAAGCAAGGAAACTATTGCTCAAACATATGGAATCATAACAAAATAAACATGGGGGGAAGAGAATAGAAACAGCAGGGGTTCAAATAGGGGAAAACTAGTATCAAAACGAGAGAAACATTAAAGGGTGAAGGAAAAAAAAAAGACAATGAAAAAAGCAAAGCATTAAAATGGGGAAATAAAGTGATTTGATTTGTATATAGTGAATATGTTACAAGGTGTTAATGACAAACATGCAACTTGCACAGTAAGTTGAATAACTGCATGTTTGGTTAGTCTCATACAACGTACATGGAATTTTACCAGTCTGCCCTATATTTTTGTGTCCATGCTAATGAAACAAGCATTTGCAACACAATCGGTCTCATACTTGTGTGAAAGTTAGAGCTATTGGCGTTGTAAATGACAATGTTTTTTTACTTATTTTTTAGGTCGAGCCTGGGCAGCGCATGCGCTACTCTGTGGCAAGATGTATTGGAGTATGGAGTAGAATCTCCGCCCACTCTTCCCCCATATTTGCCATTGGCTTGTTTCATTGTCCTTCGTAAATGCTGGCTTCTGATTTGTTAATAGCTTGTTAATCCCTCCTTAGTACCGCCTTGTCTTTATTTGTAACCTCCCATGAGGACTGGGCCTTTAACTTCAGTTGTTGCACAGTACGTCTTTTTTAGTCTATAAGCTCTATTTTCTTTAATGAGTTTCTCCTACTGCAGGCACAGCATGCTTTCCTGCAACATTCAGTGCGCCATGCGTGCTTTCACTTTCCGAGCAGCCTGGGATAATGGCGGCCGCTTCTTTAAATAGGTTTCGCATTTACAAGACTTTGAGCTGTTGGCATTGTAAATGATGATGCCTTTTATTTATGTGTTAATTAGTAAAACATATAAATAAAAGGCATTGTCATTTACAATGCCAATAGCTGAAACTCTCGTAAATGCGACACCCATCGCATTGCAAATGCTTGTCATACATGGCTCCAGGTACACACTGGTGGCGCACATTCTAATGTTCATTTCTCACATTGCTGGTTTTCGTACGCAGACACTGGTGTACGCTCGTATCTCAGGCTGCACAGCACACATTCTGGGACTAGATCCCTTACTGCCTTTGTTCGTACACGGATCTTGGTGCATGCTGGTGGCTCACAGCACACATTCTGGGACTAGTTCCCTTACTGACTTTGTTTGTACAGATCCTGGTGCATGCTGGTGGCTCACGGCACACATTCTGGTGCTGGCTTCCTACGCGGCAGGTTTTCGTACAGGAATTCTGGTTCATGCTCATGTCACTTGCTGCACAGCACACTCTAGTGCTGGATTTCCTCATAGCAGGGCAGGTTGTCCTACACAAATCCTGGTGCACGCTTGTGTTGCATGCTGCACAGCACACTCTAATGTTACTTTTCCACATGTTTGGTTTTCATGCACAGATTCTGGTGCACGCTCATGTCTCATGCTGCACAGCACACTCTATTGCTAATTTTCCACAGGGGTATTTTTCATGCATATATCCTGGTGCACGCTCGTGTCTCACGTGGCACTGCACACATTTTGATGCTGGCTTTTATACATGGATCCTGGTGCATGCTCGTGCCTCACACTTCACAGCACATTCTAATGCTGGTTTCCCACATGGCTGGCTGTAGCTCACTGATCCTGGTGCACGCTTGTGTCTCATGTTGCACAGCACACACTAATGAAGGTTTACCAGAGAGATGATTTTAATGCACGGGTCTGGTGAAAGCTGCACAACAAACTCTAAATCTAGTTTCCCATACTGCTGGTTTTCGCTCACGGATCCTTGTGTACGCTCAGCCTCCTCTGTCCGTTCGTCTGCGCATGGGGTGCCCCAGGGGTCCTCACTGAGCCCTATGCTCTTTAACATCTATGTGAGGCCCCTGGCAAGCATCGTGGAAGACGAGGGTCTTTCCCTTTACTCATACGCAGACGACACTCAAATCATCTTTTCCCTCTCCCCGGCTAAGACGTGTGCTTCGTCTACTCTCAAGCTAGGGCTTAGCCAAGTGGCGGAGAGGATGCAGACTAATCTTCTGAAATTAAACTGAGACAAGACGGAGGTGGTCATCCTAGGCAAACATAAACACCTCTGGGGCCCTCAACACTGGCCACCTGAAATGGGCCCACTACCCCTGCCGTTCACGCAGGTACGGAACCTTGGCTTTGTCCTGGATGATTCACTATCTATGCGGCACCAAGTAGTCAGAGTGGCAGCCTCCTGTTTTACCATCCTAGGGTGGCTTCGCAAAATCCTCTGGATGCTCCCGGACTCCACAAGGCGCACGGTAGTCCAGGCTCTAGTCATCTCACGCCTAGACTACGGTAACGTGCTTTACCTTGGAGTCACTGTGGAGTCTCAGAGGAAACTCCAGCTTGTTCAGAACGCGGCCGCTCGTCTACTCTGTAAAGTCCCTTGGAGATCCCCCATCTCCCCCCATCTTAAGGATCTACACTGGCTCCGCATCGAAAGCAGAATCACATTTAAGGCCCTTTGCTTTTTGCACAAGATCAAGCAGGGGTCAGCCCCAGCTTACCTCCAGTCTCTCGTCCAACTTTACTCTCCTTCCCGCCCTCTCAGATCCTCGTCCCAAGGGAATTTCCTGATTCCACGTTTTAAACTGACAAGAATGGGCGGACGCTCTTTCTCCTGTCTTGGCCCCAAACTGTGGAACTCCCTTCCAGCTCCATTGAAACTTGAACCTTCCCTGACGAAATTCCGTAAAAAACATAAAACCTTACTTTTCCCTCAGTGAAGACTGCCTGGCCCTTATCACCTCTACCTCTAGCTGGCGCCGGGAGACCCCATGTGGGTAGCTGCGCGCATTATAAGTTTAATTACAATACAATACAATACAATACGTTGCACAGCAAACTCTAATGCTAGTTTTTCACACTGCTGGTTTTCGCATACGGATCCTGGTGCACACTCCTGCCTCACGCTGCAAAGCACACACTAATGATAGTTTTTGTACACGGTCCCTGGTGCACGCTCATGTCTCACGCGCATAGCACACTCTAATGCTGGTTTTCACGCACGGATCCTGGTGCACGCTCATGCCTCACTCTGCAAAGCACACACTAATGATAGTTTTTATACACGGTCCCTGGTGCACGCTCATGTCTCACGCGCACAGCACACTCTAATGCTAGTTTTCCTTCATGCTGTTTTTAATGCACAGGTCCTTGTGCACACTTGTGTCTCACGCTACACAGCACACTCTAATGCTGTTTTCCCACATGACTGCTTTTCACGCACTAATTCTGGTGCACGCTATTGCCTCACGCTGCACAGTACACTCTAATGCTGGTTTCCCATATGGCTGGTTTTCAAGCACTGATCCTGGTGCACGCTATTGCCTCACGCTGCACAGCACACTCTAATGCTGGTTTCACACATGGCTGGTTTTCACGCACTGACCCTGGTGCACACTATTGCCTCACGCTGCACAGCACACTCTAATGCTGTTTTCCCATATGGCTGGTTTTCACACACTAATCCTGGTGCACGCTATGGCCTCCCGCTACACAGCACAATCTAATGCTGTTTACCCACATGGCTGGTTTTCACGCACTGATCCTGGTGCACACTATAGCCTCACGCTGCACAGCACACTCTAATGCTGTTTACCCACATGGCTGGTTTTCACGCACTGATCCTGGTGCACACTATTGCCTCACGCTGCACAGTACAATCTAATGCTGTTTTCCCACATGGCTGGTTTTCACGCACTGATCCTGGTGCACACTATTGCCTCACGCTGCACAGTACAATCTAATGCTGTTTTCCCATATGGCTGGTTTTCACGCACTGATCCTGGTGCACACTATTGCCTCACGCTGCACAGCACACTCTAATGCTGTTTTCCCATATGGCTGGTTTTCACGCACTGATCCTGGTGCACACTATTGCCTCACGCTGCACAGTACAATCTAATGCTGTTTTCCCATATGGCTGGTTTTCACGCACTGATCCTGGTGCACACTATTGCCTCACGCTGCACAGTACAATCTAATGCTGTTTTCCCACATGGCTGGTTTTCACGCACTGATCCTGGTGCACACTATTGCCTCACGCTGCACAGCACACTCTAATGCTGTTTTCCCACATGGCTGGTTTTCACGCACTGATCCTGGTGCACGCTATTGCCTCAGGCTGCACAGTACAATCTAATGCTGTTTTCCCATATGGCTGGTTTTCACGCACTGATCCTGATGCACACTATTGCCTCACGCTGCACAGTACAATCTAATGCTGTTTTCCCACATGGCTGGTTTTCACGCATTGATCCTGGTGCGCGCTATTGCCTCACGCTACACAGCACAATCTAATGCTGGTTTCCCACATGGCTGGTTTTCACGCACTGATCCTGGTGAACGTTATTGCCTCACGCTACACAGCACAATCTAATGCTGGTTTTCAAATGAGTTTCTCCTACTGCAGGCAGAACAGGCTTTCCTTTAACATTCAGTGCACCATGCGCGCTTTCACTTTCCAGGCAGCTCGGAACAATGGCAGCCGCTTCTTTGCAAGGAAATAGGTCTCGTATTTACAAGAGTTTGAGCTATTAGCATTGTAAATGAAAATGCTTTTTATTTATGTGTTAATTAGCAAAACAGATAAATAAAATGCATTGTCATTTACAATGTCAATAGCTTAAACTCTCACAAATGCGAGACCTATTGCATTGCAAATGCTTGGTTTTGTTTGCAGTGGAGTAATGAGTTAGAAACCGAGAGTTTGAGCTATTGGCGTTGTAAATGTAAATATTTATGTGTTATAGAGTAGAGTGGGTGTATGCGGTGTGTAGTGGAATTATGTGGCTATCATCCTGATAATGTGAGCATTTAAACCCTTCCGTGCGTCGGACGGCTGGGAGCCATCCGACGTCACGGTGGGCGTGGGCGTCAGATGGCTCCCAGCCGTCCTAGCACCCACCCACGGGGAAGCACTGGTGCCCCCCGTGGGCCGCCCATCTACGTGCCCCCACCGGGGAAAGCAGGAAAAGCCCTTCCCCTGCCTCCCCCACCCCCCTCCCATGTCATCAATGACATCAGCGCGCTGGAAGTCATTTGCTTCCCGCGTGTCGTACAGAGAGGAGGTGAGTTTCTTCTGGTTTGGGGTTGGGAAGGGGCCGTCTTTTAAACAGAGAGGGATCGGGGGAAAGGAAAGGGTTTTCCTTTGCCCTGATGCCTTGTTTGTGCATTCCTGCTGCACGATTGTGTAGTAGGGATGCCCACTAGACACAGGGTAGATTTCACCATTTTTTTTAACTGGCCCACTGGACCACCAGGGAATAACGTGTGGGGAGTGGCTTATTTCTGCAGGTGTAATTTGTTCTTAGGAAGGTTCAATGGGAGAAAAGCCCCAACGTGCCCCTGAACAAGGGATTTCAATTCACGCATTTTGTATTCTGAGCTCAACAGGAACACATTGCTGAGCTCCAAGACACACAGAACAACATCCGGGTACTTACATCTCTGCACAAGGTCGTTTCTAGGAATTTTCTTCAATACTTGTCGTGTGATCTCAGTGGCTGTTTGATCCCTGTAATATTGAATCATAGTCTTCGCCGTATCCATGCGGTCGGCGTTTTCAAGCCGTGATCTTGGGATCTTTACCTGTCCAGGTTCCACAGCGGAGTCTTGGAGCCACGTTTTGAAGAGCTTGAACTCTTGGCCAGCCAGTTCTTCTAAACAACCATAGATCACCTCACTGGCTGTCTCTGGGCTGCTTCCCTGAGCCATTATAAAGCATGAACCTCAGTGCCTGCAATGAAAATGCATCTTTCAGTTGAAGTTAGCTGAGATCTGTCACAGTTAGTTTATGATATGGAGGTCTGATTGGGTTAAGAACATTATGAGCCCCTGCATAGGGTACAGGAGCCCTGAAATCTAATATCATTAAATATAAAGACAGAGCCCAGCCATATTCAGAGTCCTACATTTATTGATCAAGTCATGGCATAATGATAACTGGTGGCGGCTCCTCAGCTAAGGCGGAGGAGCATCACCCCACTACTCATTGAGCAGTGGAAAATAAAATGATAATAACAAGTTGGTATCATTTTATTTTCCTTTGCGACTACTGACGGGGCAGTGCTGGCTCGCCGCAGAGGAAGCATGAGTGGTTTGCACTCCCTCCCTAAGTGCGCATGATGCTTTGACCGGCCCTCTAGGGCCGGCCAGACAGTCGTAGTTGGCATGTTCTCCATTGGGCTGTGTTGCACAGCACCGTAGAGAACATGCCCAGCCCCCCGGCACTCCCTGAGCAGTCAAACAGTCCTCTCAGACCAATCACGATACTGCTCCTGCAGCACCGTGATTGGCTGCCAGAGCCCGGAAGACTGGGTGCTTCCGGTGCAGGCTGCAGGCATCAGTCGGGAAGAAGACAAGAAGACGGAGGAGAGGCGTGCAGTGGAGGCAGCAGGAAAGCAGGCAAGTTGATTTAGATTTTCTTTCAGCCCTCCCCCACCCCAGCACCTCCGTTCAGATGCAGCCGCCACAGCTGATAACCCTACATAGAGTGACAGAGCCCTCCCCCACCCCAGCACCTCCGTTCAGATGCAGCCGCCACAGCTGATAACCCTACATAGAGTGACAGAGCCCTCCCCCACCCCAGCACCTCCGTTCAGATGCAGCCGCCACAGCTGATAACCCTACATAAAATGACAGAGCCCTCCCCGACCCCAGCACCTCCGTTCAGATGCAGCCACCACAGCTGATAACCCTACATAGAGTGACAGAGCCCTCCCCCACCCCACCACCTCCGTTCAGATGCAGCCGCCACAGCTGATAACCCTACATAGAGTGACAGAGCCCTCCCCCACCCCAGCACCTCCGTTCAGATGCAGCCGCCACAGCTGATAACCCTACATAGAGTGACAGAGCCCTCCCCCACCCCAGCACCTCCGTTCAGATGCAGCCGCCACAGCTGATAACCCTACATAGAGCGACAGAGCCCTCCCCCACCCCAGCACCTCCGTTCAGATGCAGCCGCCACAGCTGATAACCCTACATAGAATGACAGAGCCCTCCCCCACCCCAGCACCTCCGTTCAGATGCAGCCGCCACAGCTGATAACCCTACATAAAATGACAGAGCCCTCCCCCACCCCAGCACCTCCGTTCAGATGCAGCCACCACAGCTGATAACCCTACATAGAGTGACAGAGCCCTCCCCCACCCCAGCACCTCCGTTCAGATGCAGCCGCCACAGCTGATAACCCTACATAGAGTGACAGAGCCCTCCCCCACCCCAGCACCTCCGTTCAGATGCAGCCGCCACAGCTGATAACCCTACATAGAGCGACAGAGCCCTCCCCCACCCCAGCACCTCCGTTCAGATGCAGCCGCCACAGATGATAACCCTACATAGAGTGACAGAGCCCTCCCCCACCCCAGCACCCCTGTGAGATGCAGCCGCCACAGCTGATAACCCTACATAGAGTGACAGAGCCCTCCCCCACCCCAGCACGTCCGTTCAGATGCAGCCGCCACAGCTGATAACCCTACATAGAGTGACAGAGCCCTCCCCCACCCCAGCACCCCCGTGAGATGCAGCCGCCACAGCTGATAACCCTACATAGAGTGACAGAGCCCTCCCCCACCCCAGCACCTCCGTTCAGATGCAGCCACCACAGCTGATAACCCTACATAGAGTGACAGAGCCCTCCCCCACCCCAGCACCCCCGTGAGATGCAGCCGCCACAGCTGATAACCCTACATAGAGTGACAGAGCCCTCCCCCACCCCAGCACCTCCGTTCAGATGCAGCCGCCACAGCTGATAACCCTACATAGAGCGACAGAGCCCTCCCCCACCCCAGCACCTCCGTTCAGATGCAGCCGCCACAGCTGATAACCCTACATAGAGTGACAGAGCCCTCCCCCACCCCAGCACCTCCGCTCAGATGCAGCCACCACAGCTGATAACCCTACATAGAGCGACAGAGCCCTCCCCCACCCCAGCACCTCCGTTCAGATGCAGCCGCCACAGCTGATAACCCTACATAGAGCGACAGAGCCCTCCCCCACCCCAGCACCTCCGTTCAGATGCAGCCGCCACAGCTGATAACCCTACATAGAATGACAGAGCCCTCCCCCACCCCAGCACCTCCGTTCAGATGCAGCCGCCACAGCTGATAACCCTACATAGAGCGACAGAGCCCTCCCCCACCCCAGCACCTCCGTTCAGATGCAGCCGCCACAGCTGATAACCCTACATAGAGTGACAGAGCCCTCCCCCATCCCAGCACCCCCGTGAGATGCAGCCGCCACAGCTGATAACCCTACATAGAGCGACAGAGCCCTCCCCCACCCCAGCACCTCCGTTCAGATGCAGCCGCCACAGCTGATAACCCTACATAGAGTGACAGAGCCCTCCCCCACCCCAGCACCTCCGTTCAGATGCAGCCGCCACAGCTGATAACCCTACATAGAGTGACAGAGCCCTCCCCCACCCCAGCACCTCCGTTCAGATGCAGCCCCCACAGCTGATAACCCTACATAGAGTGACAGAGCCCTCCCCCGCCCCAGCACCTCCGTTCAGATGCAGCCGCCACAGCTGATAACCCTACATAGAGTGACAGAGCCCTCCCCCACCCCAGCACCCCCGTGAGATGCAGCCGCCACAGCTGATAACCCTACATAGAGCGACAGAGCCCTCCCCCACCCCAGCACCTCCGTTCAGATGCAGCCGCCACAGCTGATAACCCTACATAGAATGACAGAGCCCTCCCCCACCCCAGCACCTCCGTTCAGATGCAGCCACCACAGCTGATAACCCTACATAGAGCGACAGAGCCCTCCCCCACCCCAGCACCTCCGTTCAGATGCAGCCACCACAGCTGATAACCCTACATAGAGTGACAGAGCCCTCCCCCACCCCAGCACCTCCGTTCAGATGCAGCCGCCACAGCTGATAACCCTACATAGAGCGACAGAGCCCTCCCCCATCCCAGCACCTCCGTTCAGATGCAGCCGCCACAGCTGATAACCCTACATAGAGTGACAGAGCCCTCCCCCACCCCAGCACCTCCGTTCAGATGCAGCTGCCACAGCTGATAACCGTACATAGAGTGACAGAGCCCTCCCCCACCCCAGCACCTCCGTTCAGATGCAGCCGCCACAGCTGATAACCCTACATAGAGTGACAGAGCCCTCCCCCACCCCAGCACCTCCGTTCAGATGCAGCCGCCACAGCTGATAACCCTACATAGAGTGACAGAGCCCTCCCCCACCCCAGCACCTCCGTTCAGATGCAGCCGCCACAGCTGATAACCCTACATAGAGTGACAGAGCCCTCCCCCACCCCAGCACCTCCGTTCAGATGCAGCCGCCACAGCTGATAACCCTACATAGAGTGACAGAGCCCTCCCCCACCCCAGCACCTCCGTTCAGATGCAGCCGCCACAGCTGATAACCCTACATAGAGTGACAGAGCCCTCCCCCACCCCAGCACCTCCGTTCAGATGCAGCCGCCACAGCTGATAACCCTACATAGAGCGACAGAGCCCTCCCCCACCCCAGCACCTCCGTTCAGATGCAGCCGCCACAGCTGATAACCCTACATAGAGTGACAGAGCCCTCCCCCACCCCAGCACCTCCGTTCAGATGCAGCCACCACAGCTGATAACCCTACATAGAGTGACAGAGCCCTCCCCCGCCCCAGCACCTCCGTTCAGATGCAGCCGCCACAGCTGATAACCCTACATAGAGTGACAGAGCCCTCCCCCACCCCAGCACCCCCGTGAGATGCAGCCGCCACAGCTGATAACCCTACATAGAATGACAGAGCCCTCCCCCACCCCAGCACCTCCGTTCAGATGCAGCCCCCACAGCTGATAACCCTACATAGAGTGACAGAGCCCTCCCCCACCCCAGCACCTCCGTTCAGATGCAGCCGCCACAGCTGATAACCCTACATAGAGTGACAGAGCCCTCCCCCACCCCAGCACCTCCGTTCAGATGCAGCCCCCACAGCTGATAACCCTACATAGAGTGACAGAGCCCTCCCCCACCCCAGCACCTCCGTTCAGATGCAGCCGCCACAGCTGATAACCCTACATAGAGTGACAGAGCCCTCCCCCGCCCCAGCACCTCCGTTCAGATGCAGCCGCCACAGCTGATAACCCTACATAGAGTGACAGAGCCCTCCCCCACCCCAGCACCTCCGTTCAGATGCAGCCACCACAGCTGATAACCCTACATAGAGTGACAGAGCCCTCCCCCGCCCCAGCACCTCCGTTCAGATGCAGCCGCCACAGCTGATAACCCTACATAGAGTGACAGAGCCCTCCCCCGCCCCAGCACCTCCGTTCAGATGCAGCCGCCACAGCTGATAACCCTACATAGAGTGACAGAGCCCTCCCCCGCCCCAGCACCTCCGTTCAGATGCAGCCACCACAGCTGATAACCCTACATAGAGTGACAGAGCCCTCCCCCGCCCCAGCACCTCCGTTCAGATGCAGCCGCCACAGCTGATAACCCTACATAGAATGACAGAGCCCTCCCCCACCCCAGCACCTCCGTTCAGATGCAGCCGCCACAGCTGATAACCCTACATAGAATGACAGAGCCCTCACCCACCCCAGCACCCCCGTGAGATGCAGCCGCCACAGCTGATAACCCTACATAGAGCGACAGAGCCCTCCCCCACCCCAGCACCTCCGTTCAGATGCAGCCGCCACAGCTGATAACCCTACATAGAGCGACAGAGCCCTCCCCCACCCCAGCACCTCCGTTCAGATGCAGCCGCCACAGCTGATAACCCTACATAGAGTGACAGAGCCCTCCCCCGCCCCAGCACCTCCGTTCAGATGCAGCCGCCACAGCTGATAACCCTACATAGAGTGACAGAGCCCTCCCCCACCCCAGCACCTCCGTTCAGATGCAGCCGCCACAGCTGATAACCCTACATAGAGTGACAGAGCCCTCCCCCGCCCCAGCACCTCCGTTCAGATGCAGCCACCACAGCTGATAACCCTACATAGAGTGACAGAGCCCTCCCCCACCCCAGCACCTCCGTTCAGATGCAGCCGCCACAGCTGATAACCCTACATAGAATGACAGAGCCCTCCCCCACCCCAGCACCTCCGTTCAGATGCAGCCGCCACAGCTGATAACCCTACATAGAATGACAGAGCCCTCACCCACCCCAGCACCCCCGTGAGATGCAGCCGCCACAGCTGATAACCCTACATAGAGCGACAGAGCCCTCCCCCACCCCAGCACCTCCGTTCAGATGCAGCCGCCACAGCTGATAACCCTACATAGAGCGACAGAGCCCTCCCCCACCCCAGCACCTCCGTTCAGATGCAGCCACCACAGCTGATAACCCTACATAGAGTGACAGAGCCCTCCCCCACCCCAGCACCCCCGTGAGATGCAGCCGCCACAGCTGATAACCCTACATAGAGTGACAGAGCCCTCCCCAACCCCAGCACTCCGTTCAGATGCAGCCGCCACAGCTGATAACCCTACATAGAGTGACAGAGCCCTCCCCCACCCCAGCACCTCCGTTCAGATGCAGCCGCCACAGCTGATAACCCTACATAGAGTGACAGAGCCCTCCCCCACCCCAGCACCTCCGTTCAGATGCAGCCGCCACAGCTGATAACCCTACATAGAGTGACAAAGCCCTCCCCCGCCCCAGCACCTCCGTTCAGATGCAGCCGCCACAGCTGATAACCCTACATAGAGTGACAGAGCCCTCCCCCACCCCAGCACCTCCGTTCAGATGCAGCCACCACAGCTGATAACCCTACATAGAGTGACAGAGCCCTCCCCCGCCCCAGCACCTCCGTTCAGATGCAGCCGCCACAGCTGATAACCCCACATAGAGTGACAGAGCCCTCCCCCACCCCAGCACCTCCGTTCAGATGCAGCCGCCACAGCTGATAACCCTACATAGAGTGACAGAGCCCTCCCCCGCCCCAGCACCTCCGTTCAGATGCAGCCACCACAGCTGATAACCCTACATAGAGTGACAGAGCCCTCCCCCACCCCAGCACCTCCGTTCAGATGCAGCCGCCACAGCTGATAACCCTAAATAGAGTGACAGAGCCCTCCCCCACCCCAGCACCTCCGTTCAGATGCAGCCACCACAGCTGATAACCCTACATAGAGTGACAGAGCCCTCCCCCACCCCAGCACCTCCGTTCAGATGCAGCCGCCACAGCTGATAACCCTACATAGAGTGACAGAGCCCTCCCCCGCCCCAGCACCTCCGTTCAGATGCAGCCACCACAGCTGATAACCCTACATAGAGTGACAGAGCCCTCCCCCACCCCAGCACCTCCGTTCAGATGCAGCCGCCACAGCTGATAACCCTACATAGAGTGACAGAGCCCTCCCCCACCCCAGCACCTCCGTTCAGATGCAGCCGCCACAGCTGATAACCCTACATAGAGTGACAGAGCCCTCCCCCACCCCAGCACCTCCGTTCAGATGCAGCCGCCACAGCTGATAACCCTACATAGAATGACAGAGCCCTCCCCCACCCCAGCACCTCCGTTCAGATGCAGCCCCCACAGCTGATAACCCTACATAGAATGACAGAGCCCTCCCCCACCCCAGCACCCCCGTGAGATGCAGCCGCCACAGCTGATAACCCTACATAGAGCGACAGAGCCCTCCCCCACCCCAGCACCTCCGTTCAGATGCAGCCGCCACAGCTGATAACCCTACATAGAGCGACAGAGCCCTCCCCCACCCCAGCACCTCCGTTCAGATGCAGCCGCCACAGCTGATAACCCTACATAGAGCGACAGAGCCCTCCCCCACCCCAGCACCTCCGTTCAGATGCAGCCGCCACAGCTGATAACCCTACATAGAGCGACAGAGCCCTCCCCCACCCCAGCACCTCCGTTCAGATGCAGCCGCCACAGCTGATAACCCTACATAGAGTGACAGAGCCCTCCCCCACCCCAGCACCTCCGTTCAGATGCAGCCGCCACAGCTGATAACCCTACATAGAGTGACAGAGCCCTCCCCCACCCCAGCACCTCCGTTCAGATGCAGCCGCCACAGCTGATAACCCTACATAGAGTGACAGAGCCCTCCCCCACCCCAGCACCTCCGTTCAGATGCAGCCGCCACAGCTGATAACCCTACATAGAGTGACAGAGCCCTCCCCCACCCCAGCACCTCCGTTCAGATGCAGCCGCCACAGCTGATAACCCTACATAGAGTGACAGAGCCCTCCCCCGCCCCAGCACCTCCGTTCAGATGCAGCCGCCACAGCTGATAACCCTACATAGAGTGACAGAGCCCTCCCCCACCCCAGCACCTCCGTTCAGATGCAGCCGCCACAGCTGATAACCCTACGTAGAGTGACAGAGCCCTCCCCCACCCCAGCACCTCCGTTCAGATGCAGCCACCACAGCTGATAACCCTACATAGAGTGACAGAGCCCTCCCCCACCCCAGCACCCCCGTGAGATGCAGCCGCCACAGCTGATAACCCTACATAGAGTGACAGAGCCCTCCCCCACCCCAGCACCTCCGTTCAGATGCAGCCGCCACAGCTGATAACCCTACATAGAGTGACAGAGCCCTCCCCCACCCCAGCACCTCCGTTCAGATGCAGCCGCCACAGCTGATAACCCTACATAGAGTGACAGAGCCCTCCCCCACCCCAGCACCTCCGTTCAGATGCAGCCGCCACAGCTGATAACCCTACATAGAGTGACAGAGCCCTCCCCCACCCCAGCACCTCCGTTCAGATGCAGCCGCCACAGCTGATAACCCTACATAGAGTGACAGAGCCCTCCCCCACCCCAGCACCTCCGTTCAGATGCAGCCGCCACAGCTGATAACCCTACATAGAGTGACAGAGCCCTCCCCCACCCCAGCACCTCCGTTCAGATGCAGCCGCCACAGCTGATAACCCTACATAGAGTGACAGAGCCCTCCCCCACCCCAGCACCTCCGTTCAGATGCAGCCACCACAGCTGATAACCCTACATAGAATGACAGAGCCCTCCCCCACCCCAGCACCTCCGTTCAGATGCAGCCGCCACAGCTGATAACCCTACATAGAGTGACAGAGCCCTCCCCCACCCCAGCACCTCCGTTCAGATGCAGCCGCCACAGCTGATAACCCTACATAGAGTGACAGAGCCCTCCCCCACCCCAGCACCTCCGTTCAGATGCAGCCGCCACAGCTGATAACCCTACATAGAGTGACAGAGCCCTCCCCCACCCCAGCACCTCCGTTCAGATGCAGCCGCCACAGCTGATAACCCTACATAGAGTGACAGAGCCCTCCCCCACCCCAGCACCTCCGTTCAGATGCAGCCGCCACAGCTGATAACCCTACATAGAGTGACAGAGCCCTCCCCCACCCCAGCACCGCCGTTCAGATGCAGCCGCCACAGCTGATAACCCTACATAGAGTGACAGAGCCCTCCCCCACCCCAGCACCTCCGTTCAGATGCAGCCACCACAGCTGATAACCCTACATAGAATGACAGAGCCCTCCCCCACCCCAGCACCTCCGTTCAGATGCAGCCGCCACAGCTGATAACCCTACATAGAGTGACAGAGCCCTCCCCCACCCCAGCACCTCCGTTCAGATGCAGCCGCCACAGCTGATAACCCTACATAGAGTGACAGAGCCCTCCCCCACCCCAGCACCTCCGTTCAGATGCAGCCGCCACAGCTGATAACCCTACATAGAGTGACAGAGCCCTCCCCCACCCCAGCACCTCCGTTCAGATGCAGCCGCCACAGCTGATAACCCTACATAGAGTGACAGAGCCCTCCCCCACCCCAGCACCTCCGTTCAGATGCAGCCGCCACAGCTGATAACCCTACATAGAGTGACAGAGCCCTCCCTATTCGGAGCCTTACATTTATCAACGAGGCCCTGACCGACTTATACACTTGATATACTAACAGAACCTGCCATATTCAGAGCTTTACGTGGTGCCACAAAGCACTGACATGTTCACTGACTTACAGCTATTGCTGGAGGCCTGACACACTCAGGGGCATATTTACAAGCCCCTATCGGCACGGGAACATCACATATTTGGACACTGTGTTGGTGATACGGGCTTTGCCTTAGTACACTGTGGCGTTAAGCCACTTAACGAGGCATAACACCACCTTGTGAATGAGGCACCCTCTCACGCTGTATTTAGGGCAATGGGTGTTGCTGTGGGCGTTCCACCACAACTCCGCAACACCCATTGATTCTGACACTGCTTAAATATGGGACATTAAGCAGCACACATAGAAGTTACAAAACACTGTTTAAAGATTGGAGACCTTCCTGCACATAAACAATCTTCCCCCGCAACGCAGACACCCATGCACTGTGGTGCACGGGTGCCTGTGTTGGCGCTAGACTGCTAAATTTAGTGCCAGAGCACGGGGAAACGTTCAGAGCCTTGAGTAGAGTGATAGAGCCCTCCCACATTGACAGTCTTGAGTAGTGTGATAGAGCCCTGCCATTATCAGAGCTTTGAGTAGAGTGAGAGAGCCCTGCCATGTTCAGAGCTTTGAGTAGAGTGATAGATCCCTGTCATGTTCAGAGCTTTGGGTAGAGTGATAGAGTCCTGCCATGTTCAGAGTTTTGAGTAGAGTGATAGAGCCCTGCCATGTTCAGAGCTTTGAGTAGAGTGATAGAGCCCTGCCATGTTCAGAGCTTTGAGTAGAGTGATAGAGCCGTGCCATGTTCAGAGCTTTGAGAAGAGTGATAGAGCCCTGCCATGTTCAGAGCTTTGAGTAGAGTGATAGAGCCCTGCCATGTTCAGAGCTTTGAGTAGAGTGATAGAGTCCTGCCATGTTCAGAGCTTTGAGTAGAGTGATAGAGCCCTGCCATGTTCAGAGCTTTGAGTAGAGTGATAGAGCCCTGCCATGTTCAGAGCTTTGAGTAGAGTGATAGAGCCCTGCCATGTTCAGAGCCTTGAGTAGAGTGATAGAGCCCTGCCATGTTCAGAGCTTTGAGTAGAGTGATAGAGCCCTGCCATGTTCAGAGCTTTGAGTAGCGTGATAGAGCCCTGCCATGTTCAGAGCTTTGAGTAGAGTGATAGAGCCCTCCTACATTGACAGTCTTGAGTAGTGTGATAGAGCCCTGCCATGTACAGAGCTTTGAGTAGAGTGATAGAGCCCTGCCATGTTCAGAGCTTTGAGTAGAGTGATAGAGCCCTGCAGTGTTCAGAGCTTTGAGTAGAGTGATAGAGTCCTGCCATGTTCAGAGCTTTGAGTAGAGTGATAGAGTCCTGCCATGTTCAGAGCTTTGAGTAGAGTGATAGAGCCCTCCCACATTGACAGTCTTGAGTAGTGTGATAGAGCCCTGCCATGTACAGAGCTTTGAGTAGAGTGATAGAGCCCTGCCATGTTCAGAGCTTTGAGTAGAGTGATAGAGCCCTGCCATGTTCAGAGCTTTGAGTAGAGTGATAGAGTCCTGCCATGTTCAGAGCTTTGAGTAGAGTGATAGAGCCCTCCTACATTCAGAGCCTTGAGTAGAGCGATAGAGCCCTGCCATGTACAGAGCTTTGAGTAGAGTGATAGAGCCCTCCTACATTCAGAGCCTTGAGTAGAGCGATAGAGCCCTGCCATGTTCAGAGCCTTGAGTAGAGTGATAGAGCCCTGCCATGTTCAGAGCCTTGAGTAGAGTGATAGAGCCCTGCCATGTTCAGAGCTTTGAGTAGAGTGATAGAGCCCTGCCATGTTCAGAGCCTTGAGTAGAGTGATAGAGCCCTGCCATGTTCAGAGCCTTGAGTAGAGTGATAGAGCCCTGCCATGTTCAGAGCTTTGAGTAGAGTGATAGAGCCCTGCCATGTTCAGAGCCTTGAGTAGAGTGATAGAGCCCTGCCATGTTCAGAGCCTTGAGTAGAGTGATAGAGCCCTGCCATGTTCAGAGCTTTGAGTAGAGTGATAGAGTCCTGCCATGTACAGAGCTTTGAGTAGAGTGATAGAGCCCTGCCATGTTCAGAGCCTTGAGTAGAGTGATAGAGCCCTGCCATGTTCAGAGCCTTGAGTAGAGTGATAGAGCCCTGCCATGTTCAGAGCTTTGAGTAGAGTGATAGAGCCCTGCCATGTTCAGAGCCTTGAGTAGAGTGATAGAGCCCTGCCATGTTCAGAGCTTAGAGTAGAGTGATAGAGCCCTGTCATATTCAGAGCTTTGAGTAGAGCGATAGAGCCCTGCCATGTACAGAGCTTTGAGTAGAGTGATAGAGCCCTGCCATGTTCAGAGCCTTGAGTAGAGTGATAGAGCCCTGCCATGTTCAGAGCCTTGAGTAGAGTGATAGAGCCCTGCCATGTTCAGAGCTTTGAGTAGAGTGATAGAGCCCTGCCATGTTCAGAGCCTTGAGTAGAGTGGTAGAGCCCTCCCACATTGACAGCCTTGAGTAGAGCGATAGAGCCCTGCCATGTTCAGAGCCTTGAGTAGAGTGATAGAGCCTTGCCATGTTCAGAGCTTTGAGTAGAGTGGTAGAGCCCTCCCACATTGACAGCCTTGAGTAGAGCGATAGAGCCCTGCCATATTCAAAGCCTTGAGTCGGGCGATAGAGCCCTCCCACATTGACAGCCTTGAGTAGAGCGATAGAGCTATGCGACGTTCAGAGCTTTGAGTAGAGGGATAGAGCCCTGCAATGTTCAGAGCTTGGAGTAGATTGATAGAGCCCTGCCATGTTCAGAGCTTGGAGTAGAGTGATAGAGCCCTGCATTGTTCAGAGCTTTGAGTAGAGCGATAGAGCCCTCAATGTTCAGAGCCTTGAGTAGAGTGATAGAGCCCTGCAATGTTCAGAGCTTTGAGCAGAGTGATAGAGCCTTGCCATGTTCAGAGCTTTGAGTAGAGTGATAGAGCCCTGCCATATTCAGAGCCTTGAGTAGAGTGATAGAGCCCTGCCATATTCAGAGCCTTGAGTAGAGTGATAGAGCCCTGCAATGTTCAGAGTCTTGAGTAGAGTGATCGAGCCCTGCCATGTTCAGAGCTTTGAGTAGAGAGATAGAGCCCTGCCATGTTCAGAGCTTTGAGTAGAGTGATAGAGCCCTGTCAGGTTCAGAGCCTTGAGTAGAGTGATAGACCCCTGCCATGTTCAGAGCTTTGAGCAGAGTGATAGAGCCCTGCCATGTTCAGAGCTTTGAGTAGAGTGATAGAGTCCTGCCATATTCAGAGCCTTGAGTAGAGTGATCGAGCCCTGCCAAGTTCAGAGCTTTGAGTAGAGTGATAGAGCCCTGTCATGTTCAGGGCTTTTTGAATAGAGTGATAGAGTCCTGCCATATTCAGAGCCTTGAGTAGTGATAGAGCCTGTCATATTCAGAGCTTTGAGTAGAGTGATAGAGCCTGTCATATTCAGAGCTTTGAGTAGAGTGATAGAGCCCTGCCATGCTCAGAGCTTTGAGTAGAGTGATAGAGCCCTCCTACATTCAGAGCTTTGAGTAGAGTGATAGAGCCCTGCCATGTTCAGAGCCTTGAGTAGAGTGATAGAGCCCTCCCACATTGACAGTCTTGAGTAGAGTGATAGAGACCTGCCATGTTCAGAGCCTTGAGTAGAGTGATAGAGCCTTGCCATGTTCAGAGCTTTGAGTAGAGTGGTAGAGCCCTCCCACATTGACAGCCTTGAGTAGAGCGATAGAGCCCTGCCATATTCAGAGCCTTGAGTAGAGTGGTAGAGCCCTCCCACATTGACAGCCTTGAGTAGAGCGATAGAGCTATGCGACGTTCAGAGCTTTGAGTAGAGGGATAGAGCCCTGCAATGTTCAGAGCTTGGGGTAGATTGATAGAGCCCTGCCATGTTCAGAGCTTGGAGTAGAGCGATAGAGCCCTCAATGTTCAGAGCCTTGAGTAGAGTGATAGAGCCCTGCCATATTCAGAGCCTTGAGTAGAGTGATAGAGCCCTGCAATGTTCAGAGCTTTGAGCAGAGTGATAGAGCCTTGCCATGTTCAGAGCTTTGAGTAGAGTGATAGAGCCCTGCCATGTACAGAGCTTTGAGTAGAGCGATAGAACCCTGCCATATTCAGAGCCTTGAGTAGAGTGATAGAGCCCTGCCATGTTCAGAGCTTTGAGTAGAGTGATAGAGCCCTGCAATGTTCAGAGTCTTGAGTAGAGTGATAGAGCCCTGCCATGTTCAGAGCTTTGAGTAGAGTGATAGAGCCCTGCCATGTTCAGAGCTTTGAGTAGAGTGATAGAGCCCTGTCAGGTTCAGAGCCTTGAGTAGAGTGATAGACCCCTGCCATGTTCAGAGCTTTGAGCAGAGTGATAGAGCCCTGCCATGTTCAGAGCTTTGAGTAGAGTGATAGAGCCCTGCAATGTTCAGAGTCTTGAGTAGAGTGATAGAGCCCTGCCATGTTCAGAGCTTTGAGTAGAGTGATAGAGTCCTGCCATATTCAGAGCCTTGAGTAGAGTGATCGAGCCCTGCCAAGTTCAGAGCTTTGAGTAGAGTGTTAGAGCCCTGTCATGTTCAGGGCTTTTTGAATAGAGTGATAGAGTCCTGCCATATTCAGAGCCTTGAGTAGTGATAGAGCCTGTCATATTCAGAGCTTTGAGTAGAGTGATAGAGCCCTGCCATGCTCAGAGCTTTGAGTAGAGTGATAGAGCCCTCCTACATTCAGAGCTTTGAGTAGAGTGATAGAGCCCTGCCATGTTCAGAGCTTTGAGTAGAGTGATAGAGCCCTGCCATGTTCAGAGCTTTGAGTAGAGTGATAGAGCCCTGCCATATTCAGAGCCTTGAGTAGAGTGATAGAGCCCTGCCATGTTCAGAGCCTTGAGTAGAGTGATAGAGCCCTGCCATGTTCAGAGCTTTGAGCAGAGTGATAGAGCCCTGCCATATTCAGAGCCTTGTGTAGAGTGATAGAGCCCTGCCACGTTCACAGCTTTGAGTAGAGTGATAGAGCCCTGCCATGTTCAGAGCTTTGAGTAGAGTGATAGAGTCCTGCCATATTCAGAGCCTTGAGTAGAGTGAACGAGCCCTGCCAAGTTCAGAGCTTTGACTAGAGTGATAGAGCCCTGCCATGTTCAGGGCTTTGAGTAGAGTGATAGAGCCTGCCATATTCAGAGCTTTGAGTAGAGTGATAGAGCCCTGCCATGTTCAGAGCTTTGAGTAGAGTGATAGAGCCCTGCCATGTTCAGAGCTTTGAGTAGAGTGATAGAGCCCTGCCATGTTCAGAGCTTTGAGTAGAGTGATAGAGCCCTGCCATGTTCAGAGCTTTGAGTAGAGTGATAGAGCCCTGCCATGTTCAGAGCTTTGAGTAGAGTGATAGAGCCCTGCCATGTTCAGAGCTTCGAGTAGAGTGATAGAGCCCTGCCATATTCAGAGCCTTGAGTAGAGTGATAGAGCCCTGCCATGTTCAGAGCCTTGAGTAGAGTGATAGAGCCCTGCCATGTTCGAAGCTTTGAGTAGAGTGATAGAGCCCTCCTACATTCAGAGCCTTGAGTAGAGCGATAGAGCCCTGCCACGTTCACAGCTTTGAGTAGAGTGATAGAGCCCTGCCATGTTCAGAGCTTTGAGTAGAGTGATAGAGTCCTGCCATATTCAGAGCCTTGAGTAGAGTGAACGAGCCCTGCCAAGTTCAGAGCTTTGAGTAGAGTGATAGAGCCCTGCCATGTTCAGGGCTTTGAGTAGAGTGATAGAGTCCTGCCATATTCAGAGCCTTGAGTAGTGATAGAGCCTGCCATATTCAGAGCTTTGAGTAGAGTGATAGAGCCCTGCCATGTTCAGAGCTTTGAGTAGAGTGATAGAGCCCTCCTACATTCAGAGCTTTGAGTAGAGTTATAGAGCCCTGCCATGTTCAGAGCTTTGAGTAGAGTGATAGAGCCCTGCCATGTTCAGAGCTTTGAGTAGAGTGATAGAGCCCTGCCATGTTCAGAGCTTTGAGTAGAGTGATAGAGTCCTGCCATGTTCAGAGCTTTGAGTAGAGTGATAGAGCCCTCCCGTGTACAGAGCTTTGAGTAGAGTGATAGAGCCCTGCCATATTCAGAGCTTTGAGTAGAGTGATAGAGCCCTGCCATATTCAGAGCTTTGAGTAGAGTGATAGAGCCCTGCCATGTTCAGAGCTTTGAGCAGAGTGATAGAGCCCTGCCATATTCAGAGGTTTGAGTAGAGTGATAGAGCCCTGCCATATTCAGAGCCTTGAGTCGGGCGATAGAGCCCTGCCATATTCAGAGTCTTGAGTCGGGCGATAGAGCCCTGCCATATTCAGAGCCTTGAGTAGAGTGATAGAGCCCTCCCACATTGACAGCCTTGAGTAGAGCAATAGAGCTATGCCATATTCAGAGCCTTGAGTAGAGTGACAGAGCCCTCCCACATTGACAGCCTTGCGTAGAGCGATAGAGCTATGCCACGTTCAGAGCCTTGAGTAGAGTGACAGAGCCCTGCCATATTCAGAGCCTTGAGTAGAGGGACAGAGCCCTGCCATTTTCAGAGCCTTGAGTAGAGTGATAGAGCCCTGCCATATTCAGAGCTTCGAGTAGAGTGATAGAGCCCTGCCATATTCAGAGCTTTGAGTAGAGAGATCAAGCCCTGCCATATTCAGAGCCTTGAGTACAGTGATAGAGCCCTGCCATGTTCAGAGCTTTGAGCAGAGTGATAGAGCCCTGCCATATTCAGAGCCTTGAGTACAGTGATAGAGCCCTGCCACGTTCACAGCTTTGAGTAGAGTGATAGAGCCCTGTCAGGTTCAGAGGTTTGAGTAGAGTGATAGAGCCCTGCCATGTTCAGAGCTTTGAGTAGAGTGATAGAGTCCTGCCATATTCAGAGCCTTGAGTAGAGTGATCGAGCCCTGCCATGTTCAGTGCTTTACATAGAGCGATAGAGCCCTTCCATATTCAGAGCTTTGTATAGTGTGATAGAGCCCTGCCATGTTCAGAGCCTTGAGTAGAGTGATAGAGCCCTGCCATATTCGGAGCCTTGAGTAGAGTGATCGAGCCCAGCCATGTACAGAGCTTTGAGTAAAGTGATCGAGCCCTGCCATGTACAGAGCTTTGAGTAGAGTGATAGAGCCCTGCCATGTACAGAGCTTTTAGTAGAGTGATAGAGCCCTGCCATGTTCAGAGCTTTGAGTAGAGTGATAGAGCCCTGCCATGTTCAGAGCTTTGAGTAGAGTGATAGAGCCCTGCCATGTTCAGGGCTCTGAGTAGAGTGATGGAGCCCTGCCATGTTCAGAGCTTTGTATAGTGTGATAGAGCCCTGCCATGTTCAGAGCTTTGAGTAGTGTTATAGAGCCCTGCCATGTTCAGAGCTTTGAGTAGAGTTATAGATCCCTGCCATGTTCAGAGCTTTGAGTAGAGTGCTAGAGCCCTGCCATGTTTAGAGCTTAGAGTAGAGTGATAGAGCCCTTTCGTGATCAGAGCTTTGAGTAGAGTGATAGAGCCCTGCCATGTTCAGAGCTTTGAGTAGAGTGATAGAGCCCTGCCATGTTCAGGGCTTTGAGTAGAGTAATGGAGCCCTGCCATGTTCAGAGCTTTGAGTAGAGTGATAGAGCCCTGCCATGTTCAGAGCTTTGAGTAGAGTGATATAGCCCCCATACATTCAGAGCTTTGGGTAGAGTGATAGAGCCCTGCCATGTTCAGAGCTTTGAGTAGATTGATAGAGCCCTGCCATATTCAGAGCTTTGAGTAGAGTGATAGAGCCCTGCCATGTTCAGAGCTTTGAGTAGAGTGATAGAGCCCTGCCATATTCAGAGCCTTGAGTTGAGCGATAGAGCCCTGCCATGTTAAGTGCTTTACATAGAGCGATAGAGCCCTTCCATATTCAGAGCTTTGTATAGTGTGATAGAGCCCTGCCATGTTCAGAGCCTTGAGTAAAGTGATAGAGCCCTGCCATATTCAGAGCCTTGAGTAGAGTGATCGAGCCCTGCCATGTTCAGTGCTTTACATAGAGCGATAGAGCCCTTCCATATTCAGAGCTTTGTATAGTGTGATAGAGCCCTGCCATGTTCAGAGCCTTGAGTAAAGTCATAGAGCCCTGCCATATTCAGAGCCTTGAGTAGAGTGATCGAGCCCTGCCATGTTCAGTGCTTTGAGTAGAGTGATAGAGCCCTGCCATGTTCAGAGCTTTGAGTAGAGTGATAGAGCCCTGCCATGTTCAAGGCTTTGAGTAGAGTTATAGAGCCTTGCCATGTTCAGAGCTTTGAGTAGAGCGAAAGAGCCCTGCCATATTCAGAGCTTTGAGTAGAGTGATAGAGTCCTGCCATATTCATAGCTTTGAGTAGAGTGATAGAGCCCTGCCATGTTCAGAGCTTTGAGTAGAGTGATAGAGCCCTGCCATATTCAGAGCTTTGAGTAGAGTGACAGAGCCCCGCCATGTTCAGAGCTTTGAATAGAGTGATAGAGCCCTGCCATGTTCAGAGCTTTGAGTAGAGTGATAGAGCCCTGCCATGTTCAGAGCTTTGAGTAGAGTGATAGAGCCCTGCCATGTTCAGAGCTTTGAGTAGAGTGATAGAGTCCTGCCATGTTCAGAGCTTTGAGTAGAGTGATAGAGCCCTCCTACATTCAGAGCCTTGAGTAGAGCGATAGAGCCCTGCCATGTACAGAGCTTTGAGTAGAGTGATAGAGCCCTGCCATGTTCAGAGCCTTGAGTAGAGTGATAGAGCCCTGCCATGTTCAGAGCCTTGAGTAGAGTGATAGAGCCCTGCCATGTTCAGAGCTTTGAGTAGAGTGATAGAGCCCTGCCATGTTCAGAGCCTTGAGTAGAGTGATAGAGCCCTGCCATGTTCAGAGCCTTGAGTAGAGTGATAGAGCCCTGCCATGTTCAGAGCTTTGAGTAGAGTGATAGAGCCCTGCCATGTTCAGAGCCTTGAGTAGAGTGATAGAGCCCTGCCATGTTCAGAGCCTTGAGTAGAGTGATAGAGCCCTGCCATGTTCAGAGCTTTGAGTAGAGTGATAGAGTCCTGCCATGTACAGAGCTTTGAGTAGAGTGATAGAGCCCTGCCATGTTCAGAGCCTTGAGTAGAGTGATAGAGCCCTGCCATGTTCAGAGCCTTGAGTAGAGTGATAGAGCCCTGCCATGTTCAGAGCTTTGAGTAGAGTGATAGAGCCCTGCCATGTTCAGAGCCTTGAGTAGAGTGATAGAGCCCTGCCATGTTCAGAGCTTAGAGTAGAGTGATAGAGCCCTGTCATATTCAGAGCTTTGAGTAGAGCGATAGAGCCCTGCCATCTACAGAGCTTTGAGTAGAGTGATAGAGCCCTGCCATGTTCAGAGCCTTGAGTAGAGTGATAGAGCCCTGCCATGTTCAGAGCCTTGAGTAGAGTGATAGAGCCCTGCCATGTTCAGAGCTTTGAGTAGAGTGGTAGAGCCCTCCCACATTGACAGCCTTGAGTAGAGCGATAGAGCCCTGCCATGTTCAGAGCCTTGAGTAGAGTGATAGAGCCCTGCCATGTTCAGAGCTTTGAGTAGAGTGGTAGAGCCCTCCCACATTGACAGCCTTGAGTAGAGCGATAGAGCCCTGCAATGTTCAGAGCCTTGAGTAGAGTGATAGAGCCTTGCCATGTTCAGAGCTTTGAGTAGAGTGGTAGAGCCCTCCCACATTGACAGCCTTGAGTAGAGCGATAGAGCCCTGCCATATTCAAAGCCTTGAGTCGGGCGATAGAGCCCTCCCACATTGACAGCCTTGAGTAGAGCGATAGAGCTATGCGACGTTCAGAGCTTTGAGTAGAGGGATAGAGCCCTGCAATGTTCAGAGCTTGGAGTAGATTGATAGAGCCCTGCCATGTTCAGAGCTTGGAGTAGAGTGATAGAGCCCTGCATTGTTCAGAGCTTTGAGTAGAGCGATAGAGCCCTCAATGTTCAGAGCCTTGAGTAGAGTGATAGAGCCCTGCCATATTCAGAGCCTTGAGTAGAGTGATAGAGCCCTGCAATGTTCAGAGCTTTGAGCAGAGTGATAGAGCCCTGCCATGTTCAGAGCTTGGAGTAGAGTGATAGAGCCCTGCATTGTTCAGAGCTTTGAGTAGAGCGATAGAGCCCTCAATGTTCAGAGCCTTGAGTAGAGTGATAGAGCCCTGCCATATTCAGAGCCTTGAGTAGAGTGATAGAGCCCTGCCATGTTCAGAGCTTTGAGTAGAGTGATAGAGCCCTGCCATGTACAGAGCTTTGAGTAGAGCGATAGAACCCTGCCATATTCAGAGCCCTGAGTAGAGTGATAGAGCCCTGCCATATTCAGAGCCTTGAGTAGTGATAGAGCCTGTCATATTCAGAGCTTTGAGTAGAGTGATAGAGCCTGTCATATTCAGAGCTTTGAGTAGAGTGATAGAGCCCTGCCATGCTCAGAGCTTTGAGTAGAGTGATAGAGCCCTCCTACATTCAGAGCTTTGAGTAGAGTGATAGAGGCCTCCCACATTGACAGTCTTGAGTAGAGTGATAGAGACCTGCCATGTTCAGAGCCTTGAGTAGAGTGATAGAGCCCTCCCACATTGACTGTCTTGAGTAGAGTGATAGAGACCTGCCATGTTCAGAGCCTTGAGTAGAGTGATAGAGCCCTGCCATGTTCAGAGCCTTGAGTAGAGCGATAGAGCCCTGCCATATTCAGAGCCTTGAGTAGAGTGGTAGAGCCCTCCCACATTGACAGCCTTGAGTAGAGCGATAGAGCCCTGCCATATTCAGAGCCTTGAGTCGGGCGATAGAGCCCTCCCACATTGACAGCCTTGAGTAGAGCGATAGAGCTATGCGACGTTCAGAGCTTTGAGTAGAGGGATAGAGCCCTGCAATGTTCAGAGCTTGGGGTAGATTGATAGAGCCCTGCCATGTTCAGAGCTTGGAGTAGAGTGATAGAGCCCTGCATTGTTCAGAGCTTTGAGTAGAGCGATAGTGCCCTCAATGTTCAGAGCCTTGAGTAGAGTGATAGAGCCCTGCCATATTCAGAGCCTTGAGTAGAGTGATAGAGCCCTGCAATGTTCAGAGCTTTGAGCAGAGTGATAGAGCCTTGCCATGTTCAGAGCTTTGAGTAGAGTGATAGAGCCCTGCCATGTACAGAGCTTTGAGTAGAGCGATAGAACCCTGCCATATTCAGAGCCTTGAGTAGAGTGATAGAGCCCTGCCATGTTCAGAGCTTTGAGTAGAGTGATAGAGCCCTGCAATGTTCAGAGTCTTGAGTAGAGTGATAGAGCCCTGCCATGTTCAGAGCTTTGAGTAGAGTGATAGAGCCCTGCCATGTTCAGAGCTTTGAGTAGAGTGATAGAGCCCTGTCAGGTTCAGAGCCTTGAGTAGAGTGATAGACCCCTGCCATGTTCAGAGCTTTGAGCAGAGTGATAGAGCCCTGCCATGTTCAGAGCTTTGAGTAGAGTGATAGAGTCCTGCCATATTCAGAGCCTTGAGTAGAGTGATCGAGCCCTGCCAAGTTCAGAGCTTTGAGTAGAGTGTTAGAGCCCTGTCATGTTCAGGGCTTTTTGAATAGAGTGATAGAGTCCTGCCATATTCAGAGCCTTGAGTAGTGATAGAGCCTGTCATATTCAGAGCTTTGAGTAGAGTGATAGAGCCCTGCCATGCTCAGAGCTTTGAGTAGAGTGATAGAGCCCTCCTACATTCAGAGCTTTGAGTAGAGTGATAGAGCCCTGCCATGTTCAGAGCTTTGAGTAGAGTGATAGAGCCCTGCCATGTTCAGAGCTTTGAGTAGAGTGATAGAGCCCTGCCATATTCAGAGCCTTGAGTAGAGTGATAGAGCCCTGCCATGTTCAGAGCCTTGAGTAGAGTGATAGAGCCCTGCCAGGTTCAGAGCCTTGAGTAGAGGGATAGAGCCCTGCCATGTTCAGAGCTTTGAGCAGAGTGATAGAGCCCTGCCATATTCAGAGCCTTGTGTAGAGTGATAGAGCCCTGCCACGTTCACAGCTTTGAGTAGAGTGATAGAGCCCTGCCATGTTCAGAGCTTTGAGTAGAGTGATAGAGTCCTGCCATATTCAGAGCCTTGAGTAGAGTGAACGAGCCCTGCCAAGTTCAGAGCTTTGACTAGAGTGATAGAGCCCTGCCATGTTCAGGGCTTTGAGTAGAGTGATAGAGTCCTGCCATATTCAGAGCCTTGAGTAGTGATAGAGCCTGCCATATTCAGAGCTTTGAGTAGAGTGATAGAGCCCTGCCATGTTCAGAGCTTTGAGTAGAGTGATAGAGCCCTGCCATGTTCAGAGCTTTGAGTAGAGTGATAGAGCCCTGCCATGTTCAGAGCTTTGAGTAGAGTGATAGAGCCCTGCCATGTTCAGAGCTTTGAGTAGAGTGATAGAGCCCTGCCATGTTCAGAGCTTTGAGTAGAGTGATAGAGCCCTGCCATGTTCAGAGCTTCGAGTAGAGTGATAGAGCCCTGCCATATTCAGAGCCTTGAGTAGAGTGATAGAGCCCTGCCATGTTCAGAGCCTTGAGTAGAGTGATAGAGCCCTGCCATGTTCGAAGCTTTGAGTAGAGTGATAGAGCCCTCCTACATTCAGAGCCTTGAGTAGAGCGATAGAGCCCTGCCACGTTCACAGCTTTGAGTAGAGTGATAGAGCCCTGCCATGTTCAGAGCTTTGAGTAGAGTGATAGAGTCCTGCCATATTCAGAGCCTTGAGTAGAGTGAACGAGCCCTGCCAAGTTCAGAGCTTTGAGTAGAGTGATAGAGCCCTGCCATGTTCAGGGCTTTGAGTAGAGTGATAGAGTCCTGCCATATTCAGAGCCTTGAGTAGTGATAGAGCCTGCCATATTCAGAGCTTTGAGTAGAGTGATAGAGCCCTGCCATGTTCAGAGCTTTGAGTAGAGTGATAGAGCCCTCCTACATTCAGAGCTTTGAGTAGAGTTATAGAGCCCTGCCATGTTCAGAGCTTTGAGTAGAGTGATAGAGCCCTGCCATGTTCAGAGCTTTGAGTAGAGTGATAGAGCCCTGCCATGTTCAGAGCTTTGAGTAGAGTGATAGAGTCCTGCCATGTTCAGAGCTTTGAGTAGAGTGATAGAGCCCTCCCGTGTACAGAGCTTTGAGTAGAGTGATAGAGCCCTGCCATATTCAGAGCTTTGAGTAGAGTGATAGAGCCCTGCCATATTCAGAGCTTTGAGTAGAGTGATAGAGCCCTGCCATGTTCAGAGCTTTGAGCAGAGTGATAGAGCCCTGCCATATTCAGAGGTTTGAGTAGAGTGATAGAGCCCTGCCATATTCAGAGCCTTGAGTCGGGCGATAGAGCCCTGCCATATTCAGAGTCTTGAGTCGGGCGATAGAGCCCTGCCATATTCAGAGCCTTGAGTAGAGTGATAGAGCCCTCCCACATTGACAGCCTTGAGTAGAGCAATAGAGCTATGCCATATTCAGAGCCTTGAGTAGAGTGACAGAGCCCTCCCACATTGACAGCCTTGCGTAGAGCGATAGAGCTATGCCACGTTCAGAGCCTTGAGTAGAGTGACAGAGCCCTGCCATATTCAGAGCCTTGAGTAGAGGGACAGAGCCCTGCCATTTTCAGAGCCTTGAGTAGAGTGATAGAGCCCTGCCATATTCAGAGCTTCGAGTAGAGTGATAGAGCCCTGCCATATTCAGAGCTTTGAGTAGAGAGATCAAGCCCTGCCATATTCAGAGCCTTGAGTACAGTGATAGAGCCCTGCCATGTTCAGAGCTTTGAGCAGAGTGATAGAGCCCTGCCATATTCAGAGCCTTGAGTACAGTGATAGAGCCCTGCCACGTTCACAGCTTTGAGTAGAGTGATAGAGCCCTGTCAGGTTCAGAGGTTTGAGTAGAGTGATAGAGCCCTGCCATGTTCAGAGCTTTGAGTAGAGTGATAGAGTCCTGCCATATTCAGAGCCTTGAGTAGAGTGATCGAGCCCTGCCATGTTCAGTGCTTTACATAGAGCGATAGAGCCCTTCCATATTCAGAGCTTTGTATAGTGTGATAGAGCCCTGCCATGTTCAGAGCCTTGAGTAGAGTGATAGAGCCCTGCCATATTCGGAGCCTTGAGTAGAGTGATCGAGCCCAGCCATGTACAGAGCTTTGAGTAAAGTGATCGAGCCCTGCCATGTACAGAGCTTTGAGTAGAGTGATAGAGCCCTGCCATGTACAGAGCTTTTAGTAGAGTGATAGAGCCCTGCCATGTTCAGAGCTTTGAGTAGAGTGATAGAGCCCTGCCATGTTCAGAGCTTTGAGTAGAGTGATAGAGCCCTGCCATGTTCAGGGCTCTGAGTAGAGTGATGGAGCCCTGCCATGTTCAGAGCTTTGTATAGTGTGATAGAGCCCTGCCATGTTCAGAGCTTTGAGTAGTGTTATAGAGCCCTGCCATGTTCAGAGCTTTGAGTAGAGTTATAGATCCCTGCCATGTTCAGAGCTTTGAGTAGAGTGCTAGAGCCCTGCCATGTTTAGAGCTTAGAGTAGAGTGATAGAGCCCTTTCGTGTTCAGAGCTTTGAGTAGAGTGATAGAGCCCTGCCATGTTCAGAGCTTTGAGTAGAGTGATAGAGCCCTGCCATGTTCAGGGCTTTGAGTAGAGTAATGGAGCCCTGCCATGTTCAGAGCTTTGAGTAGAGTGATAGAGCCCTGCCATGTTCAGAGCTTTGAGTAGAGTGATATAGCCCCCATACATTCAGAGCTTTGGGTAGAGTGATAGAGCCCTGCCATGTTCAGAGCTTTGAGTAGATTGATAGAGCCCTGCCATATTCAGAGCTTTGAGTAGAGTGATAGAGCCCTGCCATGTTCAGAGCTTTGAGTAGAGTGATAGAGCCCTGCCATATTCAGAGCCTTGAGTTGAGCGATAGAGCCCTGCCATGTTAAGTGCTTTACATAGAGCGATAGAGCCCTTCCATATTCAGAGCTTTGTATAGTGTGATAGAGCCCTGCCATGTTCAGAGCCTTGAGTAAAGTGATAGAGCCCTGCCATATTCAGAGCCTTGAGTAGAGTGATCGAGCCCTGCCATGTTCAGTGCTTTACATAGAGCGATAGAGCCCTTCCATATTCAGAGCTTTGTATAGTGTGATAGAGCCCTGCCATGTTCAGAGCCTTGAGTAAAGTCATAGAGCCCTGCCATATTCAGAGCCTTGAGTAGAGTGATCGAGCCCTGCCATGTTCAGTGCTTTGAGTAGAGTGATAGAGCCCTGCCATGTTCAGAGCTTTGAGTAGAGTGATAGAGCCCTGCCATGTTCAAGGCTTTGAGTAGAGTTATAGAGCCTTGCCATGTTCAGAGCTTTGAGTAGAGCGAAAGAGCCCTGCCATATTCAGAGCTTTGAGTAGAGTGATAGAGTCCTGCCATATTCATAGCTTTGAGTAGAGTGATAGAGCCCTGCCATGTTCAGAGCTTTGAGTAGAGTGATAGAGCCCTGCCATATTCAGAGCTTTGAGTAGAGTGACAGAGCCCCGCCATGTTCAGAGCTTTGAATAGAGTGATAGAGCCCTGCCATGTTCAGAGCTTTGAGTAGAGTGATAGAGCCCTGCCATGTTCAGAGCTTTGAGTAGAGTGAAAAAGCCCTGCCATATTCAGAGCTTTGAGTAGAGTGATAGAGCCCTGCAATGTTCAGAGCTTTAAGTAGAGTGATAGAGCCCTGCCATGTTTAGAGCTTTGAGTAGAGTGATAGAGCCCTGCCATAATCAGAGCTTTGAGTAGAGTGATAGAGCCATGCCATGTTCAGAGCTTTAGGTAGAGTGATAGAGCCTGGCATGTTCAGAGCTTTGAGTAGAGTGAAAGAGCCCTGCCATGTTCAGGGCTTTGAGTAGAGTGATTGAGCCCTGCCATGTACAGAGCCTTTAGTAGAGTGATAGAGCCCTGCCATGTTCAGAGCTTTACGTAGAGTGATAGAGCCCTGCCCTATTCATAGCTTTGAGTAGAGTGATAGAGCCCTGCCATGTTCAGAGCTTTGAGTAGAGTGATAGAGCCCTGTCATGTTCAGAGCTTTAAGTAGAGTGATAGAGCCCACCCATATTCAGAGCTTTGAGTAGAGTGATAGAGCCCTCCCATGTACAGAGCTTTGAGTAGAGTGATAGAGTCCTGCCATGTTCAGAGCCTTGAGTAGAGTGATAGAGCCCTGCCATATTCAGAGCTTTGAGTAGAGTGATAGAGCCCTGCCATGTTCAGAGCTTTGAGTAGAGTGATAGAGCCCACCCATATTCAGAGCTTTGAGTAGAGTGATAGAGCCCTCCCATGTACAGAGCCTTGAGTAGAGTGATAGAGCCCTGCCATGTTCAGAGCTTTGAGTAGAGTGCTAGAGCCCTGCCATGTTTAGAGCTTAGAGTAGAGTGATAGAGCCCTTTCGTGTTCAGAGCTTTGAGTAGAGTGATAGAGCCCTGCCATGTTCAGAGCTTTACGTAGAGTGATAGAGCCCTGCCATGTACAGAGCCTTGAGTAGAGTGATAGAGCCCTGCCATGTTCAGAGCTTTGAGTAGAGTGCTAGAGCCCTGCCATGTTTAGAGCTTAGAGTAGAGTGATAGAGCCCTTTCGTGTTCAGAGCTTTGAGTAGAGTGAAAGAGCCCTGCCATGTTCAGGGCTTTGAGTAGAGTGATAGAGCCCTGCCATGTACAGAGCCTTTAGTAGAGTGATAGAGCCCTGCCATGTTCAGAGCTTTACGTAGAGTGATAGAGCCCTGCCCTATTCATAGCTTTGAGTAGAGTGATAGAGCCCTGCCATGTTCAGAGCTTTGAGTAGAGTGATAGAGCCCTGTCATGTTCAGAGCTTTAAGTAGAGTGATAGAGCCCACCCATATTCAGAGCTTTGAGTAGAGTGATAGAGCCCTCCCATGTACAGAGCTTTGAGTAGAGTGATAGAGTCCTGCCATGTTCAGAGCCTTGAGTAGAGTGATAGAGCCCTGCCATATTCAGAGCTTTGAGTAGAGTGATAGAGCCCTGCCATGTTCAGAGCTTTGAGTAGAGTGATAGAGCCCACCCATATTCAGAGCTTTGAGTAGAGTGATAGAGCCCTCCCATGTACAGAGCCTTGAGTAGAGTGATAGAGCCCTGCCATATTCAGAGCTTTGAGTAGAGTGATAGAGCCCTGCCATGTTCAGAGCTTTGAGTAGAGTGATAGAGCCCACCCATATTCAGAGCTTTGAGTAGAGTGATAGAGCCCTCCCATGTACAGAGCCTTGAGTAGAGTTATAGATCCCTGCCATGTTCAGAGCTTTGAGTAGAGTGCTAGAGCCCTGCCATGTTTAGAGCTTAGAGTAGAGTGATAGAGCCCTTTCGTGTTCAGAGCTTTGAGTAGAGTGATAGAGCCCTGCCATGTTCAGAACTTTGAGTAGAGTGATAGAGCCCTGCCATGTTCAGGGCTTTGAGTAGAGTAATGGAGCCCTGCCATGTTCAGAGCTTTGAGTAGAGTGATAGAGCCCTGCCATGTTCAGAGCTTTGAGTAGAGTGATATAGCCCCCATACATTCAGAGCTTTGGGTAGAGTGATAGAGCCCTGCCATGTTCAGAGCTTTGAGTAGATTGATAGAGCCCTGCCATATTCAGAGCTTTGAGTAGAGTGATAGAGCCCTGCCATGTTCAGAGCTTTGAGTAGAGTGATAGAGCCCTGCCATATTCAGAGCCTTGAGTTGAGCGATAGAGCCCTGCCATGTTAAGTGCTTTACATAGAGCGATAGAGCCCTTCCATATTCAGAGCTTTGTATAGTGTGATAGAGCCCTGCCATGTTCAGAGCCTTGAGTAAAGTGATAGAGCCCTGCCATATTCAGAGCCTTGAGTAGAGTGATCGAGCCCTGCCATGTTCAGTGCTTTACATAGAGCGATAGAGCCCTTCCATATTCAGAGCTTTGTATAGTGTGATAGAGCCCTGCCATGTTCAGAGCCTTGAGTAAAGTCATAGAGCCCTGCCATATTCAGAGCCTTGAGTAGAGTGATCGAGCCCTGCCATGTTCAGTGCTTTGAGTAGAGTGATAGAGCCCTGCCATGTTCAGAGCTTTGAGTAGAGTGATAGAGCCCTGCCATGTTCAAGGCTTTGAGTAGAGTTATAGAGCCTTGCCATGTTCAGAGCTTTGAGTAGAGCGAAAGAGCCCTGCCATATTCAGAGCTTTGAGTAGAGTGATAGAGTCCTGCCATATTCATAGCTTTGAGTAGAGTGATAGAGCCCTGCCATGTTCAGAGCTTTGAGTAGAGTGATAGAGCCCTGCCATATTCAGAGCTTTGAGTAGAGTGACAGAGCCCCGCCATGTTCAGAGCTTTGAATAGAGTGATAGAGCCCTGCCATGTTCAGAGCTTTGAGTAGAGTGATAGAGCCCTGCCATGTTCAGAGCTTTGAGTAGAGTGATAGAGCCCTGCCATATTCAGAGCTTTGAGTAGAGTGATAGAGCCCTGCAATGTTCAGAGCTTTAAGTAGAGTGATAGAGCCGTGCCATGTTCAGAGCTTTGACTGGAGTGATAGAGCCCTGCCATGTTCAGAGCCTTGAGTAGTGATAGAGCCCTGCCATGTTCAGAGCTTGGAGTAGAGTGATAGAGCCCTGCCATGTTTAGAGCTTTGAGTAGAGTGATAGAGCCCTGCCATAATCAGAGCTTTGAGTAGAGTGATAGAGCCATGCCATGTTCAGAGCTTTAGGTAGAGTGATAGAGCCTGGCATGTTCAGAGCTTTGAGTAGAGTGAAAGAGCCCTGCCATGTTCAGGGCTTTGAGTAGAGTGATTGAGCCCTGCCATGTACAGAGCCTTTAGTAGAGTGATAGAGCCCTGCCATGTTCAGAGCTTTACGTAGAGTGATAGAGCCCTGCCCTATTCATAGCTTTGAGTAGAGTGATAGAGCCCTGCCATGTTCAGAGCTTTGAGTAGAGTGATAGAGCCCTGTCATGTTCAGAGCTTTAAGTAGAGTGATAGAGCCCACCCATATTCAGAGCTTTGAGTAGAGTGATAGAGCCCTCCCATGTACAGAGCTTTGAGTAGAGTGATAGAGTCCTGCCATGTTCAGAGCCTTGAGTAGAGTGATAGAGCCCTGCCATATTCAGAGCTTTGAGTAGAGTGATAGAGCCCTGCCATGTTCAGAGCTTTGAGTAGAGTGATAGAGCCCACCCATATTCAGAGCTTTGAGTAGAGTGATAGAGTCCTGCCATGTTCAGAGCCTTGAGTAGAGTGATAGAGCCCTGCCATGTTCAGAGCTTTGAGTAGAGTGATAGAGCCCTGTCATGTTCAGAGCTTTAAAAAGAGTGATAGAGCCCACCCATATTCAGAGCTTTGAGTAGAGTGATAGAGCCCTCCCATGTACAGAGCTTTGAGTAGAGTGATAGAGCCCTGCCATGTTCAGAGCCTTGAGTAGAGTGATAGAGCCCTGCCATATTCAGAGCTTTGAGTAGAGTGATAGAGCCCTGCCATGTTCAGAGCTTTGAGTAGAGTGATAGAGCCCTGTCATGTTCAGAGCTTTAAGTAGAGTGATAGAGCCCACCCATATTCAGAGCTTTGAGTAGAGTGATAGAGCCCTCCCATGTACAGAGCTTTGAGTAGAGTGATAGAGTCCTGCCATGTTCAGAGCTTTAAGTAGAGTGATAGAGCCCTGCCATATTCAGAGCTTTGAGTAGAGTGATAGAGCCCTGTCATGTTCAGAGCTTTGAGTAGAGTGATAGAGCCCTCCTATGTTCGATGCTTTGAGTAGAGTGATAGAGCCCTGCCATGTTCAGAGTTTTGAGTAGAGTGATAGAGCCCTGCCATGTCCAGAGCTTTGAGTAGAGCGATAGAGCCCTGCCATGTTCAGAGCTTTGAATAGAGTGATAGAGCCCTGCCATGTTCAGAGCTTTGAGTACAGTGATAGAGCCCTGCCATGTACAGAGCTTTGAGTAGAGTGATAGAGCCCTGCTATGTCCAGAGCTTTGAGTAGAGTGATAGAGCCCTACCATGTCCCGAGCTTTGAGTAGAGTGATAGAGCCCTGCCATATTCAGAGCTTTGAGTAGAGTGATAGAGCCCTGCTTTGAGTAGAGTGATAGAGCCTGCCATGCTCAGAGCTTTGAGTAGAGTGATAGAGCCCTGCCATGTTCAGAGCTTTGAGTAGAGT
This sequence comes from Lissotriton vulgaris, assembly GCF_964263255.1. Taxonomy (NCBI): domain Eukaryota; kingdom Metazoa; phylum Chordata; class Amphibia; order Caudata; family Salamandridae; genus Lissotriton; species Lissotriton vulgaris. The sequence continues at coordinate 391,828 of NW_028244846.1, forward strand.
GATAGAGCCCTGCCATGTTCAGAGCTTTGAGTAGAGTGATAGAGCCCTGCCATGTTCAGAGCTTTGAGTAGAGTGATAGAGTCCTGCCATGTTCAGAGCTTTGAGTAGAGTGATAGAGCCCTGACATATTCAGAGCTTTGCATAGAGAGATAGAGCCCTGCCATGTTCAGAGCTTTGCATAGAGTGATAGAGCCCTGTCATATTCAGAGCTTTGAGTAGAGTGATAGAGCCCTGCCATGTTCAGAGCTTTGTATAGTGTGATAGAGCCCTGCCATGTTCAGAGCTTTGAGTAGTGTGATAGAGCCCTGCCATGTTCAGAGCTTTGAGTAGAGTTATAGATCCCTGCCATGTTCAGAGCTTTGAGTAGAGTGATAGAGCCCTGCCATGTTCAGAGCTTAGAGTAGAGTGATAGAGCCCTTTCGTGTTTAGAGCTTTGAGTAGAGTGATAGAGCCCTGCCATGTTCAGAGCTTTGAGTAGAGTGATAGAGCCCTGCCATATTTAGAGCTTTGAGTAGAGTGATAGAGCCCTGCCATGTACAGAGCTTTGAGTAGAGCGATAGAGCCCTGCCATGTTCAGAGCTTTGAGTAGAGTGATAGAGCCCTGCCATGTTCAGAGCTTTGAGTAGAGTGATAGAGCCCTGCCATATTTAGAGCTTTGAGTAGAGTGATAGAGCCCTGCCATGTACAGAGCTTTGAGTAGAGCGATAGAGCCCTGCCATGTTCAGAGCTTTGAGTAGAGTGATAGAGCCCTGCCATGTTCAGAGCTTTGAGTAGAGTGATAGAGCCCTGCCATATTTAGAGCTTTGAGTAGAGTGATAGAGCCCTGCCATGTACAGAGCTTTGAGTAGAGCGATAGAGCCCTGCCATGTTCAGAGCTTTGAGTAGAGTGATAGAGCCCTGCCATGTCCAGAGCTTAGAGTAGAGTGATAGAGCCCTGCCATGTTCAGAGCTTTGAGTAGAGTGATGGAGCCCTGCCATGTCCAGAGCTTAGAGTAGAGTGATAGAGCCCTGCCATGTCCAGAGCTTAGAGTAGAGTGATAGAGCCCTGCCATGTTCAGAGCTTTGAGTAGAGTGATAGAGCCCTGCCATGTCCAGAGCTTAGAGTAGAGTGATAGAGCCCTGCCATGTCCAGAGCTTTGAGTAGAGTGATAGAGCCCTGCCATGTCCAGAGCTTAGAGTAGAGTGATAGAGCCCTGCCATGTTCAGAGCTTGGAGTAGAGTGATGGAGCCCTGCCATGTCCAGAGCTTAGAGTAGAGTGATAGAGCCCTGCCATATTCAGAGCTTTGAGTAGAGTGATAGAGCCCTGCCATGTCCAGAGCTTAGAGTAGAGTGATAGAGCCCTGCCATGTTTAGAGCTTTGAGTAGAGTGATAGAGCCCTGCCATATTCAGAGCTTAGAGTAGAGTGATCGAGCCCTGCCATGTCCAGAGCTTAGAGTAGAGTGATAGAGAACTGCCATATTCAGAGCTTTGAGTAGAGTGATAGAGCCCTGCCATATTCAGAGCTTAGAGTAGAGTGATAGAGCCCTGCCATGTCCAGAGCTTAGAGTAGAGTGATAGAGCCCTGCCATGTTCAGAGCTTTGTATAGTGTGATAGAGCCCTGCCATATTCAGAGCTTTGAGTAGAGTGATAGAGCCCTGCAATGTTCAGAGCTTTAAGTAGAGTGATAGAGCCCTGCCATGTTTAGAGCTTTGAGTAGAGTGATAGAGCCCTGCCATAATCAGAGCTTTGAGTAGAGTGATAGAGCCATGCCATGTTCAGAGCTTAGAGTAGAGTGATAGAGCCCTGCCATGTCCAGAGCTTAGAGTAGAGTGATAGAGCTCTGCCATGTCCAGAGCTTAGAGTAGAGTGATAGAGCCCTGCCATGTTCAGAGCTTTGTATAGTGTGATAGAGCCCTGCCATATTCAGAGCTTTGAGTAGAGTGATAGAGCCCTGCAATGTTCAGAGCTTTAAGTAGAGTGATAGAGCCCTGCCATGTTTAGAGCTTTGAGTAGAGTGATAGAGCCCTGCCATAATCAGAGCTTTGAGTAGAGTGATAGAGCCATGCCATGTTCAGAGCTTTGAGTAGAGTGATAGAGCCCTGCCATAATCAGAGCTTTGAGTAGAGTGATAGAGCCCTGCCATGTTTAGAGCTTTGAGTAGTGTGATAGAGCCCTGCCATATTCAGAGCTTTGAGTAGAGTGATAGAGCCCTGCAATGTTCAGAGCTTTAAGTAGAGTGATAGAGCCCTGCCATGTTTAGAGCTTTGAGTAGAGTGATAGAGCCCTGTCATGTTCAGAGCTTTGAGTAGAGTGATAGAGCCCTCCTATGTTCGATGCTTTGAGTAGAGTGATAGAGCCCTGCCATAATCAGAGCTTTGAGTAGAGTGATAGAGCCATGCCATGTTCAGAGCTTAGAGTAGAGTGATAGAGCCCTGCAATGTTCAGAGCTTTAAGTAGAGTGATAGAGCCCTGCCATGTTTAGAGCCTTGAGTAGAGTGATAGAGCCCTGCCATGTCCAGAGCTTAGAGTAGAGTGATAGAGCCCTGCCATGTCCAGAGCTTTGAGTAGAGTGATAGAGCCCTGCCATGTCCAGAGCTTAGAGTAGAGTGATAGAGCCCTGCCATGTTCAGAGCTTTGAGTAGAGTGATGGAGCCCTGCCATGTCCAGAGCTTAGAGTAGAGTGATAGAGCCCTGCCATATTCAGAGCTTTGAGTAGAGTGATAGAGCCCTGCCATGTCCAGAGCTTAGAGTAGAGTGATAGAGCCCTGCCATGTTTAGAGCTTTGAGTAGAGTGATAGAGCCCTGCCATATTCAGAGCTTAGAGTAGAGTGATCGAGCCCTGCCATATTCAGAGCTTTGAGTAGAGTGATAGAGCTCTGCCATGTCCAGAGCTTAGAGTAGAGTGATAGAGCCCTGCCATGTTCAGAGCTTTGTATAGTGTGATAGAGCCCTGCCATATTCAGAGCTTTGAGTAGAGTGATAGAGCCCTGCAATGTTCAGAGCTTTAAGTAGAGTGATAGAGCCCTGCCATGTTTAGAGCTTTGAGTAGAGTGATAGAGCCCTGCCATAATCAGAGCTTTGAGTAGAGTGATAGAGCCATGCCATGTTCAGAGCTTTAGGTAGAGTGATAGAGCCTGGCATGTTCAGAGCTTTGAGTAGAGTGAAAGAGCCCTGCCATGTTCAGGGCTTTGAGTAGAGTGATTGAGCCCTGCCATGTACAGAGCCTTGAGTAGAGTGATAGAGCCCTGCCATGTTCAGAGCTTTACGTAGAGTGATAGAGCCCTGCCCTATTCATAGCTTTGAGTAGAGTGATAGAGCCCTGCCATATTCAGAGCTTTTAGTAGAGTGATAGAGCCCTGCCATGTTCAGAGCTTTGAGTAGAGTGATAGAACCCTGCCATATTCAGAGCTTTAAGTAGAGTGATAGAGCCCACCCATATTCAGAGCTTTGAGTAGAGTGATAGAGCCCTCCCATGTACAGAGCTTTGAGTAGAGTGATAGAGTCCTGCCATGTTCAGAGCTTTGAGTAGAGTGATAGAGCCCTGCCATATTCAGAGCTTTGAGTAGAGTGATAGAGCCCTGTCATGTTCAGAGCTTTGAGTAGAGTGATAGAGCCCTCCTATGTTCGATGCTTTGAGTAGAGTGATAGAGCCCTGCCATGTTCAGAGTTTTGAGTAGAGTGATAGAGCCCTGCCATGTCCAGAGCTTTGAGTAGAGCGATAGAGCCCTGCCATGTTCAGAGCTTTGAATAGAGTGATAGAGCCCTGCCATGTTCAGAGCTTTGAGTACAGTGATAGAGCCCTGCCATGTCCAGAGCTTTGAGTAGAGTGATAGAGCCATGCTATATCCAGAGCTTTGAGTAGAGTGATAGAGCCCTACCATGTCCCGAGCTTTGAGTAGAGTGATAGAGCCCTGCTTTGAGTAGAGTGATAGAGCCTGCCATGCTCAGAGCTTTGAGTAGAGTGATAGAGCCCTGCCATGTTCAGAGCTTTGAGTAGAGTGATAGAGCCCTGCCATGTTCAGAGCTTTGAGTAGAGTGATAGAGCCCTGCTTTGAGTAGAGTGATAGAGCCTGCCATGCTCAGAGCTTTGAGTAGAGTGATAGAGCCCTGCCATGTTCAGAGCTTTGAGTAGAGTGATAGAGCCCTGCCATGTTCATGGCTTTGAGTAGAGTGATAGAGCCCTGCCATGTTCAGAGCTTTGAGTAGAGTGATAGAGTCCTGCCATGTTCAGAGCTTTGAGTAGAGTGGTAGAGCCCTGACATATTCAGAGCTTTGCATAGAGAGATAGAGCCCTGCCATGTTCAGAGCTTTGCATAGAGTGATAGAGCCCTGTCATATTCAGAGCTTTGAGTAGAGTGATAGAGCCCTGCCATGTTCAGAGCTTTGTATAGTGTGATAGAGCCCTGCCATGTTCAGAGCTTTGAGTAGTGTGATAGAGCCCTGCCATGTTCAGAGCTTTGAGTAGAGTTATAGATCCCTGCCATGTTCAGAGCTTTGAGTAGAGTGATAGAGCCCTGCCATGTTCAGAGCTTAGAGTAGAGTGATAGAGCCCTTTCGTGTTCAGAGCTTTGAGTAGAGTGATAGAGCCCTGCCATGTTCAGAGCTTTGAGTAGAGTGATAGAGCCCTGCCATATTTAGAGCTTTGCGTAGAGTGATAGAGCCCTGCCATGTACAGAGCTTTGAGTAGAGCGATAGAGCCCTGCCATGTTCAGAGCTTTGAGTAGAGTGATAGAGCCCTGCCATATTCAGAGCTTTGAGTAGAGCGATAGAGCCCTGCCATATTCAGAGCTTTGAGTAGAGTGATAGAGCCCTGCCATGTCCAGAGCTTAGAGTAGAGTGATAGAGCCCTGCCATATTCAGAGCTTTGAGTAGAGTGATAGAGCCCTGCCATGTCCAGAGCTTAGAGTAGAGTGATAGAGACCTGCCATATTCAGAGCTTTGAGTAGATTGATAGAGCCCTGCCATGTGCAGAGCTTAGAGTAGAGTGATAGAGCCCTGCCATATTCAGAGCTTTGAGTAGAGTGATAGAGCCCTCCCGTGTACAGAGCTTTAAGTAGAGTGATAGAGCCCTGCCATGTTCAGAGCTTTGAGTAGAGTGATAGAGCCCTGCCATATTCAGAGCTTTGAGTAGAGTGATAGAGCCCTGCCATGTTCAGAGCTTTGAGTAGAGTGATAGAGCCCTGCCATATTCAGAGCTACGAGTAGAGTGATAGAGCCCTGCCATTTTCAGAGCTTTGAGTAGAGTGATAGAGCCCTGCCACGTTCAGAGCTTTGAGTAGAGTGATAGAGCCCTGCCATGTTCAAGGCTTTGAGTAGAGTTATAGAGCCTTGCCATGTTCAGAGCTTTGAGTAGAGCGAAAGAGCCCTGCCATATTCAGAGCTTTGAGTAGAGTGATAGAGTCCTGCCATATTCATAGCTTTGAGTAGAGTGATAGAGCCCTGCCATGTTCAGAGCTTTGAGTAGAGTGATAGAGCCCTGCCATATTCAGAGCTTTGAGTAGAGTGACAGAGCCCCGCCATGTTCAGAGCTTTGAGTAGAGTGATAGAGCCCTGCCATGTTCAGAGCTTTGAGTAGAGTGAAAGAGCCCTGCCATATTCAGAGCTTTGAGTAGAGTGATAGAGCCCTGCAATGTTCAGAGCTTTAAGTAGAGTGATAGAGCCCTGCCATGTTTAGAGCCTTGTGTAGAGTGATAGAGCCCTGCCACGTTCACAGCTTTGAGTAGAGTGATAGAGCCCTGCCATGTTCAGAGCTTTGAGTAGAGTGATAGAGTCCTGCCATATTCAGAGCCTTGAGTAGAGTGAACGAGCCCTGCCAAGTTCAGAGCTTTGACTAGAGTGATAGAGCCCTGCCATGTTCAGGGCTTTGAGTAGAGTGATAGAGTCCTGCCATATTCAGAGCCTTGAGTAGTGATAGAGCCCTGCCATGTTCAGAGCTTTGAGTAGTGTGATAGAGCCCTGCCATGTTCAGAGCTTTGAGTAGAGTTATAGATCCCTGCCATGTTCAGAGCTTTGAGTAGAGTGATAGAGCCCTGCCATGTTCAGAGCTTAGAGTAGAGTGATAGAGCCCTTTCGTGTTCAGAGCTTTGAGTAGAGTGATAGAGCCCTGCCATGTTCAGAGCTTTGAGTAGAGTGATAGAGCCCTGCCATATTTAGAGCTTTGAGTAGAGTGATAGAGCCCTGCCATGTACAGAGCTTTGAGTAGAGCGATAGAGCCCTGCCATGTTCAGAGCTTTGAGTAGAGTGATAGAGCCCTGCCATATTCAGAGCTTTGAGTAGAGCGATAGAGCCCTGCCATGTTCAGAGCTTTGAGTAGAGTGATAGAGCCCTGCCATGTCCAGAGCTTAGAGTAGAGTGATAGAGCCCTGCCATGTTCAGAGCTTTGAGTAGAGTGATGGAGCCCTGCCATGTCCAGAGCTTAGAGTAGAGTGATAGAGCCCTGCCATATTCAGAGCTTTGAGTAGAGTGATAGAGCCCTGCCATGTCCAGAGCTTAGAGTAGAGTGATAGAGCCCTGCCATATTCAGAGCTTAGAGTAGAGTGATAGAGCCCTGCCATATTCAGAGCTTTGAGTAGAGTGATAGAGCTCTGCCATGTCCAGAGCTTAGAGTAGAGTGATAGAGCCCTGCCATGTTCAGAGCTTTGTATAGTGTGATAGAGCCCTGCCATATTCAGAGCTTTGAGTAGAGTGATAGAGCCCTGCAATGTTCAGAGCTTTAAGTAGAGTGATAGAGCCCTGCCATGTTTAGAGCTTTGAGTAGAGTGATAGAGCCCTGCCATAATCAGAGCTTTGAGTAGAGTGATAGAGCCCTGCCATATTCAGAGCTTTAGGTAGAGTGATAGAGCCTGGCATGTTCAGAGCTTTGAGTAGAGTGAAAGAGCCCTGCCATGTTCAGGGCTTTGAGTAGAGTGATTGAGCCCTGCCATGTACAGAGCCTTGAGTAGAGTGATAGAGCCCTGCCATGTTCAGAGCTTTACGTAGAGTGATAGAGCCCTGCCATGTTCAGAGCTTTTAGTAGAGTGATAGAGCCCTGCCATGTTCAGAGCTTTGAGTAGAGTGATAGAACCCTGCCATATTCAGAGCTTTAAGTAGAGTGATAGAGCCCACCCATATTCAGAGCTTTGAGTAGAGTGATAGAGCCCTCCCATGTACAGAGCTTTGAGTAGAGTGATAGAGTCCTGCCATGTTCAGAGCTTTGAGTAGAGTGATAGAGCCCTGCCATATTCAGAGCTTTGAGTAGAGTGATAGAGCCCTGTCATGTTCAGAGCTTTGAGTAGAGTGATAGAGCCCTCCTACGTTCGATGCTTTGAGTAGAGTGATAGAGCCCTGCCATGTTCAGAGTTTTGAGTAGAGTGATAGAGCCCTGCCATGTCCAGAGCTTTGAGTAGAGCGATAGAGCCCTGCCATGTTCAGAGCTATGAATAGAGTGATAGAGCCCTGCCATGTTCAGAGCTTTGAGTACAGTGATAGAGCCCTGCCATGTCCAGAGCTTTGAGTAGAGTGATAGAGCCATGCTATATCCAGAGCTTTGAGTAGAGTGATAGAGCCCTACCATGTCCCGAGCTTTGAGTAGAGTGATAGAGCCCTGCTTTGAGTAGAGTGATAGAGCCTGCCATGCTCAGAGCTTTGAGTAGAGTGATAGAGCCCTGCCATGTTCAGAGCTTTGAGTAGAGTGATAGAGCCCTGCCATGTTCAGAGCTTTGAGTAGAGTGATAGAGCCCTGCTTTGAGTAGAGTGATAGAGCCTGCCATGCTCAGAGCTTTGAGTAGAGTGATAGAGCCCTGCCATGTTCAGAGCTTTGAGTAGAGTGATAGAGCCCTGCCATGTTCAGAGCTTTGAGTAGAGTGATAGAGTCCTGCCATGTTCAGAGCTTTGAGTAGAGTGGTAGAGCCCTGACATATTCAGAGCTTTGCATAGAGAGATAGAGCCCTGCCATGTTCAGAGCTTTGCATAGAGTGATAGAGCCCTGTCATATTCAGAGCTTTGAGTAGAGTGATAGAGCCCTGCCATGTTCAGAGCTTTGTATAGTGTGATAGAGCCCTGCCATGTTCAGAGCTTTGAGTAGTGTGATAGAGCCCTGCCATGTTCAGAGCTTTGAGTAGAGTTATAGATCCCTGCCATGTTCAGAGCTTTGAGTAGAGTGATAGAGCCCTGCCATGTTCAGAGCTTAGAGTAGAGTGATAGAGCCCTTTCGTGTTCAGAGCTTTGAGTAGAGTGATAGAGCCCTGCCATGTTCAGAGCTTTGAGTAGAGTGATAGAGCCCTGCCATATTTAGAGCTTTGCGTAGAGTGATAGAGCCCTGCCATGTACAGAGCTTTGAGTAGAGCGATAGAGCCCTGCCATGTTCAGAGCTTTGAGTAGAGTGATAGAGCCCTGCCATATTCAGAGCTTTGAGTAGAGCGATAGAGCCCTGCCATATTCAGAGCTTTGAGTAGAGTGATAGAGCCCTGCCATGTCCAGAGCTTAGAGTAGAGTGATAGAGCCCTGCCATATTCAGAGCTTTGAGTAGAGTGATAGAGCCCTGCCATGTCCAGAGCTTAGAGTAGAGTGATAGAGACCTGCCATATTCAGAGCTTTGAGTAGATTGATAGAGCCCTGCCATGTGCAGAGCTTAGAGTAGAGTGATAGAGCCCTGCCATATTCAGAGCTTTGAGTAGAGTGATAGAGCCCTCCCGTGTACAGAGCTTTAAGTAGAGTGATAGAGCCCTGCCATGTTCAGAGCTTTGAGTAGAGTGATAGAGCCCTGCCATATTCAGAGCTTTGAGTAGAGTGATAGAGCCCTGCCATGTTCAGAGCTTTGAGTAGAGTGATAGAGCCCTGCCATATTCAGAGCTACGAGTAGAGTGATAGAGCCCTGCCATTTTCAGAGCTTTGAGTAGAGTGATAGAGCCCTGCCACGTTCAGAGCTTTGAGTAGAGTGATAGAGCCCTGCCATGTTCAAGGCTTTGAGTAGAGTGATAGAGTCCTGCCATATTCATAGCTTTGAGTAGAGTGATAGAGCCCTGCCATGTTCAGAGCTTTGAGTAGAGTGACAGAGCCCCGCCATGTTCAGAGCTTTGAATAGAGTGATAAAGCCCTGCCATGTTCAGAGCTTTGAGTAGAGTGATAGAGCCCCGCCATGTTCAGAGCTTTGAATAGAGTGATAGAGCCCTGCCATGTTCAGAGCTTTGAGTAGAGTGAAAGAACCCTGCCATATTCAGAGCTTTGAGTAGAGTGATAGAGCCCTGCAATGTTCAGAGCTTTAAGTAGAGTGATAGAGCCCTGCCATGTTTAGAGCTTTGAGTAGAGTGATAGAGCCCTGCCATAATCAGAGCTTTGAGTAGAGTGATAGAGCCATGCCATGTTCAGAGCTTTAGGTAGAGTGATAGAGCCTGGCATGTTCAGAGCTTTGAGTAGAGTGAAAGAGCCCTGCCATGTTCAGGGCTTTGAGTAGAGTGATTGAGCCCTGCCATGTACAGAGCCTTTAGTAGAGTGATAGAGCCCTGCCATGTTCAGAGCTTTACGTAGAGTGATAGAGCTCTGCCATATTCAGAGCTTTGAGTAGAGTGATAGAGCCCTGCCATGTTCAGAGCTTTGAGTAGAGTGATAGAGCCCTGTCATGTTCAGAGCTTTAAGTAGAGTGATAGAGCCCACCCATATTCAGAGCTTTGAGTAGAGTGATAGAGCCCTCCCATGTACAGAGCTTTGAGTAGAGTGATAGAGTCCTGCCATGTTCAGAGCTTTGAGTAGAGTGATAGAGCCCTGCCATATTCAGAGCTTTGAGTAGAGTGATAGAGCCCTGTCATGTTCAGAGCTTTGAGTAGAGTGATAGAGCCCTCCTATGTTCGATGCTTTGAGTAGAGTGATAGAGCCCTGCCATGTTCAGAGTTTTGAGTAGAGTGATAGAGCCCTGCCATGTCCAGAGCTTTGAGTAGAGCGATAGAGCCCTGCCATGTTCAGAGCTTTGAATAGAGTGATAGAGCCCTGCCATGTTCAGAGCTTTGAGTACAGTGATAGAGCCCTGCCATGTCCAGAGCTTTGAGTAGAGTGATAGAGCCCTGCTATGTCCAGAGCTTTGAGTAGAGTGATAGAGCCCTACCATGTCCCGAGCTTTGAGTAGAGTGATAGAGCCCTGCCATATTCAGAGCTTTGAGTAGAGTGATAGAGCCCTGCTTTGAGTAGAGTGATAGAGCCTGCCATGCTCAGAGCTTTGAGTAGAGTGATAGAGCCCTGCCATGTTCAGAGCTTTGAGTAGAGTGATAGAGCCCTGCCATGTTCAGAGCTTTGAGTAGAGTGATAGAGCCCTGCCATGTTCAGAGCTTTGAGTAGAGTGATAGAGTCCTGCCATGTTCAGAGCTTTGAGTAGAGTGATAGAGCCCTGACATATTCAGAGCTTTGCATAGAGAGATAGAGCCCTGCCATGTTCAGAGCTTTGCATAGAGTGATAGAGCCCTGTCATATTCAGAGCTTTGAGTAGAGTGATAGAGCCCTGCCATGTTCAGAGCTTTGTATAGTGTGATAGAGCCCTGCCATGTTCAGAGCTTTGAGTAGTGTGATAGAGCCCTGCCATGTTCAGAGCTTTGAGTAGAGTTATAGATCCCTGCCATGTTCAGAGCTTTGAGTAGAGTGATAGAGCCCTGCCATGTTCAGAGCTTAGAGTAGAGTGATAGAGCCCTTTCGTGTTCAGAGCTTTGAGTAGAGTGATAGAGCCCTGCCATGTTCAGAGCTTTGAGTAGAGTGATAGAGCCCTGCCATATTTAGAGCTTTGAGTAGAGTGATAGAGCCCTGCCATGTACAGAGCTTTGAGTAGAGCGATAGAGCCCTGCCATGTTCAGAGCTTTGAGTAGAGTGATAGAGCCCTGCCATATTCAGAGCTTTGAGTAGAGCGATAGAGCCCTGCCATGTTCAGAGCTTTGAGTAGAGTGATAGAGCCCTGCCATGTCCAGAGCTTAGAGTAGAGTGATAGAGCCCTGCCATGTTCAGAGCTTTGAGTAGAGTGATGGAGCCCTGCCATGTCCAGAGCTTAGAGTAGAGTGATAGAGCCCTGCCATATTCAGAGCTTTGAGTAGAGTGATAGAGCCCTGCCATGTCCAGAGCTTAGAGTAGAGTGATAGAGCCCTGCCATATTCAGAGCTTAGAGTAGAGTGATAGAGCCCTGCCATATTCAGAGCTTAGAGTAGAGTGATAGTGCCATGCCATAATCAGAGCTTTGAGTAGAGTGATAGAGCCCTGCAATGTTCAGAGCTTTAAGTAGAGTGATAGAGCCCTGCCATGTTTAGAGCTTTGTATAGTGTGATAGAGCCCTGCCATATTCAGAGCTTTGAGTAGAGTGATAGAGCCCTGCAATGTTCAGAGCTTTAAGTAGAGTGATAGAGCCCTCCTACATTCAGAGCCTTGAGTAGAGTGATAGAGCCCCGCCATGTTTAGAGCTTTGAGTAGAGTGATAGAGCCATGCCATGTTCAGAGCTTTAGGTAGAGTGATAGAGCCTGGCATGTTCAGAGCTTTGAGTAGAGTGAAAGAGCCCTGCCATGTTCAGGGCTTTGAGTAGAGTGATTGAGCCCTGCCATGTACAGAGCCTTGAGTAGAGTGATAGAGCCCTGCCATGTTCAGAGCTTTACGTAGAGTGATAGAGCCCTGCCCTATTCATAGCTTTGAGTAGAGTGATAGAGCCCTGCCATATTCAGAGCTTTTAGTAGAGTGATAGAGCCCTGCCATGTTCAGAGCTTTGAGTAGAGTGATAGAACCCTGCCATATTCAGAGCTTTAAGTAGAGTGATAGAGCCCACCCATATTCAGAGCTTTGAGTAGAGTGATAGAGCCCTCCCATGTACAGAGCTTTGAGTAGAGTGATAGAGTCCTGCCATGTTCAGAGCTTTGAGTAGAGTGATAGAGCCCTGCCATGTTCGATGCTTTGAGTAGAGTGATAGAGCCCTGCCATGTTCAGAGTTTTGAGTAGAGTGATAGAGCCCTGCCATGTCCAGAGCTTTGAGTAGAGCGATAGAGCCCTGCCATGTTCAGAGCTTTGAATAGAGTGATAGAGCCCTGCCATGTTCAGAGCTTTGAGTACAGTGATAGAGCCCTGCCATGTCCAGAGCTTTGAGTAGAGTGATAGAGCCCTGCTATGTCCAGAGCTTTGAGTAGAGTGATAGAGCCCTACCATGTCCCGAGCTTTGAGTAGAGTGATAGAGCCCTGCCATATTCAGAGCTTTGAGTAGAGTGATAGAGCCCTGCTTTGAGTAGAGTGATAGAGCCTGCCATGCTCAGAGCTTTGAGTAGAGTGATAGAGCCCTGCCATGTTCAGAGCTTTGAGTAGAGTGATAGAGCCCTGCCATGTTCAGAGCTTTGAGTAGAGTGATAGAGCCCTGCCATGTTCAGAGCTTTGAGTAGAGTGATAGAGTCCTGCCATGTTCAGAGCTTTGAGTAGAGTGATAGAGCCCTGACATATTCAGAGCTTTGCATAGAGAGATAGAGCCCTGCCATGGTCAGAGCTTTGCATAGAGTGATAGAGCCCTGTCATATTCAGAGCTTTGAGTAGAGTGATAGAGCCCTGCCATGTTCAGAGCTTTGTATAGTGTGATAGAGCCCTGCCATGTTCAGAGCTTTGAGTAGTGTGATAGAGCCCTGCCATGTTCAGAGCTTTGAGTAGAGTTATAGATCCCTGCCATGTTCAGAGCTTTGAGTAGAGTGATAGAGCCCTGCCATGTTCAGAGCTTAGAGTAGAGTGATAGAGCCCTTTCGTGTTCAGAGCTTTGAGTAGAGTGATAGAGCCCTGCCATGTTCAGAGCTTTGAGTAGAGTGATAGAGCCCTGCCATATTTAGAGCTTTGAGTAGAGTGATAGAGCCCTGCCATGTACAGAGCTTTGAGTAGAGCGATAGAGCCCTGCCATGTTCAGAGCTTTGAGTAGAGTGATAGAGCCCTGCCATATTCAGAGCTTTGAGTAGAGCGATAGAGCCCTGCCATGTTCAGAGCTTTGAGTAGAGTGATAGAGCCCTGCCATGTCCAGAGCTTAGAGTAGAGTGATAGAGCCCTGCCATGTTCAGAGCTTTGAGTAGAGTGATGGAGCCCTGCCATGTCCAGAGCTTAGAGTAGAGTGATAGAGCCCTGCCATATTCAGAGCTTTGAGTAGAGTGATAGAGCCCTGCCATGTCCAGAGCTTAGAGTAGAGTGATAGAGCCCTGCCATATTCAGAGCTTAGAGTAGAGTGATAGAGCCCTGCCATATTCAGAGCTTTGAGTAGAGTGATAGAGCTCTGCCATGTCCAGAGCTTAGAGTAGAGTGATAGAGCCATGCCATGTTCAGAGCTTTGTATAGTGTGATAGAGCCCTGCCATATTCAGAGCTTTGAGTAGAGTGATAGAGCCCTGCAATGTTCAGAGCTTTAAGTAGAGTGATAGAGCCCTGCCATGTTTAGAGCTTTGAGTAGAGTGATAGAGCCCTGCCATAATCAGAGCTTTGAGTAGAGTGATAGAGCCATGCCATGTTCAGAGCTTTAGGTAGAGTGATAGAGCCTGGCATGTTCAGAGCTTTGAGTAGAGTGAAAGAGCCCTGCCATGTTCAGGGCTTTGAGTAGAGTGATTGAGCCCTGCCATGTACAGAGCCTTGAGTAGAGTGATAGAGCCCTGCCATGTTCAGAGCTTTACGTAGAGTGATAGAGCCCTGCCCTATTCATAGCTTTGAGTAGAGTGATAGAGCCCTGCCATATTCAGAGCTTTTAGTAGAGTGATAGAGCCCTGCCATGTTCAGAGCTTTGAGTAGAGTGATAGAACCCTGCCATATTCAGAGCTTTAAGTAGAGTGATAGAGCCCACCCATATTCAGAGCTTTGAGTAGAGTGATAGAGCCCTCCCATGTACAGAGCTTTGAGTAGAGTGATAGAGTCCTGCCATGTTCAGAGCTTTGAGTAGAGTGATAGAGCCCTGCCATGTTCAGAGCTTTGTATAGTGTGATAGAGCCCTGCCATGTTCAGAGCTTTGAGTAGTGTGATAGAGCCCTGCCATGTTCAGAGCTTTGAGTAGAGTTATAGATCCCTGCCATGTTCAGAGCTTTGAGTAGAGTGATAGAGCCCTGCCATGTTCAGAGCTTAGAGTAGAGTGATAGAGCCCTTTCGTGTTCAGAGCTTTGAGTAGAGTGATAGAGCCCTGCCATGTTCAGAGCTTTGAGTAGAGTGATAGAGCCCTGCCATATTTAGAGCTTTGAGTAGAGTGATAGAGCCCTGCCATGTACAGAGCTTTGAGTAGAGCGATAGAGCCCTGCCATGTTCAGAGCTTTGAGTAGAGTGATAGAGCCCTGCCATATTCAGAGCTTTGAGTAGAGCGATAGAGCCCTGCCATGTTCAGAGCTTTGAGTAGAGTGATAGAGCCCTGCCATGTCCAGAGCTTAGAGTAGAGTGATAGAGCCCTGCCATGTCCAGAGCTTAGAGTAGAGTGATAGAGCCCTGCCATGTTCAGAGCTTTGAGTAGAGTGATAGAGCCCTGCCATGTCCAGAGCTTAGAGTAGAGTGATAGAGCCCTGCCATATTCAGAGCTTTGAGTAGAGTGATAGAGCCCTGCCATGTCCAGAGCTTAGAGTAGAGTGATAGAGCCCTGCCATATTCAGAGCTTAGAGTAGAGTGATAGAGCCCTGCCATATTCAGAGCTTTGAGTAGAGTGATAGAGCTCTGCCATGTCCAGAGCTTAGAGTAGAGTGATAGAGCCCTGCCATGTTCAGAGCTTTGTATAGTGTGATAGAGCCCTGCCATATTCAGAGCTTTGAGTAGAGTGATAGAGCCCTGCAATGTTCAGAGCTTTAAGTAGAGTGATAGAGCCCTGCCATGTTTAGAGCTTTGAGTAGAGTGATAGAGCCCTGCCATAATCAGAGCTTTGAGTAGAGTGATAGAGCCATGCCATGTTCAGAGCTTTAGGTAGAGTGATAGAGCCTGGCATGTTCAGAGCTTTGAGTAGAGTGAAAGAGCCCTGCCATGTTCAGGGCTTTGAGTAGAGTGATTGAGCCCTGCCATGTACAGAGCCTTGAGTAGAGTGATAGAGCCCTGCCATGTTCAGAGCTTTACGTAGAGTGATAGAGCCCTGCCCTATTCATAGCTTTGAGTAGAGTGATAGAGCCCTGCCATATTCAGAGCTTTTAGTAGAGTGATAGAGCCCTGCCATGTTCAGAGCTTTGAGTAGAGTGATAGAACCCTGCCATATTCAGAGCTTTAAGTAGAGTGATAGAGCCCACCCATATTCAGAGCTTTGAGTAGAGTGATAGAGCCCTCCCATGTACAGAGCTTTGAGTAGAGTGATAGAGTCCTGCCATGTTCAGAGCTTTGAGTAGAGTGATAGAGCCCTGCCATATTCAGAGCTTTGAGTAGAGTGATAGAGCCCTGTCATGTTCAGAGCTTTGAGTAGAGTGATAGAGCCCTCCTACGTTCGATGCTTTGAGTAGAGTGATAGAGCCCTGCCATGTTCAGAGTTTTGAGTAGAGTGATAGAGCCCTGCCATGTCCAGAGCTTTGAGTAGAGCGATAGAGCCCTGCCATGTTCAGAGCTTTGAATAGAGTGATAGAGCCCTGCCATGTTCAGAGCTTTGAGTACAGTGATAGAGCCCTGCCATGTCCAGAGCTTTGAGTAGAGTGATAGAGCCCTGCTATATCCAGAGCTTTGAGTAGAGTGATAGAGCCCTACCATGTCCCGAGCTTTGAGTAGAGTGATAGAGCCCTGCTTTGAGTAGAGTGATAGAGCCTGCCATGCTCAGAGCTTTGAGTAGAGTGATAGAGCCCTGCCATGTTCAGAGCTTTGAGTAGAGTGATAGAGCCCTGCCATGTTCAGAGCTTTGAGTAGAGTGATAGAGCCCTGCTTTGAGTAGAGTGATAGAGCCTGCCATGCTCAGAGCTTTGAGTAGAGTGATAGAGCCCTGCCATGTTCAGAGCTTTGAGTAGAGTGATAGAGCCCTGCCATGTTCAGAGCTTTGAGTAGAGTGATAGAGCCCTGCCATGTTCAGAGCTTTGAGTAGAGTGATAGAGTCCTGCCATGTTCAGAGCTTTGAGTAGAGTGGTAGAGCCCTGACATATTCAGAGCTTTGCATAGAGAGATAGAGCCCTGCCATGTTCAGAGCTTTGCATAGAGTGATAGAGCCCTGTCATATTCAGAGCTTTGAGTAGAGTGATAGAGCCCTGCCATGTTCAGAGCTTTGTATAGTGTGATAGAGCCCTGCCATGTTCAGAGCTTTGAGTAGTGTGATAGAGCCCTGCCATGTTCAGAGCTTTGAGTAGAGTTATAGATCCCTGCCATGTTCAGAGCTTTGAGTAGAGTGATAGAGCCCTGCCATGTTCAGAGCTTAGAGTAGAGTGATAGAGCCCTTTCGTGTTCAGAGCTTTGAGTAGAGTGATAGAGCCCTGCCATGTTCAGAGCTTTGAGTAGAGTGATAGAGCCCTGCCATATTTAGAGCTTTGCGTAGTGATAGAGCCCTGCCATGTACAGAGCTTTGAGTAGAGCGATAGAGCCCTGCCATGTTCAGAGCTTTGAGTAGAGTGATAGAGCCCTGCCATATTCAGAGCTTTGAGTAGAGCGATAGAGCCCTGCCATATTCAGAGCTTTGAGTAGAGTGATAGAGCCCTGCCATGTCCAGAGCTTAGAGTAGAGTGATAGAGCCCTGCCATATTCAGAGCTTTGAGTAGAGTGATAGAGCCCTGCCATGTCCAGAGCTTAGAGTAGAGTGATAGAGACCTGCCATATTCAGAGCTTTGAGTAGATTGATAGAGCCCTGCCATGTGCAGAGCTTAGAGTAGAGTGATAGAGCCCTGCCATATTCAGAGCTTTGAGTAGAGTGATAGAGCCCTCCCGTGTACAGAGCTTTAAGTAGAGTGATAGAGCCCTGCCATGTTCAGAGCTTTGAGTAGAGTGATAGAGCCCTGCCATATTCAGAGCTTTGAGTAGAGTGATAGAGCCCTGCCATGTTCAGAGCTTTGAGTAGAGTGATAGAGCCCTGCCATATTCAGAGCTACGAGTAGAGTGATAGAGCCCTGCCATTTTCAGAGCTTTGAGTAGAGCGATAGAGCCCTGCCACGTTCAGAGCTTTGAGTAGAGTGATAGAGCCCTGCCATATTCAGAGCTACGAGTAGAGTGATAGAGTCCTGCCATGGTTAGAGCTTTGAGTAGAGAGATAGTGCCCTGCCATATTTAGAGCTTTAAGTAGAGTCATAGAGCCCTGCCATGTTCAGAGCTTTGAGTAGAGTGATAGAGCCCTGCCATGTTCAAAGCATTGCATAGAGTGATAGAGCCCTGCCATGTAAAGAGCATTGAGTAGAGTGATAGAGCCCTGCCATATTCAGAGCTTTGAGTAGAGTGATAGAGCCCTGCCATGTCCAGAGCTTTGAGTAGAGTGATAGAGCCCTGCCATGTAAAGAGCTTTGAGTAGAGTGATAGAGCCCTGCCATATTCAGAGCTTTGAGTAGAGTGATAGAGCCCTGCCGTATTCAGAGCTATGAGTAGAGTGATAGAGCCCTGCCATGTTCAGAGCTTTGAGTAGAGTGATAGAGCCCTGCCATGTTCTGTGCTGTGCATAGAGTGATAGAGCCCTGCCATGTTCAGAGCTTTGAGTAGAGTGATAGAGCCCTGCCATATTCAGAGCTTTGAGTAGAGCGATAGAGCCCTGTTATTTTCAGAGCTTTGACTAGAGTGATAGAGCCCTGCCATGTTCAGAGCTTTGAGTAGAGTGATAGAGCCCTGCCATGTTCAGAGCTTTGAGTAGAGTGATAGAGCCCTGCCATGTTCAGAGCTTTGAGTAGAGTGATAGAGCCCTGCCATGTTCAGAGCTTTGAGTAGAGTGATAGAGCCCTGCCATATTCAGAGCTTTGAGTAGAGCGATAGAGCCCTGCCATGTTCAGAGCTTAGAGTAGAGTGATAGAGTCCTGCCATGTTCAGAGCTTTGAGTAGAGTGATAGAGCCCTGCCATGTTCAGAGCTTTGAGTAGAGTGATAGAGCCCTGCCATGTTCAGAGTTTTGAGTAGAGTGATAGAGCCCTGCCATATTCAGAGCTTTGAGTAGAGTGATAGAGCCCTGCTATGTTCAGAGCTTTGAGTAGAGTGATAGAGCCCTGCCATGTTCTGTGCTGTGCATAGAGTGATAGAGTCCTGCCATGTTCAGAGCTTTGAGTAGAGTGATAGAGCCCTGCCATATTCAGAGCTTTGAGTAGAGTGATAGAGTCCTGCCATGTTCAGGGCTTTGAGTAGAGTGATAGAGCCCTGCCATGTTCAGAGCTTTGAGTAGAGTGATAGAGCCCTGTCATATTCAGAGCTTTGAGTAGAGTGATAGAGCCCTGTCATATTCAGAGCCTTGAGTAGAGTATTAGAGCCCTGCCATGTTCAGAGCTTTGAGTAGAGTGATAGAGCCCTGCCATGCTCCGAGCTTTGAGTAGAGTGATAGAGCCCTGTCATATTCAGAGCTTTGAGTAGAGTGATAGAGCCCTGCAATGTTCAGAGCTTAGAGTAGAGTGATAGAGCCCTGCAATGTACAGAGCCTTGAGTAGAGTGATAGAGCCCTGCCATGTTCAGAGACTTGAGTAGAGCGATAGAGCCCTGCCATGTTCAGAGCCTTGAGTAGAGTGATAGAGCCCTGCCATGTTCAGAGCTTTGAGTAGAGTGATAGAGTCCTGCCATATTCAATGCTTTGTATACAGTATGCAGGTGCCCTCAAAAGGCTTGCAGATAGTGCTGGAGCTGCGGCTTTGTCAAAGACCTGTACACCGCACTGGAGACCTTGTATTTTCTAAAAATGATATATATAGTTTCAAAGTCCTCATATGATAGGGCAGAGCCCTGCCTTATAGTAAAAGAGATAGGAGATACAGTAACAGAGTCCTGCTATCACAACTACAGAGGTTGATGTTGTAGTGAAAGAGTCCTGAGATTATAGTGACAGTGTTGGAGGACAAAGAAGCAGTTTCCTGACACAACAGAGACAGAGTTTGAGCGTGTAATAAATAAGCATGGGCGGAAAATCCGTTTCGCTCGCGGATTTTGCGGATTTTCGGGAAATTCGCAATCCGCGAGATTCGCGAATCTCCCGCAAAATCCGCAAATCCGCGAGCAGCGGATTTGGCTCGCACTGCTCGCACTGTTCGCGTGAGTTCGCGCCCCGCGAATAAGTGCGAATAAGTGCAAAATTGCAGAAATACGCTCTTAGCAAAACTGAAAGTAACTACTTACCAGGTTCAAAAGTTCAGGCTCATCATTAGTAGCCATTTTCTGTAGTGCTTCCTGAGGGGCCCCTCCAGAGTTCAGTTGCAGGTTGCAACTATTATGTGACCCTGCTCTGAACCTCAGAATAGTTACATATATGCCACAAAGGTCCTGAATTACAGCTAAGGGAGACAAGCAGGAGCCAGGCTGGAGGTTCAAATCCATTATTCAGCCCCTAATTCATTATTGTCAGTTGGGGCAGGGCAGGTGTTGTAACTAATTTTGCAACAATGAAAGCACTTAGCAAGTTCAAAAGATCACTAATCAGGAAGCACTAAGGAAGCAGGTGCCAGCTAAAAAAATATTCTGTGACACATTAATCAGCCCCAAATTAATTCAGGTCACTTGAGGCAGGGAAGGTGTGCTTGTTGCCACAATAATGTACACTGACTGGACAACCAGAGGGTGCTGTGATGAAACAGAGGGTGGCATGGGTGGGCCAGAGGGTGGCATGAGTAGTCAGAGAGTGGCAGTGGTGACAGAGAGTGGCAGTGATGAAGAAGAGTGTCCCAAACAGGCTGGACACGTAGAAACAACAAGTTCGCGAAACTTGCGACCCGACAGGTAAGTTCGCAATTTGCGACATTGTACAAAACCCTCGCGAACTGGCAGAAACCCGCGCAAACACAAAAAAAAAAAATCCGCAAATTCGCAAGAATTCGCGGATTTTGCAGATTTGCGAATCCGCAAATCCGCAAAATTCGCGAACGCGAGATCCGCAAAATTCGCTCATGCTTAGTAATAAAAGAGTCTTGCTATAATAATGACAATGGGCCTCATTACAATGGTGATCGGACAAGCATTCGACCGCCATGGCAGCGGGATTGAGACTGCTTGACAAGTATTCAGCCATTTTACCCAATCTATTGTGTTAAAAACGTCTGTGTAGGTGGTTGGAAACTGTCTTTTTTCTACTGCAGCTTTTGCTGCGGCCCACAAAAGTGCTGCAGCACAAGCCGCAGTAGAAAAAGGCACGTTTTCAAACACTACTATATCAACAAAGACCTGATTGTGCTCGGACACAAAATTCTTGAGAGTCCTACAGGCAGGGTAGTAATATCTCTGCCCAAAATCTGGCCTACAAAAGAATGCCAAAAGCAACCGGACCTCGGTGTCCAAATTTCAGTGTTTTTCAATCCACCACACTTGTACCCCCACTGATTAGTGCATACATGAAAAAATTGTGTGCGAGGTCAGAAAGTACCTCATGTAAGCATTACCAAGGGAGCTGCTGGTAGGTGAGAGAAAGGTAAACTTGCTTCTCCAAGCTACAATGAGTTGGAACACACTGGCAAATAAGCCTACTTTATTAGATGCTGTGAGCTCACTCAAATTAAACAAGACTTCTGTTGGAGGATGCCGGTTGAGACGACGCTCATGGGAACCCCGTAGGATCGCTCTTATCACGTTGCAACCCTGTCCCTCATACTCAATTGGGCCACCTGGGGCATCTCTGCTTGCTGTTTAACTATACGTGTCCCCTAATAAGGATATAGCATACATATCCAGCTCATAGATGATTACTCCATCAGACTATTGACTACTCAAGGACTAACTACCGCCACTAATTGTCTTCAAGTTCAACTTTCAGAATTCAATCAACATTAGAAGAGAGTATTGACACACCCCCAACTCATAGCGTATAATCATGTCCAATTTATTGTACCCAACATGTGGATTGTCTCTTGAAATATAATTCCCGTCGGAGGACATATAGCTCTTTTTTTATTGATGGTACGCTCAACAGAGATCGCATATACATTGGAATCCTCGCCCTGAAGAAGTCCTATAGCAGGACGAAGCGCGTCAGCTGTATTGTTCTTTCCACAAAACAAGAAAATGGAATAAAGAACCTAAATTGAAGATCTCTGACTTTTGCTATGTACTGTTTTGTGAAATACTAAAACGAGTCCTACTTCGAATCACTGTTTATGTGGTGCACCTGTGCATTTTTGTTTCAAGCATTGGTATAGCCAATAGGTCTTGCTTTTGGGATCTTATAAGTCTTTAGCTATGCAGCACAATATCCTTGGTGCAACAACATCAATTGTTGCATGGCTCAACACTTATAAGATCCCAAAGGCGAAACCTATTGGCTATGCCAATGCTTGTTCTAAACTGTTGTAGAGTCATGTTCTGGTGTTTTCAATGTGTTACTTTTGAAGTGTTACACAAATACTTTACACATTGCCTCGTAAGTTAAACCTGACTGCTCAGTGCTGAGCTACTAGAGGGTGGTCCTCTTCTAGGTGGGGCCCATGCTGGTCCAGTGATCACTGTCCTCCTGGTGCTGTGGGTGCTCCTCTTCTAGGTGGGGCTCATGCTGGTCCAGAGATCACTGTCTTCCTGGTGCTGTGGGTGGTCTTCTTCTAGGTGGGGCTCATGCTGGTCCAGTGATCCCTGTCTTCCTGGTGCTGCGGGGGGTCCTCTTCTAGGTGGGGCCCATGCTGGACCAGTGGTCTCTGTCCTCCTGGTGCTGTGGGTGGTCCTCTTCTAGGTGGGGCTCATGCTGGTCCAGAGATCCCTGTCCTTCTGGTGCTGTGGGTGGTCGTCTTCTAGGTGGGGCTCATGCTGGTCCAGTGATCCCTGTCCTCCTGGTGCTGCGGTTGGTCCTCTTCTAGGTGGGGCTCATGCTGGTCCAGTGATCCCTGTCCTCCTGGTGCTGTGGTTGGTCCTCTTCTAGGTGGGGCTCATGCTGGTCCAGTCATCTCTGTCCTCCTGGTGCTGTGGGTGGTACTCTTCTAGGTGGGGCTCATGCTGGTCCAGTGATCACTGTCCTCCTGGTGCTGCGGGTGGTCCTCTTCTAGGTGGGGCCAATGCTGGTCCAGTGATCCCTGTCCTCCTGGTGCTGCGGGTGGTCCTCTTCTAGGTGGGGCTCATGCTGGACCAGTGATCCCTGTCCTCCTGGTGCTGCGGGTGGTACTCTTCTAGATGGGGCTCATGCTGGTCCAGTGATCACTGTCCTCCTGGTGCTGTGGGTGGTCCTCTTCTAGGTGGGGCTCATGGTGGTCCAGAGGTCACTGTCCTCCTGGTGCTGTGGGTGGTCCTCTTCTAGGTGGGGCTCATGCTGGTCCAGTGATCACTGTCCTCCTGATGCTGTGGGTGGTCCTCTTCTAGGTGGGGTTCATGCTGGTCCAGTGATCCCTGTCCTCCTGGTGCTGTGGGTGGTCCTCTTCTAGGTGGGGCTCATGCTGGTCCAGTGACCCCTGTCATCCTGCTGCTGTGGGTGGTCCTCTTCTAGGTGGGGCTCATGCTGGTCCAGTAATCCCTGTCCTCCTGATGCTGTGGGTGGTCCTCTTCTAGGTGGGGCTCATGCTGGTCCAGTGATCCCTGTCGTCCTGATGCTGTGGGTGGTCCTCTTCTAGGTGGGGCTCATGCTGGTCCAGTGATCCCTGTCCTCCTGATGCTGTGGGTGGTCCTCTTCTAGGTGGGGCTCATGCTGGTCCAGTGATCCCTGTCCTCCTGGTGCTTTGGGTGGTCCTCTTCTAGGTGGGGCTCATGCTGGACCAGTGATCCCTGTCTTCCTGCTGCTCTGGGTGGTCCTCTTCTAGGTGGGGCTCATGCTGTACCAGTGATCCCTGTCTTCTTGGTGCTGTGGGTGGTCCTCTTCTAGGTGGGGCTCATGCTGTACTAGGAATCCCTGTCTTCCTGCTGCTCTGGGTGGTCCTCTTCTAGGTGGGGCTCATGCTGGACCAGTGATCCCTGTCTTCCTGCTGCTCTGGGTGGTCCTCTTCTAGGTGGGGCTCATGCTGTACCAGTGATCCCTGTCTTCCTGCTGCTCTGGGTGGTCCTCTTCTAGGTGGGGCTCATGCTGGTCCAGTGATCACTGTCTTCCCGATGCTGTGGGTGGTCCTCTTCTAGGTGGGGCTCGTGCTGGTCCAGTGGTCCCTGTCTTCCTGGTGCTGTGGGTGGTCCTCTTCTAGATGGGGCTCATGCTGGTCCAGAGATCAGTGTCTTCCTGGTGCTGTGGGTGGTCCTCTACTAGGTGGGGCTCATGCTGGTCCAGAGATCACTGTCCTCCTGGTGCTGTGGGTGGTCCTCTTCTAGGTGGGGCTCATGCTGGTCCAGAGATCAGTGTCTTCCTGGTGCTGTGGGTGGTCCTCTTCTAGGTGGGGTTCATGCTGGTCCAGTGATCACTGTCCTCTTGGTGCTGTGGGTGGTCCTCTTCTAGGTGGGGCTCATGCTGGTCCACTGATCCCTGTCCTCCTGGTGCTGCGGATGGTCCTCTTCAAGGAGGGGCTCATGCTGGTCCAGTGATCACTGTCCTCCTGTTGCTGTGGGTGGTTCTCTTCTAGGTGGGGCCATGCTGTACCAGTGATCAGTGTCTTGCTGGTGCTGTGGGTGGTCCTCTTCTAGGTGGGGCTCATGCTGGTCCAGTGATCCCTGTCCTCCTGGTGCTGCGGGTGGTCCTCTTCTAGGTGGGGCCCATTCTGGTCCAGTGATCCCTGTCCTCTTGGTGCTGTGGGTGGTCCTCTTCTAGGTGAGGCTCATGCTGGGCCAGTGATCCCTGTACTCCTGGTGCTGTGGGTGGTCCTCTTCTAGGTGGGGCTCGAGCTGGTCCAGTGATCCCTGTCTTCCTGGTGCTGTGGGTGGTCCTCTTCTAGGTGGGGTTCATGCTGGTCCAGTGATCCCTATCCTCCTGGTGCTGCGGGTTGTCCTCTTCTAGGTGGGGCTCATGCTGGTCCAGTGATCCGAGTCCTCCTGGTGCTGTGGGTGGTCCTCGTTTAGGTGGGGCTCATGCTGGTCCAGTGATCCCTATCTTCCTGGTGCTGTGGGTGGTCCTCTTCTAGGTGGGGCTCATGCTGTACCAGTGATCCCTGTCCTACTGGTGCTGCGGGTGGTCCTCTTCTAGGTGGGGCTCATGCTGGTCCAGTGATCACTGTCCTCCTGGTGCTGCGGGTGGTCCTCTTCTAGGGGGGCTCATGCTGGTCCAGTGATCCCTGTCCTCCTAGTGCTGTGGATGATCCTCTTCTTGGTGGGGCTCATGCTGGTCCAGTGATCCCTGTCCTCCTGGTGCTGTGGGTGGTCCTCTTCTAAGTGGGGCTCATGCTGTACATGTGATCTCTGTCCTCCTGGTGCTGTTTGGTGTCCTCTTCTAGGTGGGGCTCATGCTGGTCCAGAGATCCCTGTCCTCCTGGTGCTGCTGGTGGTCCTCTTCTAGGTGGGGCTCATGATGGTCCAGTGATCCCTGTCCTCCTGGTGCTGCGGGTGGTCCTCTTCTAGGTGGGGCTCATGCTGGTCCAGTGATCACTGTCTTCCTGGTGCTGTGGGTGGTCCTCTTTTAGGTGGGGCTCATGCTGGACCAGTGATCCCTGCCCCCCTGGTGCTGTGGGTGGTCCTCTTCTAAGTGGGGCCCATTCTGGTCCAGTGATCACTGTCTTCCTGGTGCTGTGGGTAGTCCTCTTCTAGGTGGGGCTCATGCTGGTCCAGTGATCACTGTCCTCTTGGTGCTGTGGGTGGTCCTCTTCTAGGTGGGGCTCATGCTGGTCCAGTGAATCCTGTCCTCCGGCTGCTGTGGGTGGTCCTCTTTTAGGTGGGGCTCATGCTGGTCCAGTGATTACTGTCCTCCTTGTGCTGCGGGTGGTCCTCTTCTAGGTGGGGCCCATGCTGTACCAGTGATCCCTGTCCTCCTGGTGCTGTGGGTGGTCCTCTTCTAGGTGGGGCTCATGCTGGTCCAGTGATCCCTGTCCTCCTGGTGCTGTGGGTGGTCCTCTTCTAGGTGGGGCCCATGCTGTACCAGTGATCAGTGTCTCCCTGGTGCTGCGAGTGGTCCTCTTCTAGGTGGGGCTCATGCTGGTTCAGTGATCCCTGTCCTTCTGGTGCTGCGGATGGTCCTCTTCAAGGAGGGGCTCATGCTGGTCCAGTGATCACTGTCCTCCTGGTGCTGTGGGTGGTCCTCTTCTAGGTGGGGCCATGCTGTACCAGTGATCAGTGTCTTCCTGGTGCTGTGGGTGGTCCTCTTCTAGGTGGGGCTCATGCTGGTCCAGTGATCCCTGTCCTCCTGGTGCTGGGGGTGGTCCTCTTCGAGGTGGGGCTCATGCTGGTCCAGAGATCCCTCTCCTCCTGGTGCTGTGAGTGGTCCTCTTCTAGGTGGGGCCCATTCTGGTCCAGTGATCCCTGTCCTCCTGGTGCTGTGGGTAGTCCTCTTCGAGGTGGGGCCCATGCTGATCCAGTGAACCCTGTCCTCCTGGTGCTGTGGGTGGTCCTCTTCTAGGTGGGGCTCATACTGGTCCAGAGATCCCTGTCCTCCTGGTGCTGTGGGTGGTCCTCTTCGAGGTGGGGCTCATGCTGGTCCAGTGATCCCTGTCCTCTTGGTGCTGTGGGTGGTCCTCTTCTAGGTGAGGCTCATGCTGGGCCAGTGATCCCTGTCCTCCTGGTGCTGTGGGTGGTCCTCTTCTAGGTGGGGCTCGAGCTGGTCCAGTGATCCCTGTCTTCCTGGTGCTGTGGGTGGTCCTCTTCTAGGTGGGGTTCATGCTGGTCCAGTGATCCCTATCCTCCTGGTGCTGCGGGTGGTCCTCTTCTAGGTGGGGCTCATGCTGGTCCAGTGATCCGAGTCCTCCTGGTGCTGTGGGTGGTCCTCGTCTAGGTGGGGCTCATGCTGGTCCAGTGATCCCTATCTTCCTGGTGCTGTGGGTGGTCCTCTTCTAGGTGGGACTCATGCTGTACCAGTGATCCCTGTCCTACTGGTGCTGCGGGTGGTCCTCTTCTAGGTGGGGCTCATGCTGGTCCAGTGATCACTGTCCTCCTGGTGCTGCGGGTGGTCCTCTTCTAGGGGGGCTCATGCTGGTCCAGTGATCCCTGTCCTCCTGGTGCTGTGGGTGATCCTCTTCTTGGTGGGGCTCATGCTGGTCCAGTGATCCCTGTCCTCCTGGTGCTGTGGGTGGTCCTCTTCTAAGTGGGGCTCATGCTGTACATATGATCTCTGTCCTCCTGGTGCTGTTTGGTGTCCTCTTCTAGGTGGGGCTCATGCTGGTCCAGAGATCCCTGTCCTCCTGGTGCTGCGGGTGGTCCTCTTCTAGGTGGGGCTCATGATGGTCCAGTGATCCCTGTCCTCCTGGTGCTGCGGGTGGTCCTCTTCTAGGTGGGGCTCATGCTGGTCCAGTGATCACTGTCTTCCTGGTGCTGTGGGTGGTCCTCTTTTAGGTGGGGCTCATGCTGGACCAGTGATCCCTGTCCCCCTGGTGCTGTGGGTGGTCCTCTTCTAAGTGGGGCCCATTCTGGTCCAGTGATCACTGTCTTCCTGGTGCTGTGGGTAGTCCTCTTCTAGGTGGGGCTCATGCTGGTCCAGTGATCACTGTCCTCTTGGTGCTGTGGGTGGTCCTCTTCTAGGTGGGGCTCATGCTGGTCCAGTGAATCCTGTCCTCCTGCTGCTGTGGGTGGTCCTCTTTTAGGTGGGGCTCATGCTGGTCCAGTGATCACTGTCCTCCTGGTGCTGCGGGTGGTCCTCTTCTAGGTGGGGCCCATGCTGTACCAGTGATCCCTGTCCTCCTGGTGCTGTGGGTGGTCCTCTTCTAGGTGGGGCTCATGCTGGTCCAGTGATCCCTGTCCTCCTGGTGCTGTGGGTGGTCCTCTTCTAGGTGGGGCCCATGCTGTACCAGTGATCAGTGTCTCCCTGGTGCTGCGAGTGGTCCTCTTCTAGGTGGGGCTCATGCTGGTTCAGTGATCCCTGTCCTCCTGGTGCTGTGGTGGTCCTCTTCTAGGTGGGGCTTGTGCTGGTCCAGTGATCCCTGTCCTCCTGGTGCTGTGGGTGGTCCTCTTCTAAGTGGGGCTCATGCTGTACATATGATCCCTGTCCTCCTGGTGCTGTGTGTGGTCCTCTTCTAGGTGGGGCTCATGCTGGTCCAGAGATCACTGTCCTCCTGGTGCTGCGGGTGGTCCTCTTCTAGGTGGACTTCATGCTGGACCAGTGATCACTGTCCTCCTGGTGCTGCGGGTGGTCCTCTTCTAAGTGGGGCTCATGCTGTACCAGTGATCCCTGTCCTCCTGGTGCTGTGTGTGGTCCTCTTCTAGGTGGGGCTCATGCTGGTCCAGTGATCAGTTTCCTCCTGGTGCTGTGGGTGATCCTCTTCTAAGTGGGGCTCATGCTGTACCAGTGATCCTTGTCTTCCTGGTGCTGCGGGTGGTCCTCTTCTAGGTGGGGCTCATGCTGTACCAGTGATCCCTGTCCTACTGGTGCTGTTGGTGGTCATCTTCTAGGTGGGGGTCATGCTGGTCCAGTGATCCCTGTCCTCCTGGTGCTGTGGGTGGTCCTCTTCTAGGTGGGGCTCATGCTGGACCTGTAATCCCTGTCCTCTTGGTGATGTGGGTGGTCCTCTTCTAGGTGGGGCTCATGCTGTACCAGTGATCCCTGTCCTACTGGTGCTGTTGGTGGTCATCTTCTAGGTGGGGCTCATGCTGGTCCAGAGATCACTGTCCTCCTGCTGCTGTGGGTGGTCCTCTTCTAGGTGGGGCTCATGCTGGTCCAGTGATCAGTGTCCTCTTGGTGCTGTGGGTGGTCCTCTTCTAGGTGGGGCTCATGCTGGTCCAGAGATCACTGTCCTCCTGCTGCTGTGGGTGGTCCTCTTCTAGTTGGGGCTCATGCTGGTCCTGTGCTCCCTGTCCTCCTGGTGCTGTGTGTGGTCCTCTTCTAGGTGGGGCTCATGCTGGTCCAGTGATTCCTGTCCTCCTGGTGCTGTTGGTGGTCCTCTTCTAGGTGGGGCTCGTGCTGGTCCAGTGATCCCTGTCCTCCTGGTGCTGCGGGTGGTCTTCTTCTAGGTGGGGCTTGTGCTGGTCCAGTGATCCCTGTCCTCCTGGTGCTGCGGGTGGTCCTCTTCTAGGTGGGGCTCATGCTGGTCCAGAGATCACTGTCCTCCTGGTGCTTCGGGTGGTCCTCTTCTAGGTGGGGCTCATGCTGGTCCAGTGATCACTGTCCTCCTGGTGCTGCGGGTGGTCCTCTTCTAAGTGGGGCTCATGCTGGTCCAGTGATCCCTGTCCTCCTGGTGCTGTGGGTGGTCCTCTTCTAGGTGGGGCTCATGCTGGTCCAGAGATCACTGTCCTCCTGGTGCTGTGGGTGGTCCTCTTCTAGGTGGAGCTCATGCTGGACCAGTGATCCCTGTCCTCCTGGTGCTGCGGGTGGTCCTCTTCTAGGTGGGGCACATGCTGGTCCAGAGATCACAGTCCTCCTGGTGCTGTGGGTGGTCCTCTTCTAGGTGGGGCTCATGCTGGTCCAGAGATCCCTGTCCTCATGGTGCTGCGGGTGGTCCTCTTCTAAGTGCAGCCCATGCTGTACCAGTGATCACTGTCCTCCTGGTGCTATGGGTGGTCCTCTTCTAGGTGCAGCCCATGCTGTACCAGTGATCACTGTCCTCCTGGTGCTATGGGTGGTCCTCTTCAAGGTGGGGCTGATGCTGGTCCAGTGAGCCGAGTCCTCCTGGTGCTGTGGGTGGTCCTCGTCTAGGTGGGGGTCATGCTGGTCCAGTGATCCCTGTCTTCCTGGTGCTGTGGGTGGTCCTCTTCTAGGTGGGGCCCATGCTGGTCCAGTGATCACTGTCCTCCTGGTGCTGTGGGTGGTCCTCTTCTAGGTGGGGCCCATGCTGGTCCAATGATCACTGTCCTCCTGGTGCTGCGGGTGGTCCTCTTCTAGGTGGGGCTCATGCTGGTCCAGTGATCTCTGTCCTCCTGGTGCTGTGGGTGGCCCTCTTCTAGCTGGGGCTCATGCTGGTCCAGTGATGCCTGTCCTCCTGGTGCTGTGGGTGGTCCTCTTCTAGGCGGAACCCATACTGGTCCAGTGATCACTGTCCTCCTGGTGCTATGGGTGGTTCTCTTATAGGTGGGGCTCATGCTGGGCCAGTGATCACTGTCCTCCTGGTGCTGCGGGCGGTCGTCTTCTAGGTGGGGCTCATGCTGGTCCAGTGATCCCTGTCCTCCTGGTGCTGTGGGTGGTCCTCTTCTAGGTGGGGCTCATGCTGGTCCATTGATCACTGTCCTCCTGGTGCTGCGGGTGGTCCTCTTCTAGGTGGGGCTCATGCTGGTCCAGTGATCCCTGTCCTCCTGGTGCTGCGGGTGGTCCTCTTCTAGGTGGGGCTCATGCTGGACCAGTGATCACTGTCCTCCTGGTGCTGTGGGTGGTCCTCTTCTAGGTGGGGCTCATGCTGGTCCAGAGATCCCTGTCCTCCTGGTGCTGTGGGTGGTCCTCTTCTAGGTGGGGCTCATGCTGGACCAGTGATCACTGTCCTCCTGGTGCTGTGGGTGGTCCTCTTCTAGGTGGGGCTCATGCTGGTCCAGAGATCCCTGTCCTCCTGGTGCTGTGGGTGGTCTTCTTCTAGGTGGGGCCCATGCTGGTCCAGAGATGATCCATGTCCTCCTGGTGCTGTGGGTGGTCCTCTTCTAGGTGGGGCCCATGCTGGTCCAGAGATCACTGTCTTCCTGCTGCTGCGGGTGGTCCTCTTCTAGGTGGGGCCCATGCTGGTCCAGTGATCCCTGTCTTCCTGGTGCTGGGGGTGGTCCTCTTCTAGGTGGAGCTCATGCTGGTCCAGTAATCACTGTCTTCCTGCTGCTGCGGGTGGTCCTCTTCTAGGTGGGGCCCATGCTGGTCCAGTGATCACTGTCCTCCTGGTGCTGCGGGTGGTCCTCTTCTAGGTGGGGCTCATGCTGGACCAGTGATCACTGTCTTCTTGGTGCTGCGGGTGGTCCTCTTCTAGGTGGGGCCCATGCTGGTCCAGTGATACCTGTGCTCCTGGTGCTGCGGGTGGTCCTCTTCTAGGTGGGGCCCATGCTGTACCAGTGATCCCTGTCTTCCTGGTGCTGTGGGTGGTCCTCTTCTAGGTGGGGCTCATGCTGGACCAGTCATCACTGTCCTCCTGGTGCTGTGGGTGGTCCTCTTCTAGGTGGGGCTCATGCAGGTCCAGAGATCCCTGTCCTCCTGGTGCTGTGGGTGGTCTTCTTCTAGGTGGGGCCCATGCTGGTCCGGAGAACCATGTCCTCCTGGTGCTGTAGGTGGTCCTCTTCTAGGTGGGGCCCGTGCTGGTCCTGAGATCACTGTCTTCCTGCTGCTGCGGGTGGTCCTCTATTAGGTGGGGCCCATGCTGGTCCAGTAATCCCTGTCTTCCTGGTGCTGTGGGTGGTCCTCTTCTAGGTGGAGCTCATGCTGGTCCAGAGATCACTGTCTTCCTGCTGCTGCGGGTGGTCCTCTAATAGGTGGGGCCCATGTTGGTCCAGTGATCACTGTCCTCCTGGTGCTGCGGGTGGTCCTCTTCTAGGTGGGGCTCATGCTGGACCAGTGATCACTGTCTTCTTGGTGCTGCGGGTGGTCCTCTTCTAGGTGGGGCTCATGCTGGTCCAGAGATCACTGTCTTCCTGCTGCTGCGGGTGGTCCTCTTCTAGGTGGGGCCCATGCTGGTCCAGTGATCACTGTCCTCCTGGTGCTGCGGGTGGTCCTCTTCTAGGTGGGGCTCATGCTGGACCAGTGATCACTGTCTTCTTGGTGCTGCGGGTGGTCCTCTTCTAGGTGGGGCTCATGCTGGACCAGTGATCACTGTCCTCTTGGTGCTGCGGGTGGTCCTCTTCTAGGTGGGGCTCATGCTGGTCCAGTGATCCCTGTCTTCCTGGTGCTGTGGGTGGTCCTCTTCTAGGTGGGGCCCATGCTGGTCCAGTGATCCCTGTGCTCCTGGTGCTGCGGGTGGTCCTCTTCTAGGTGGGGCTCATGCTGTACCAGTGATCTGGTGGGCAAACTAGCAGGGCCTACACGACCCAGCTCATCTGGCTTCATGGATGGAGTTTCTGAATTTGATCAACTTTTCAGGCATTTGTTTTACATTAACCCCAGCCTATGGACAACCTCTCTGAAAAAATATTATTCATATCCCTAGGATGCAAAATGTCAAAATGTTTCAGCAAAGTACTGCACAAATATTGATCCATATTAGGACATAACCCCGAATGTGTTTGTTGCAAGCATGGTTTCATGTGTCCTTAGGACATAAGAAGTGAATGATTTAATACAAGTTGGGGTTTGCAAAGCAGCAAAGTCCAATGACTCGCAGCTTTGTGGATTTAAATGTACAAAAGCTTCCTCAAGTGTAATGCTTGCACAGTTTCCATAATTAAAAGGGAGGCCCCTTCATCCTGCATTGATTGCAGTGGAAATGTGTTCCTGCGGGTGGACCGACTGATGCTGCTTGTCAGAGATCCCGCTTCAGAGAGTGTACTCGCAGTATGTCCTGCGCCCCAACCTGCGACCCTCACACCATCCACTGCTCAATGGTCCCTTTTTCATGGTCTCTCTCATTGAATGTTCTCAGGGCTCCAGATCTACCTGTGCCCTATCCTATCACCTGGCCCATCCTCCACCAGACCATGATGACAGATGTGTTAACACTGGGGCACATCAGCAACAACCGGCGATAGTTATCGCTAAGCGCACTTAGCGCTAGGATAATTATCGCGGCTATCGCTGGATTTTATCGCAGAGCCAGTGCTATCAGTGATGCTTATCTCCAGAGCGATAAAAATCCAAGCGATAGCTGATGGATATGCGATTATCGCTGGAAATCCAGCAATATTCGCACAGCCATTGGCGTTAGCTTGGTGATAGGCCGGGGCAGCCTTAGCCATAATATCCACCTTCCATTGGATATTATGGCTAAGTCAGATTAAAAGCAGGTGCAAGAAAAGTAGCGATAAGCGCGGTGAGCGTTACTTTTCTTATCACTCTGCAGGTTAGCGTGAAGCTAGATAATTGGAGAAATGTCGGTTAGCGACATCTCTCAAGTTATTTGGGGGGGGAATGCCCACTTTGCATCTCATTAGAGATGCAAAGCTGGGCCTTCAATAAACAGGCGCTGAGGCATGGATTCACGCGATAGCATGACCTTGCTGATATTGCAATAAAATTATGACTGCATTTTGCCCAAAAACGGACGCTAAAGCAGAGATAATTTTATCGCAGCGCTTTGTTGATAATATGCCCTTATAGAAGCTAAAAAGAGGCTGAATCTTCGACACCGCTCAATATGCAGAGTGTCACTAGGGCGTTACATTGTCATTGTTTGCTGGATGATTCTCTCTAGGACATATTATTGTGTTTGACACAAGCTTGTGAAAGCATAATTCCAGGCACCCCATGCCTTAACCTTGAAGGTTTTTTAATAGAAAGATATGATACTAGGCTGGAACATTGGCTAAGTTGGATATGAGTTCCCAGCGTACTCAAAAGGTGTCACTAGACCAAAACTTTTTTTCTAATCAAACTTTATTGGTTTTGACAAAAACAAAAGAAACACAAGAGCATGATAATTCATTACAACACATCCACATAGCACGTTTTCAAACTCACCCTTGTTCCCCAATTTAGAGAATCTCCGAGTGCTCTGCACATCGGACCCTTGCGTCCACTTCTAGTCGGGCAGGGTCACCTCATTTTGTCAGTCCCATCCGTTGACCCCATGCACGATGATACTTGGAAGGACATCCCCTCGCCACACACAATGGTTTTTCCTGCATGGCACACCAATCCACCCCCCTGCGCCATGTAGAGAGAGTCAGCGGGAGGGATCTTGTTATGTTATGTTATCTGTGTCTTTTATAGCGCTCGGCTACTCCAAGGAGTGTCCCTGCACTTTTATTTTTAACCTGTAACAGAGAACACAACAGGGCAAATAAAAAAGAGACCAGAAATCAAAAGAGAGAGCAAATCTAGAGAGTAAAAAGCCAAGTTTTAAGGCCTTTCCTAAAAGCTAACAGGTTGGAAGTGCTACGCAGTGACACGGGCAGAGTGTTCCATAGCTGTGGTACCAACAGCCTGAAAGACCGGCCCCCAATGCGTGCCCTTTTTACCCGAGGAACCACGGCAAGGAACAAAGACTCGGATCTCAGGGATCGGGCAGGATGGTAGAAAACTAGCCTCTTTTGAGGATATTTCGCTCCAGAAGCATAGAGAGCCTTATGCGCCAAGGTCAAGGCCTTAAAAACTATCCGCTTCTGGATAGGTAGCCAATGGAGTGACTGCAGGAGGCTAGAGGTTCTGGCTCGCCCATGAAGGCCCAAAATGGCCCGTGCTGCCGAGTTCTGATCCACCTCTTCAGAGTATCTCTTGCAAGCAGCCGTTGCAAGAGATACTCCGGCAGGCCGGTATAAAGGACATTGGAGTAGTCAAATCTCGAGCCAATTAAGGCCTGAACCGTAATCTTCCTGTGATCTTCCGGGAGCAGAGGAAGAAACTTACGGAGCATCCTGAGTAGGCCAAAGCATGTACCCGTTAGGCCCAGAATCTGGGATCTCAACATCTTTTCAGCTGGTCACTATGTCTCGCTTTACCACCATGGTGGCCACCCCCAGGAGTGTTCTGTCAGCTCTGGAGTCATCCAGACCCTCCATAACTCCAGCATCAGGACCACTGGGACCAGAATTGGGTCAGAGCAGTCCAGGACCAGGGCATGGGGAAAACATCTGCAGGTGCTGTCAGCTCTGAAATCCATAACTCCCAGGACCAGAGCATGGGGTAAACATCTGCAGGTTCTGTCAGCTCTGGAATCCATAACTCACAGCATCAGGACCGCTGGGACCAGTATTGGGTCAGAGCCACCCAGGCCCAGAGCATGTGGTAAACATCTGCAGGTGCTGTCAGCTCTGGAATCCATAACTCCCAGGCCCAGAGCATGTGGTAAACATCTGCAGGTTCCGTCAGCTCTGGAGTCCATAACTCCAGCATCAGGACCACTGGGACCAGTATTGGGTCAGAGCAGTCGAGGACCAGAGCATGTGGTAAACATCTGCAGGTTCCGTCAGCTCTGGAGTCCATAACTCCAGCATCAGGACTACGGGGACCAGTATTGGGTCAGAGCCGTCCAGGACCAGAGCATGGGGTAAACATCTGCAGGTTCCGACAGCTCTGGAGTCCATAACTCCCAGGACCAGAGCATGTGGTAAACATCTGCAGGTTCTGTCAGCTCTGGAGTCCATAACTCCAACATCAAGACTACCGGGACCAGTATTGGGTAAAAGCCGCCCATGACCAGAGCATGTGGTTAACATCTGCAGGTTCCGTCAGCTCTGGAGTCCATAACTCCAGCATCAGGACCCCTGGGACCAGTATTGGGTAAGAGCCGTCCAGGACAAGAGCATGGGGTAAACATCTGCAGGGTCCGACAGCTCTGGAGTCCATAACTCCCAGGACCAGAACATAGGGTAAACATCTGCAGGTTCCGTCAGCTCTGGAGTCCATAACTCCAGCATCAGGACTACGGGGACCAGTATTGGGTAAGAGCCGTCCAGGACCAGAGCATGTGGTAAACATCTGCAGGTTCTGTCAGCTCTGGAGTCCATAACTCCAGCATCAGGACTACGGGGACCAGTACTGGGTCAGAGCAGTCCAGGACCAGAGCATGGGGTAAACATCTGCAGGGTCCATCAGCTCTGGAGTCATTAACTCCCAGGACCAGAGCATGGGGTAAACATCTGCAGGTTCCATCAGCTCTGGAGTCCATAACTCCAGCTTCAGGACTACGGGGACCAGTATTGGGTAAGAGCCATCCAGGACCAGAGCATGTGGTAAACATATGCAGGTTCCGTCAGCTCTGGAGTCCATAACTCCCAGCGTCAGGACCGCTGGGACCAGTACTGGGTCAGAGCAGAGACGTCCAGGACCAGAGCATGGGGTAAACATCTGCAGGTTCCGTCAGCTCTGGAGTCCATAACTCCAGCATCAGGACTACGGGGACCAGTACTGGGTCAGAGACGTCCAGGACCAGAGCATGGGGTAAAGATCTGCAGGTTCCGTCAGCTCTGGAGTCCATAACTCCAGCATCAGGACTACGGGGACCAGTACTGGGTCAGAGCAGTCCAGGACCAGAGCATGTGGTAAACATCTGCAGGTTCAGTCGGCTCTGGAGTCCATAACTCCAGCATCAGGACCACGGGGACCAGTACTAGGTCAGAGACGTCCAGGACCAGAGCATGGGGTAAACATCTGCAGGGTCCATCAGCTCTGGAGTCCATAACTCTCAGGACCAGAGCATGGGGTAAACATCTGCAGGTTCCATCAGCTCTTGAGTCCATAACTCCAGCTTCAGGACTACGGGGACCAGTATTGGGTAAGAGCCGTCCAGGACCAGAGCATGTGGTAAACATCTGCAGGTTCCGTCAGCTCTGGAGTCCATAACTCCCAGCGTCAGAACCGCTGGGACCAGTATTGGGTCAGAGCCGTCCAGGACCAGAGCATGGGGTAAACATCTGCAGGTTCTGTCAGCTCTGGAGTCCATAACTCCCAGCATCAGGACCGCTGGGACCAGTATTGGGTCAGAGCCGTCCAGGACCAGACTATGGGGTAAACATCTGCAGGTTCCGACAGCTCTGGAGTCCATAACTCCAGCATCAGGACCACTGGGACCAGTATTGGGTCAGAGCCGTCCAGGACCAGAGCATGGGGTAAACATCTGCAGGTTCTGTCAGCTCTGGAGTCCATAACTCCCAGCATCAGGACCACTGGGACCAGTATTGGGTCAGAGAAGTCGAGGACCAGAGCATGTGGTGAACATCTGCAGGTTCTGTCAGCTCTGGAGTCCATAACTCCAGCATCAGGACTACGGGGACCAGTATTGGGTCAGAACAGTCCAGGACCAGGGCATGTGGTGAACATCTGCAGGTTCCATCAGCTCTGGAGTCTATAACTCCCAGCATCAGGACCGCTGGGACCAGTATTGGGTCAGAGCCGTCCAGGACCAGAGCATGGGGTAAACATCTGCAGGTTCCAACAGCTCTGGAGTCCATAACTCCCAGGACCAGAGCATGGGGTAAACATCTGCAGGTTCCGTCAGCTCTGTAGTCCATAACTCCAGCGTCAGGACCCCCGTGACCAGTATTAGGTCACAGCAGAGACGTCCAGGACCAGAGCATGGGGTAAACATCTGCAGGTTCTGTCAGCTCTGGAGTCCATAACTCCAGCATCAGGACTACGGGGACCAGTCCTGGGTCAGAGCAGTCCAGGACCAGAGCATGTGGTAAACATCTGCAGGGTCCACCAGCTCTGGAGTTCATAACTCCCAGGACCAGAACATGGGGTAAACATCTGCAGGTTCCATCAGCTCTGGAGTCCATAACTCCAGCTTCAGGACTACGGGAACCAGTATTGGGTAAGAGCCGTCCAGGACCAGAGCATGTGGTAAACATCTGCAGGTTCCGCCAGCTCTGGAGTCCATAACTCCCAGCGTCAGGACCGCTGGGACCAGTATTGGGTCAGAGCCGTCCAGGACCAGAGCATGTGGTAAACATCTGCAGGTTCTGTCAGCTCTGGAGTCCATAACTCCAGCGTCAGGACCGCTGGGACCAGTATTGGGTCAGAGCCGTCCGGGACCAGAGCATGGGGTAAACATCTGCAGGTTCTGTCAGCTCTGGAGTCCATAACTCCAGCATCAG
Source organism: Lissotriton vulgaris (assembly GCF_964263255.1). NCBI lineage: Eukaryota > Metazoa > Chordata > Amphibia > Caudata > Salamandridae > Lissotriton > Lissotriton vulgaris. The sequence goes on from NW_028244846.1 coordinate 428,385, forward strand.
GACCACTGGGACCAGTATTGAGTCAGAACATTCCAGGACCAGAGCATGGGGTAAACATCTGCAGGTTCTGTCAGCTCTGGAGTCCATAACTCCAGCATCAGGACCGCTGAGACCAGTATTGAGTCAGAACATTCCAGGACCAGAGCATGGGGTAAACATCTGCAGGTTCCGTCAGGTCTGGAGTCCATAACTCCAGCATCAGGACCGCTGGGACCAGTATTGAGTCAGAACATTCCAGGACCAGAGCATGGGGTAAACATCTGCAGGTTCCGTCAGCTCTGGAGTCCATAACTCCAGCATGAGGACCACTGGGACCAGTATTGGGGCAGAGCCGTCCAGGACCAGAGCATGGGGTAAACATCTGCAGGTTCTGTCAGCTCTGGAGTCCATAACTCCAGCATCAGGACTACGGGGACCAGTATTGGGTCAGAACAGTCCAGGACTAGGGCATTTGGTGAACATCTGCAGGTTCCGACAGCTCTGGAGTCCATAACTCCCAGGACCAGAGCATAGGGTAAACATCTGCAGGTTCCGTCAGCTCTGGAGTCCATAACTCCAGCATCAGGACTACGGGGACCAGGATTGGGTAAGAGCCGCCCAGGACCAGAGCATGGGGTAAACATCTGCAGGTTCTGTCAGCTCTGGAGTCCATAACTCCAGCATCAGGACTACGGGGACCAGTATTGGGTCACAGCAGAGACGTCCAGGACCAGAGCATGGGGTAAACATCTGCAGGGTCCATCAGCTCTGGAGTCCATAACTCCCAGGACAAGAACATGGGGTAAACATCTGCAGGTTCCATCAACTCTGGAGTCCATAACTCCAGCATCAGGACTACGGGGACCAGTATTGGGTAAGAGTCATCCAGGACCAGAGCATGTGGTAAACATCTGCAGGTTCTGTCAGCTTCGGAGTCCATAACTCCAGCATCAGGACTACGGGGACCAGTATTGGGTCAGAACAGTCCAGGACCAGGGCATGTGGTGAACATCTGCAGGTTCCATCAGCTCTGGAGTCCATAACTCCAGCGTCAGGACCGCTGGGACCAGTATTGTGTAAGAGCCGTCCAGGACCAGAGCATGGGGTAAACATCTGCAGGTTCTGTCAGCTCTGGAGTCCATAACTCCCAGCATCTGGACCGCTGGGACCAGTATTGGGTCAGAGCAGTCGAGGACCAGAGCATGGGGTAAACATCTGCAGGTTCTGTCAGCTCTGGAGTCCATAACTCCCAGGACCAGAACATGGGGTAAACATCTGCAGGTTCCGTCAGCTCTGGAGTCCATAACTCCAGCATCAGGACTACCGGGACCAGTATTGGGTCAGATCCGTCCAGGACCAGAGAATGTGGTAAACATCTGCAGGTTCCGTCAGCTCTGGAGTCCATAACTCCCAGGACCAGAACATGGGGTAAACATCTGCAGGTTCCGTCAGCTCTGGAGTCCATAACTCCAGCATCAGGACTACCGGGACCAGTATTGGGTCAGATCCGTCAAGGACCAGAGAATGTGGTAAACATCTGCAGGGTCCATCAGCTCTGGAGTCCATAACTCCCAGGACCAGAACATGGGGTAAACATCTGCAGGTTCCGTTAGCTCTGGAGTCCATAACTCCAGCATCAGGACTTCCGGGACCAGTATTGGGTCAGATCCGTCCAGGACCAGAGAATGTGGTAAACATCTGCAGGTTCCGTCAGCTCTGGAGTCCATAACTCCAGCATCAGGACCGCTGGTACCAGTATTGGGTCAGAGCCGCCCAGGACCAGAGCATGTGGTAAACATCTGCAGGTTCCGTCAGCTCTGGAGTCCATAACTCCCAGGACCAGAGCATGGGGTAAACATCTGCAGGTTCCGTCAGCTCTGGAGTCCATAACTCCAGCATCAGGACTACGGGGACCAGTATTGGGTGAGAGCCGTCCAGGACCAGGGCATGTGGTAAACATCTGCAGGTTCCGTCAGCTCTGGAGTCCATAACTCCAGCATCAGGACTACGGGGACCAGTATTGGGTGAGAGCCGTCCAGGACCAGGGCATGTGGTGAACATCTGCAGGTTCCGTCAGCTCTGGAGTCCATAACTCCCAGCATCAGGACCGATGGGACCAGTATTGGGTGAGAGCCGTCCAGGACCAGGGCATGTGGTGAACATCTGCAGGTTCCGTCAGCTCTGGAGTCCATAACTCCAGCATCAGGACTACGGGGACCAGTATTGGGTCAGATCCGTCCAGGACCAGAGAATGTGGTAAACATCTGCAGGTTCTGTCAGCTCTGGAGTCCATAGCTCCAGCATCAGGACTACCGGGACCAGTATTGTGTCAGAGCGGTCCAGGACCAGAGCATGTGGTAAACATCTGCAGGTTCTGTCAGCTCTGGAGTCCATAACTCCAGCATCAGGACTACGGGGACCAGGATTGGGTAAGAGCCGTCCAGGACCAGAGCATGGGGTAAACATCTGCAGGTTCCTTTGGCTCTGGAGTCCATTACTCCAGCGTCAGGACCACTGGGACCAGTATTGGGTCAGAGCAGTCCAGGACCAGGGCATGGGGTAAACATCTGCAGGTTCTGTCGCACAGCGCAGACGAGGCCATAACTTAGATGTTATTTAAGACGCGGGCTGTCACTAAGCCATAACATTGACAGTGTTTGCAATATCGTCATTAGGACATAACGCTTTACATGAGGCGTCATTAGGCTATAGCATGTATGTGTTTTGATCCTATATCATTGATTGCTGGTTCAAGCAGAATGTGAAAGATGCCCTCACACACAGGCAGTGTTCTAACTCCCTTTTAATCAGTACATGTTTAGTTTGTGAGGCTGGTTTGGTTGCACTGTGGTTGTGCAGACACAGTAGCAGCAAAAGAACACGGGCCTGTGTCTGCAAAGAACAGCCCTTGAGAGTTTAATTGAAAAGATGTACCCAGCGGTGGGCAACAACGAGACCCGGGCATCGATGAGGGACACAATGCAGTTTAATTCTGTATCATGGAGGGGGCAGGGCGGGGGGTTCCTCCCTCAGTAACGCGGAACCACAAAATATATTCAAGTGCCCATTTCTTTTTAACTCAGGGGCATATTAGCAAGGAATTGCGATATTTATCGCAAAACGCGCTTTGCGAGTTTATTGTTATTGCTGCCTATCGCTGGATATGTTAGCGGAGAAAACGTGCTATTAGCAGCATTTATCTCTATTGTGCTAATATATTCAGCGATAGCGGCAAAATGCCTGAGTATCGCTAGAAATCCAGCGATATTAACGCATTAACGCCAATGGGGACTTAACCTGACAATTCACCTCGCATTGGATAAACAGGTAAGTCATGTTTTTAGCAGACTTTAGATTCTAGCGATAATCGCGCTTAGTGCGAATTTTTTTATTGCTTTGCCTGCCTTGCTAATAGGCGATAGCTGTGTTAGCGACTGCTTTCAGTCGCTAACAGTTTGGGTACGCCCACTTTGCATGTCATTAGCGATAAATATCACTGACATGCAAAGCGGGCCCCAAACTGGTCGCTATCGCCTAAAAGCTGTCGCTAACTGCTGTTAGCTACAGCTTGCTGATAGGGCGATAAAAATATTGCTGCTAAAGCGGCGATATGGCCCTTGCTAATAGGCCCCTTATATTTCGTAAAGACATCGTGAAGGATACGAAGAATCGGGTCTGGCCTTTCTGTGTTTAACAAGTTACGCTTCAGCAGCAGCAAATCAGTTCGAATTCGAAAATTCGGCGCATTTCCTGCAAAAGAAAATACACAGCAGGCGGACCCCCACCGAGACTGTATGCTACTTTTGATAAAACAGGTTTCTTTATTAAGAAGGGCATGGCGTCTAGAATAATTTAACCTTCATAAATACCTCGAGGTACATGCATGAATGTAGGCAAAAGCCAAGCAGTTTTTCCTGTCAAGTATATAAAATGCGTACCCTTGATACATTGGCTTAAAGTCGCAGTAGGTGTTTCCCTGAGGGCTGCAAGAAAGCCTGTTGTCGTTTCGATTTACGAGCCGTGACACTTAAACGCGGGAGTACTTTAGGTTGTGTGTGGTGCAAAAGCGATTCGGATCGGAGCGTGCAGGCTTTGTTTGGAATATTTAATATAAAAAAAGGGGGTCAGAGGTAGCTAAAAGGCACTGTATTACCCTTAAATAAGTTGAGACTGCTACATATACTGAAATGTTAACTGGTGGAGCAATTTGTACTGAATAAATTAGCGAGGGATGGCCACATGTTTCAGTTGGTGAAGAGGAACACAGCGAATAATTAACAGAGCACAGTACACATAGTGATTTACATTTGTGCATATACCCACAGGTATGGAAGAGGTGTGGCGCAGCGGCTAGGGTGCCTGACTCCGGACCACGGGGTTCACGGCTCGATCCCCGTCTCCGGTGGCAGGTCTGCCCAGCACCGTGTGACTCTGGGCAATAGCTGGCTTAATCTTACCGAGGGCCCCCAGTGCCTGGACACCTCTCTGGAGGTAGCTGTGCGCTTTACAAATGCTAGCTTTTCATTTCATTATAGGTTGAGGGGCTGCAACTGCATGTGATTATAGGGTGTAGGGTATGTGGCTAACAGCTGGAGCATACCCCTTGGACGTGGTTTACCGGTACGAATGCTGATGGCAACCACCTGGTAAATATACCATGACTGCTAAGTGGCATAAGTTACCCTTTGGGCAAAGATGCCTGGTAACATTTTAATGTTTTTAAGATGTCCTCACTGTTTGGCATTTTCTTTGTCTCTTTTCTATGTTTGTCAGTCAATCTAGGCTCAGATTGAAACTTTAGTGAGCTGAAGACCGGCCCGAGCCCTGATGAAATTGCTGCAAGGTATTTGCAATGAAACATGTTGACGTTTTCATACCCAAAGTGGTCCGCAGCATTTTGTTCTCTTTTTAGGTCTCGCCTACGCAGCGCGGATGCGCTGCATAGGAAAAACACCTGTAGCAATCGCTAGGGTGTTTGTCCCAAAATCGTGCACGAGTTGCATAGCCTTCAATGGCAATGCATGCACGTTTGGCGATTCCCTTCCCGCAAGGGAATCTTGCAGGCCCCCTCCTCTCTCCCCTCCCCCTGCTGCCGCGCGTGCTTGTCTTATATGTCTGGCCTGCCAAAGGTAAGCTAAATGTCCTTGAAGTCTCTATTGAGCACGAGTGTGGTCTTCAGTGTACTTATTATTTCACTACCTTCAGGAACTTTTGCCTCCCTCAGACACTTCTTTTTGTGGGAGGGGTAGCGGGGCAAGGCATGTTACTGACATCAGTTTCCCTCTCCTTCATACTAAATCTTTGATGAAGAGGGATATTCAAATTGGAAATTAGCTGCCAGTTCTGTACACAGGCACAGTGAAAGCATCCAGTTTCTCCAAAAGCATTCAGTGGTGTTAGTCTTGCCTGTGCCATGGTTGAGTCCTGCTTCAAAGGAGCATGCATGGTGTTTGTCAAGGCACTGTTTTAAAAGCAGTGGTGTTGGCCCTTTAGGAATGCTGATGGTCTGTACTCCCTTCTTCCTGGAGATGTTTCCACAGGCTAAGTAAGGCTGCTTCTCTTCCATGCAACAGAGGGAACCCTGACTGACGGAGCTCCGGGAGGAAGTACTGTTCAGCATTTTCTGCAACTACTCCTTTTCCGTTTACTTCAATAGGTTTCATTGACTCTCTTGAGACGCGCTCGATGTTAGATGATAGTTACTCTATCTAGTAGGGTCCCGCTGTGATCATATCAATGCACATTGGAAGACACTGGTACCATGAAGCACGCTCTATGGGATTCATCATTAGAGGGGAAATTGTCAGCACTCCAGGAACAAATGTTTTACACGGATTCTGAAACAAAGACTTGTTTTTCTGGCACTTGGAAATGTGAACGGTATTCCAAATGATTGAACCCCATGCTGCTGCTAAAGGTTGCCTTTCTTTGGGGGTTGGTTTGTAAGGCTCAAAGTGGCTGGGGCTTTGTTATACTGCTTGATCATGTATATCGCAGACCTGCCTGCCATCCTGTAAATACTTTTTAGAATCATATCGTCCACTTTCATTTCAGAGCCCCAATACCTTCAACAATGGCGTCCTACTTCCTGGGGCTTAAGAACATATAAGCATCAGCTTCCCGAAGAATAATTTATTATTGTGGGCCAATGCGTATGTCTGTAGTTCCTAACATCCAACAATGTACCAAGGATTAACCAAGAGTGAAGGGAGTCACTCCTGCGTTGTGTAGCATGCAACTTCAATAGAAGATTCTATCAGTCAAATGACTTGCACAGGTGGAATTGTTTTTTGGACTTGATAAAACCACGATGTTTCGCATGAATAAGTAGACTCCACCATTTTAGAATGTATATAGTTTTCGTTGTCAATTGAAATTTTTCACAAAATGCCTAAACTCTCTCACAGCACTCTCTCACAGACTCTCTCTCACAGACACTCTCTCACAGACTCTCTCTCACAGACTCTCTCTCACAGACACTCTCTCACAGACTCTCAGACACTGTCTCACAGACACTCTCTCACAAACTCTCACAGACACACTCTCACAGACACTCGCTCGCAGACACTCTCTCACAGACACTCTCTCACAGACACTCTCACAGGCACTCTCACATAGACTCTCACAGGCACTCTCTCACAGACACTCTCTCACACTCTCTCACAGACTCTCACAGACACTCTCTCACAGACTCTCACAGAAACTCTCTCACAGACACTCTAACAGACTACCTCTCACAGACTCACTCTCACAGACTCACTCTCCCACTCTCTCTCACTGATTGACTCACTCTCACTGACTGACTCACTCTCTCCCACTGACCGACTCACTCTCTCTCACTGACTGACTCTTTCTCACTGACTGACTCTCTCACTGACTCTCTCGCACTGACTTTCTCTCACGGACTTTCTCACATGGACTCTCTCTCACTGACTGACTCTCTCTCACTGACTAACTCTTTCTCACTGACTGACTGACTCTCTCTCACTGACCGACTGACTCTCGCTAAAAGACTGACTCACTCACTCTCACTGACTGACTATCTCACTGACGCACTCTTTTTCACTCACTGACTGACTTACTCTCTCACTCTCATTCACTCTCACTGACTGACTCTCACTCTCACTGACTCTCTCACTGACTCTCTCTCTCTCACTGACTGACTGACTCTCTCACTCTCACTGACTGATTGACTCTCTCCCTCACTCTCACTGACTGACTGACTGACTGACCTTCACCCTCCTGTTATTTATGCCCCCATAACAAACAAAAACACAACAAGCAACCATTGGGACAGGCAGATACAAGTTGCCAGCATCGAAAGGACAAAAACAATTCAAGACATTATTTTTAATACTTTTTTAATATGGTTGTTTAGTTTTAAATAATGCTTTTTTGGTCATATCTAAGGTAACAAAAATGCTTCTGACACCTCTTTATTATAACTTTTCAGCATGCTGCAACCTTCTGTACAGCACAGCTTAAAGACATAGGTAAAGTCAATATCTCTGGCTAAACACTTATAAGTTCCCAAAGGTAAGACCTATTGGCTATACCAATGCTTGTTTAATTTGAGTGGGCTCACAGCTTCTAATAAAGGAGGCTTATTTGCCAGTTAGTCCCAACTCATTTAAGCTTGGAGAAGTGAGGTTACCTTTCTCTCACTATGGGCTCCAAGAGGGATAGGTCCCCTGCATGGCTTTGGAGAGGACGCACCGCTGCCTCCAGGTCCCCATAGTGAGTTCCCGGTGATTTTAGTCCATTAACCTATCACCTTCCAGGAAGCGTTGCATGTCTGCCAGCCCTATGTAGCAGTGTCCTTTCGCCCCTCCATGCGGGACATGGGCAACGTGTGTGTGTTTGACATATGTGTAAGCGGTGGGATGTTCATGCAACAGTGATGCTACATGTGTCTGTGGCTGCCCAGGAATCCAATTCATCTCCTGATCTGGAGTGGAATTCAGTGGGAGAGACCCTCCGTCAGCCATGTGACTCACAAGGATCCTTCAAAGCGGGGGCGTGGTTAAGGCTCAATGCGAGATGGCTGCCTGATGAAGGAGCTCCGCAGGCCAGGCGCCAATATCCTGAAAATACCATTTACCGAGTGTAGCCCGGCTCTCTAAAACCTGGGATACCAACGGCCAGAGTGCCTGATCCCGGTCTGGTTGACCGAAATCCGCAGAAATCTGCTCGAACCGGAGAAGCCGAAATGTGGAAAAGGCAGAAGAAAAATGTCCACCAGACTCCGAGCGGAATCTGAGTGAACTGAGCTGGCAGCGGAGAGCGACGACACCCGCTGGGCCATTACCGAGGGTGTGGAGCCAAAAGAAGAAGAAAGGAATTGCAGGGGCAATTGTACTGCTTTGTGGCAGCCGGCTGAGCGAAGGGCTGGAAGGGGCAGCTCACTATCAGAAGCTGTGGGCAGTGACTGGAGCTCAGCGATCCCTGGAGGGATCTAATCCCTTGGGGATTGCTGCGAAGAGATAGGTGGCTGCGGTGAGGGGGTGACAGCGACCTTTGGTGCAGAGGATACACGCCGGGGAAGAGGTGAGTGAGGTGGGGCCTACTCGCAGTGCTGGTGCATAGCGATGCTGACCTACGCGGCGAGACCTGAGCCTCAACTGGCACTGGTGCCATACGGCGCCCAGGCGTGGCGGTGTGTGCCGGCTGGCCCCTGCTGGAATATGGGGCTTTGCCTGCTCCTTCCACCTGAGGGGCTCCTAGCTGAGCCAATTGGCAAGGGGGGAGGTGATTTGAAGTGGGCTGTGGGTGGCATTTGGCTTCTCCTTGCAACCAAGGTGGGGGGCTGCCTTGTCACTGTGCGGGCCTGCTGGGTCTCCTCTCTCTTGCGTTGTGGTGCTATCTGGGTCCCCTGCGCTGTCACCTCAGGGAAGAGTGAGGACACTTTGGATCCTGGATGTGCCTATCAAAGCTGGACAACGTTAGGGCGGGAGAGGGATCGCGCAGTAGTAACGGCGAATGCAGGTGCGAGGGGGACGCTGTGCATCATCTACCACTTTAGGCGGAAGCCTAGTGTGAGGAGCTGAGTGTGAGATCCGACTCGGTCGCCGGACTATATTGCTGCGCCAACTCCTTTCCACCACGCACTCATACCAAACTCCTCATGACATAGTGGGAGAGTGCTGGGGTACTAACAAACTAAATTGCTCCAGCTACTGTGCCACATACCTTGGTATAGAGTGGAGGAGCTGCTTCCATGATTCAGGACAATTCCGCGCAAAACAGACGTCTCAGGAGCTGTCACCTGGAGTCACAGCTGGGCTGATACACGGCGACACAGAGCATAGTGGGGTGACATATTGCACAGGCGGGCACGTCTGCCTACACCACCGGTGTTTCAAGACCATGGGGAAGACTGATCCCAAGCAACCCAAGATTCCATTTAAGAGTAATGACAAACAGGCACCATGGACTCGTCGTCGGAGACAGGTTCTGCTCAAGCCCCTGGCGACACAGTGGACAACTCTGAAGAAGACATGAGATCTATATTACTAGAGGTGCGCTCTGGACTTAAAACTATTGATGGTAGGATAGATGCCCTCACTTCCAGCCTTGATGCTGTTAGGAAAAAAGCTGGATGTCCATGAAACTCGGCTTGATGTTCTGGAGAATAGGCTGTGTGATACACAGGACTCTCAGGCGGAGTCGAGATCGCAAATCCTTAGTATGGAGAAGGTGCTGGCTGCAATTAGGGTGAAAAATGAAGACTTGGAGTCGCATTCCTGAAGGACCAACCTCCAAATTCTTGGCCTTCCAGAAGCGGCTGCTATCTCTGGTGGGGCAGTGTGTAGCACAAGCTGCAGAGGGTAGGAGTGTGCATGTTAGTGCTTGTGTTGTTACTGTCATTGGCGGCGCTGGCGGGGGCAGTGTGTGACACAAGCTGCAGAGGGTAGTAGTGTGAATGTTAGTGCTTGTGTTGTTATTGTTATTGGCGGGGCTGGCGGGGGCAGTGTGCGGCACAAGCTGCAGAGGGTAGGCGCTTTTTCAAAAAGGTGCAACTGAAGTTGCTGAGGGATATGGCGTTTACCTGGGCAAAACAAAGGAAATCTTTGAATTTCGGATACTATACAGCTATGGCTCCTATCTGGGAGTCACCGGGCTCTCCAGAGTAGACCAAGGATGTCCTTGCAAAGCCATTGTTGGATGCTGACATAAAATACTGGTCCCAGTTAATGCCCGAGGGGTCGTTGTTAAGATGGGATGAGATTTCGGTTTTGACTGAGAGCAATTTATCCGAATTTAAATATCTCCAAATTAAGAGCTGGAGTCAGGCTGTGGGGTCAGTAGTGGGAGTAACGAATGTCTTGGAGAAACTGCTTCAGGGGAAGAGCAGCAAGGTAAAGACAGCAACTTTGTATTGGACTATCTTGGAAGCAGAGGATGGTCATTGCATCTTGCCAGTCCAGCTATGGGGAGACCACGTTCCTGATAAAGATGCAGATGAACTATGGATAGTATCCTTTGATTTATTACACACCACAGTATCTCCTGCCAATTTAAAACGGAACCATTTGTTTTTTTCTTCACAGAGTATATTGGTCCCCAGCTAAGCTTTCTAAAGTTTCTAAAGGTACTATTCCCTGCTGCCCAAAGTGCCTGCAGGAAAATGCGGATGATCTTCATATGTTTTTAACGTGCCCTGTTTTGCATAATTTTTGCCGTGCGGTATGTGAAGGTATGGACATTTTGTTTAATTTTGACATACAGGTGAGCTCAACACTAATCTTTTTTGACATCTTTTCTAATTATGAATCACTTTCTCGAGACATAACAAGCTGTCGTTATATTTAATTATACTCGCTCATAGAGAAATTTGTAAATCATGGTTAAAAGATTCCACACCAACCTATTTAGATTGGATTAATGCAATCAAACATACATTAAACCTAGATAGGGTAAACTGGAAAAGGAAAAAACATTGATGGATTCCCTGTATTGCCTGGTTGGATAAGCTGTGAGCATTGACCTAAATTGTCCAATGATTATGCCTTTTTGCAGAACAAAATACCCTGGGATCAGTCCCATGAATGGCAAGATAGAAGAACTATGCAAAACACACCTGGAGAGACAAGGGACTAGGACTTCTCTGATCCCCCTGTAATCAACTTAAACTTCCACAACAGAGAAGTACTAATACAAAGAAAAGACAATAAGTCCTACTTCTTTAAGAGAAAGAGGGTCCATATAACATTACATGTAGGCCCACATAGACACAGTGTTTTTTGATCTTTTAACACCTTGAGGGGTGACAACACATGTCTTAATACTGCCCTCACACACTTTGCAGTGTCATGTTTCATCACTGGGCCGCATCATACACCCAGGTGCAGACCAACATACTGAGTGGAGCGCTACATATTTTTAGATGAAGAGCAAGTGGTGAGATTCAGGGAATTAGAAATGTGGTGAAAACACATACAACACGAACAATAACGTGACGTACTAGACAAACACCAAGGTCAGAGGGCGGGAATGTTGCTACCCCCTGTACTCGGGACCAATATAATACAGTATTTTAAGGTTTAAAACAACCTAAGGGTCCACCTATATAATTTTATTCTGGCTGTGGGCCCCTGGAAGGGTTAAAATCACTAAGGAACCGGGTATATAGGGAGCGTAACGGTCCCTATACCCCCACTGCAGATACCAACGTGTTTCTGCCAAATCTAAGCCCCCATATGGGTGGCACTGGCTTTCATCAGGGTGTTGGTCCCTTTTGTTATGCTCCTTCCCCTAATCGGGTTCTTATTACCTTATAGTCTGTAGGTTATTTTTCTTACACTAGGGTCTCTCCAGGATTTCTGTGAGGGAACCACTTCACGAGTTCATATAAATTCTTTCTGAACCCGGGACGCTGTGTGGACGTACTCTCGCCATCACATAGTCACGAGAAGTACCAGGAATTCTGCCCCCATCAGTCGTCCTCCGCCGATCGACCTTAAAATACTGCATTATATTGGTCCCGAGTACAGGGGGTAGCAACAATCCCGCCCTTTGACCTTGGTGTTTGTCTAGTACGTCACGTTATTGTTCGTGTTGTATGTGTTTTCACCACATTTCTACTTCCCTGAATCTCACCACTTGCTCTTCATCTAAAAATATCTAGCGCTCCACTCAGTGTGTTGGTCTGCACCTGGGTGTATGATGCGGCCCAGTGATGAAGCATGACACTGCAAAGTCTGTGAGGGCAGTATTAAGACATGTGTTGTCACCCCACAAGGTGTTAAAAGATCAAAAAACACTGTGTCTATGTGGGCCTAGATGTAATGTTATATGGACCCTCTTTCTCTTAAAGAAGTAGGACTTATTGTCTTTTCTTTGTATTAGTACTTCTCTGTTGTGTGAGTTAAAGATAGAAGAACTGACAATTTTTTTTTAGGGTATCTGCGGAAAGTGCATCCATTAAGATCTTTGGAGTCCATGATAGGTGGCGGTGTTTATCTGCTGCGTAGCGGATGGTATCGCCAAAATGTACTCTGAGAATATCTTTGCGTATGAGGACCTAAAAAAAAAAAAAGCTGCAGAGAGTAGGAGTGTGACGTTAGTACTTGTGTTGTTACTGTCATTGGCGGTGCTTGCTGGGGCAGTGTGCGGCACAAGCTGCAGACGGTAGGAGTGTTGATGTTAGTGCTTGTGTTGTTACTGTCATTAGCGGTGCTGGCGGGGGCAGTGTGCGGCACCAGCTGCAGAGGGTAGGAGTGTGAATGTTAGTACTAGTGTTGTTACTATCATTGGTGGCGCTGGTGGGGGCAGTGTGTGGCACAAGCTGCAGAGTTTAGGAGTGTGAATGTTAGTACTTGTGTTGTTACTATCATTGGCGGCGCTGCCGGGGGCAGTGTGCAGCACAAGCTGCAGAGGGTAGGAGTGTTGATGTTAGTACTTGTGTTGTTACTATCATTGGTGGCGCTGGCGGGGGCAGTGTGCGGCACAAGCTGCAGAGGGTAGGAGTGTTGATGTTAGTACTTGTGTTGTTACTATCATTGGCGGCGCTGGCGGGGCAGTGTGTGGCACAAGCTGCAGAGGGTAGGAGTGTGAATGTTAGTGCTTGTGTTGTTACTATTATTGGCGGTGCTGGTGGGGGAAGTTTGTGGCACAAGCTGCAGAGGGTAGGAGTGTGAACATTAGTACTTGTGTTGTTACTATCATTGGCGGCGCTGGCGGGGGCAGTGTGTGACACAAGCTGCAGAGGGTAGGAGTGTGAATGTTAGTACTTGTGTTGTTACTGTCATTGGCGGTGCTGGCGGGGGCAGTGTGTGACACAAGCTGCAGAGGGTAGGAGTGTGAATGTTAGTACTTGTGTTGTTACTGTCATTGGCGGTGCTGGCGGGGGCAGTGTGCGGCACAAGCTGCAGAGGGTAGGAGTGTGAATGTTAGTACTAGTGTTGTTACTATCATTGGTGGCGCTGGTGGGGGCAGTGTGTGGCACAAGCTGCAGAGGGTAGGAGTGTGAATGTTAGTGCTTGTGTTGTTACTATCATTGGTGGCGCTGGTGGGGGCAGTGTGCGGCACCAGCTGCAGAGGGTAGGAGTGTGAATGTTAGTACTTGTGTTGTTACTATCATTGGTGGCGCTGGTGGGGGCAGTGTGTGGCACGAGCTGCAGAGTTTAGGAGTGTGAATGTTAGTTCTTGTGTTGTTACTATCATTGGCGGCGCTGGCGGGCCAGTGTGCGGCACCAGCTGCAGAGGGTAGGAGTGTTGATGTTAGTACTTGTGTTGTTGCTATCATTGGTGGCGCTGGCGGGGGCAGTGTGTGGCACAAGCTGCAGAGGGTAGGAGTGTGAATGTTAGTGCTTGTGTTGTTACTATCATTGGTGGCGCTGGTGGGGGCAGTGTGCGGCACCAGCTGCAGAGGGTAGGAGTGTGAATGTTAGTACTTGTGTTGTTACTATCATTGGTGGCGCTGGTGGGGGCAGTGTGTGGCACGAGCTGCAGAGTTTAGGAGTGTGAATGTTAGTTCTTGTGTTGTTACTATCATTGGCGGCGCTGGCGGGCCAGTGTGCGGCACCAGCTGCAGAGGGTAGGAGTGTTGATGTTAGTACTTGTGTTGTTACTATCATTGGCGGCGCTGGCGGGGCAATGTGTGGCACAAGCTGCAGTGGGTAGGAGTGTGAATGTTAGTACTTGTGTTGTTACTATCATTGGCGGCACTGGCGGGGGCAGTGTGCGGCACAAGCTGCAGAGTTTAAGAGTGTGAACATTAGTACTTGTGTTGTTACTATCATTGTCGGGGCTGGCGGGCAGTGTGCGGCACAAGCTGCAGAGGGTAGGAGTGTGAATGTTAGTACTTGTGTTGTTACTCTCATTGGCGGTGCTGGCGGGGGCAGTGTGCGGCACAAGCTGCAGAGGGTAGGAGTGTGAATGTTAGTACTTGTGTTGTTACTATCATTGGTGGCGCTGGCGGGAGCAGTGTGCGGCACCAGCTGCAGAGGGTAGGAGTGTGAATGTTAGTACTTGTGTTGTTACTATCATTGGCGATGCTGGCGGGGGCAGTGTGCGGCACCAGCTGCAGAAAGTAGGAGTGTGAACATTAGTACTGATGTTGTTACTATCATTGGCGGCACTGGCGGGGCAGTGTGTGCCACAAGCTGCAGAGGGTAGGAGTGTGAACATTAGTACTTGTGTTGTTACTATCATTGGCGGCACTGGCGGGGCAGTGTGTGGCACAAGCTGCAGAGGGTAGGAGTGTGAACATTAGTACTTGTGTTGTTACTATCATTGGCGGCACTGGCGGGGCAGTGTGTGCCACAAGCTGCAGAGGGTAGGAGTGTGAATGTTAGTACTTGTGTTGTTGCTATCATTGGCGGTGCTGGTGGGGCAGTGTGTGCCACAAGCTGCAGAGGGTAGGAGTGTGAATGTTAGTACTTGTGTTGTTGCTATCATTGGCGGCGCTGGCGGGGCAGTGTGTGCCACAAGCTGCAGAGGGTAGGAGTGTGAATGTTAGTACTTGTGTTGTTACTATTATTGGCGGCGCTGGCGGGGCAGTGTGCGGCACAAGCTGCAGAGGGTAGGAGTGTTATGTTAGTACTTGTGTTGTTACTATTATTGACGGCGCTGGCGGGGCAGTGTGTGCCACAAGCTGCAGAGGGTAGGAGTGTGAATGTTAGTACTTGTGTTGTTACTATCATTGGCGGTGCTGGCTGGGGCAGTGTGTGGCACAAGCTGCAGAGGGTAGGAGTGTGAATGTTAGTACTTGTGTTGTTGCTATCATTGGTGGCGCTGGTGGGGGCAGTGTGCGGCACAAGCTGCAGAGGGTGGGGGTGTGAATGTTAGTACTTGTGTTGTTACTATCATTGGTGGCGCTGGCGGGGGCAGTGTGTGACACAAGCTGCAGAGGGTAGGAGTGTGAATGTTAGTTCTTGTGTTGTTACTGTCATTGGCGGTGCTGGCGGGGCAGTGTGCAGCACAAGCTGCAGAGGGTAGGAGTGTTGGTGTTAGTGCTTGTGTTGGTACTATCATTGGCGGCACTGGCGGGGCAGTGTGTGCCACAAGCTGCAGAGGGTAGGAGTGTGAATGTTAGTTCTTGTGTTGTTACTATCATTGGCGGCGCTGGCGGGCCAGTGTGCGGCACCAGCTGCAGAGGGTAGGAGTGTTGATGTTAGTACTTGTGTTGTTACTATCATTGTCGGTGCTGGCGGGGGCAGTGTGCGGCACCAGCTGCAGAGGGTAGGAGTGTGAATGTTAGTTCTTGTGTTGTTACTATCATTGGCGGCGCTGGCGGGGGCAGTGTGTGACACAAGCTGCAGAGGGTAGGAGTGTGAATGTTAGTTCTTGTGTTGTTACTATCATTGGCGGAGCTGGCGGGCCAGTGTGCGGCACCAGCTGCAGAGGGTAGGAGTGTTGATGTTAGTACTTGTGTTGTCACTATCATTGTCGGTGCTGGCGGGGGCAGTGTGCGGCACCAGCTGCAGAGGGTAGGAGTGTGAATGTTAGTACTTGTGTTGTTAGTATCATTGGTGGCGCTGGTGGGGGCAGTGTGCGGCACCAGCTGCAGAGGGTGGGAGTGTGAATGTTAGTACTTGTGTTGTTACTGTCATTGGCGGTGCTGGCGGAGCAGTGTGCGGCACCAGCTGCAGAGGCCTCCTGACGAGAGCCCTGGCACTTATTGTTTTCAAATCAAGCACTGGCAACAACAATACTCAGTCTAGGACATCCCTCCCACCGAAGCATCGCAAAGGTAAATATACAGAGGTAAGTCTGGATTTACGACTGACAGCACGCCCACGTACCCCAGTGAGGTCTATAAGGTACACAGATGTGTTCAGGATATTAAATCTATACTTATTTATATGTCAGTTTTCACAGTCTCCTGGTGGTCCATGTTTTGCCGTCAGTAGCCTTTTACTCTGATATTCGTGACCCCAATATTCTCACCGCCCCCCCCCTCAAGCAGGGGTAGTTTACAGCTGTGCTGTGTCCGCCCCTGTGAGAGTTCGGGCTCTGAACTGACCTCCTGCTCGTGAGATCCTTCATACGAGCACCGTGTGAATCTGGACTTTACAAGCACACGCTGCGCGTCTCACATGTGTCACTGTGACGTACGCCGCATGTCTCACATGTGTCACTGTGACGTATGCTGCACGTCTCACATGTGTCACTGTGACGTTTGCCGCATGTCTCACGCGTGTCACTGTCGTGTATGCATGTACAATGTTACCTGACACGTGACTTGCCGCAGCTCGGGCAGCATGGAGAATGTACAGGACTCTGGGGCATATTAACAAAGGCCGGCGATAAATATCGCAAAGCGCGCTTAGCGCTTGCATTTTTATCGCTGGCTATCTCGGGAATTTATCACCCGTTAGCGTGTAACCAACAACGCGCATTGCAGAGGTGATAAAAATTCCAGAGTTAGAGGTCCATTAGGATGGCGGGCGGACTTAGTCTGCCCGCCATCCTATCAGGACCAGGGACTGCCCGCCATGAAGGCGGGGGTCCCGTGTGTGGCATTAGGATGCGGCCGCCACAGTGGCGGCCGCATCCTGCATTCATAACATTGTGGCGGGCGGTGCACTCTGAACCGCCCGCCACAATGCCATGAATGCATGCACGCATTTGCATACACAATGCGGTAGGCACAAGTGCTGTGACTACCTCATTGCATATGCAAATGCAGGGGGGTACCACAGGTACCCCCCGTGTGCACCCCTCCACCCCTCCTTCACTTTGGGGGCCCGCAGGGGGCCCCCAAAGTGAAGACTGCATGCCTTTCTGTGGCTGCATTGCCGCCACGGAAAGGCATCACTTACACCCCATCATAATATGACTGGCGGTGTCTGATAGACACCGCCACCATATTATTCCTTTTCCGCCCCGGCAGCAAGGCGACCGGGGCGGAAAAGCGGCGGACGGTCTTTCCGTCCGCCGTGGTCCCCCCGCCAGACTAATATGGCGGGGGGAATTCTGGACACGATGTCGGGCGGATTGCCTCTGCCAGGCCGGCGGAGGCAATCCGCCCGACATCGTAATGGGCCCCATAGTGTTGATATTGCCGTTTTCCATGGTGTAAAACGGCGCTATCCTAGATGAGAGGGCCTGTGGTCTTAGCCAGGAATCCACCCCCATGTTAAGGGTGCCTTAGTCAGGAATTTAACAGACGTTAATTTCCTGCGTTAAGGCATACCTAACGCAATTTAAATAATCTCTTCCCTTCCTTGTTAATATCGCGAAGCTGCCTTCGCGATATTTTCCCTGGTTGGTTTCACAGCCACGCCTACTTTGCATCTCATTAGCGATGCAAAGGTAGGCGTACTGGAAACGATGGCGTGTCTTTGCTGATAAGGCGATAATTTTATAGCGCCGCCTTGTTAATATATTGAACATTTCGAAAGCTTTAGAAGAGGTCGCGGCAAAGAGTTTATAAATCTGTGAAGTTGAGAAACATTGGTCGTGGGTTTTACTTCCCAACCCCCGCGCAGTCAGGAGTATCTTAAAATCATGTAATAAAAATCTCTTCCTTCTGCACCAAACACATGTAAAAGCGGAGGAGCGCCAAAAGATGCCTTGGAATTCTATTAAATCAGCGCCCCCCCTTCATTGTTGCCAACTTTTGACCTCTCTAATCCCACCACAATGTGCTTTAGGAGTGCTCACCGCCCTCCCCTGTTCATCTGGGGGGGGGGGGGGGGGGGTTGGTACTGAGGTCTCTCCCCCACCGCTCCTTCCAGCGCCAGGTGCCAGAGAGTGGTCACGTTGGCGCTTGACCCCATCAGCCCTTCGTGCCCTCGGAGCCGGTGGGACCCACAGTGACCCAATCTGACCCCAGTCCTGGGCCCCCTCGGGACGTCATCATTCCCCCAGTGACGCCAGGACCGCCCGAGGCACACAAGCTCCCAGACACGTGACCCCACCCAGAATGGCTTTGGGGTGTCCGACCGCACCTGCAAACAAGCATCAAATTAAACTCAAGTCGGTGGAAGGCAGCCGAGGTCTCGGTGCCACTGCACCAGTCGCACCACTGATAACTGGGCCCCTGGGATAAAGCAGCGCGGACCCTGCATTGGATGGGGAGTATACAAACCTCCAGCCGATTTCCAAATCTGGCATAAGGAGAGTCCGTGCAGGGGTGGAGCAGCAGAGCCCTGGCATAAGGAGAGCCCTACATAAGTCACTCTTCAGCCGCTGGTGCCCCTGTATTCAGACCCTTGGTGCCCCCCGCCCTGGTGCCCGCAGACCCTCCGCAGCTGGTGCCGGAGCCCTGGCACCGCAATGATGAAACACCAAGAAATATCCGAGTCTGGTCTCTGGGTGAGGCCGGGCTTCAGGGCGCTCCACGCCTCGAGGCACACTCGACCAGTGCAGGGGGGGGGGGGAGGAGGGGGGGGTCCTGCAGGGGAGAGTGAGGGGGCACAGAGAGGCCCTGGCAGTAGTGGAGGGTGGGGGGGTCCCCTCCACACTAGGGCAGTCCGTCTTACCGTCCGGGGCCGGAGGGTGATGGACTGATCTCTCCTCCTGCTGCGCTCCGAGCTGCTGCCTCCTCTTCCAGGCGCTGTGTGACTCCAGCGCTTTCACTTTCACGTGTTGCCTCTAGAGCCCTCCCGCCCCCGCATCCACCTGTCCCTCCCTCCTCCCTCCAGAGCATCCGTACCTGGCTCCCACCCGTCCTCGCCTGATGGAGGGTCTCACCCCCCCCCCCTCCTCTCTCGGCCTTGGATGCTTCCACTGGAAGAGCCCACACTGGGGGGGGGGGGGGCGGGGGGGGGACTCTGTGTCAACTGCAGGTGTCCTCAGCTTGTCTCTTCCCGGACACGCCCTCTTTTGGCACCCCGCATCTTTTGTGGGTGTTTCGAGGCTCCGACGGGCGAGGCTGGGTGCACGAACCCGTCCGCCCGGTTAGTTTTCTTCTTTTTTATGACAGTGCTTTTAGTTTTACAGCGCCGACATGTCCAAGGGGAGGGCGACCAGGCGTCCCCGTTTTGCCAGGACGGTCCCCGATATTAACCAGCTGTCCCAGCAAATTTCCAGAAATTTAGCTCCTGTCCCGGTTTTTAGAGAGGGTCGACTGAAAACGGTGGGAGGCGTTTTTTATGTTTTACAAAGCAGGGAAAGTTAGCAGTTGTTTCAAGACAGCAATTTAATTAACAGGCAAGTTACTGGGCTTAAAAATTGCATTTTATGTATGTTCTTACTGCCTGTTCTGTAATTCTCTGCTGAGGAGCGCGCTCATCGCTTGAAGTAAAATTGTAGTCCTTCTATTTTTGTGAAATGTCCCAGTTTTTAGCTTTAAAATTCTGGTCACCCTACCCAAGGGCACAGGAGCGCTTTACAAGATACCCGGGCAGAGCATTGGCAGAGCTTGGAGTGAGCTGCGGGCGAGGGGCTTTAAATGCCCCCTGACCCTCAGGGCGGTGAGAGGTGGCTCCTTTACACGCATCCTGTCGCCGCTTTGAAAAAGGAGCTCTGTAAACGGGGAGTTTGTATTAAACCGTAAGATAAGTAATGGGCTATAATGATTGGTTTTCTGTGGATAAAAGAACAGTGCATTAATGGAGTAGGTAAGACTGTGACACTCAGAAGAGACGCGCTCTGCTTTCTGAAAAACAAATTCAGCCTGGAGGAGGGAGAGACTGGAGGGGGAGAGGCTGGTGCAGCTGCTTTCTGCAGGGCGCCGCAAACAAAGGCCCCTGAGCGCTGTGATAAAGGCCGCTGAGCGCTCTAACAAAGGCCCTGAGCACTCTAACAAAGGCCCTGAGCGCTCTAACAAAGTCCCTGAGCGCTGTAATAAAGGCCCTGAGCGCTGTAATAAAGGCCCCTGAGCGCTCTAAAATGCCCCTGAGCGCTCTAACAAAGGCCCTGAGCGCTCTAACAAAGGCCGCTGAGCGCTCTAACAATGGACCCTGAGCGCTCTAACAAAGGCCCTGACTGCTCTAACAAAGACCCCTAAGCGCTCTAACAAAGGCCCCTGAGCGCTCTAACACAGGCCCCTGAGCGCTCTAACACAGGCCCCTGAGCACTGTAACAAAGGCCCTGAGCGCTCTAACAAAGGCCCTGAGCGCTGTAACAAAGGCCCTGAGTGCTGTA
Source organism: Lissotriton vulgaris (assembly GCF_964263255.1). Lineage (NCBI taxonomy): Eukaryota > Metazoa > Chordata > Amphibia > Caudata > Salamandridae > Lissotriton > Lissotriton vulgaris. The sequence continues at coordinate 448,902 of NW_028244846.1, forward strand.
ACAAAGGCCGCTGAGCGCTCTAAAATGCCCCTGAGCGCTCTAACAAAGGCCACTGAGCCCTCTAAAATGCCCCTGAGCACTCTAACAAAGGCCCCTGAGAGCTCTAACAAAGGCCCCTGAGCGCTCTAACAAAGGCCCCTGAGAGCTCTAACAACGTCCACTGAGCCTTCTAAAATGCTCCTGAGCACTCTAACAAAGGCCCCTGAGTGCTCTAACAAAGGCTCTAACAAAGGCCCCTGAGCGCTCTAACAAAGGCCCCTGAGCGCTCTAACAACGGCCCTGAGCGCTCTGTCAGGGTTTGTTTTTCACCTTCAATCAATAACAGCCAATAGTACAGCTCAGCAGAGTCCTCTGGAGCTGTCCATAGGCGCTGATGTGCTTACAGGCTGTGTACCTGTAGGGAAGGTATCCAGGCTGAGGAGACGTCTGTTAGAGACGGGTTGTTGGGGTGAGAGCCCTGGTCAAGCAGCACCCACAGTCCTAGTCAGAGTAAGAGGCAGGCAAACCCTAAATGAACCTCTGCTCACCCGCTGGTAGCTCGGCACAGAGCAGTCACGGTAAACTTAGAGGCAGTGTGCAAAGTATTTGTGCCTTGAAACAAAAAGGGTTTGGCTTGAGCGCAGTAAGGCTACGCCTACAAGTATATGAAACAAAAAAACTGCCAGTATTGCTCGAACTATTTGATCATAGACTCAATAAGCTGAGTTGACACTTCTCAACTTAGAAGGACCAAACAATCAGTCCACACCTAATGTTGATGTAGAGAATTTTATTTTCTAGTTACAAAATTATTTTAAGAAACTTTTTAAATTTTTGTTTGTATCATCAAAGAAAGAAATCTCAAAGATCTATACACAAGAATAGAATTTAACAAATTATACGATTCGAATGAACAAAAAAGAGGGGGGCGAAGAAGTGTGGGTGATGCAGGGAATACAATAAACAACATGAATGTCCAATTCAACTCACTCAAGCTCGCAAAACTAACATTCGTACTACAATCAATCCACATAAAAACACTATACGTACAACAAGTGGGGGAGTGTGGAAGTTGTTATTTACAAGGGGAGGAAAATTCCTAACAATGTATACAACTCGGGTAAGCAAAACAAGGCTCAATTCTTAATGAGAAGATACACAATACATTCAATATGAAATAGTGAGCAAATTTAAATTTCTCAATTCGAATGCACTATATGCAACTAGCTAGGCTGAATCTCAATCACCCCGATGACACAGAGTCACCGTGAGGAGAGGTTTAACAATTAATCAATCTAGAGGGGTCGACGCGTTTCGAATCCCATTACTCCTTGGGATTCTCCTCAGGACCAAAGACAGATAAAATCTGAAAAACATGAAACCAACATAAGAAAAAACTCAACCAGATATCGTCACACAGGAGAGACACTCAACTTAACAATCAGCGCAACACACACACATGTAGTACCTGTTGGGTTTTCTTGTCGGGTTCTTTGGAGGGAACTGTGAAGAAGAGAGGAATGATCCGTAAGTGTTCTATTCAGTGAAATTACGGAGCCTCTAAGGCAAAAAAGAAAAAGGCAGTTGCTGGACTACTTACTGAAATGTGTTTTGTAGTCCTTTGTAAGGTTTGGCGTTTTTTCCAATCTCAATGAATGGAGGGGGAAACTTCCGTTATGTATCCATCTGTCGAGAAATTACCAGAACTCATAAACGCGATTGAAAAAACGTACTATTGGAACTTGTGCAACGACCGTTTTTAGCAACTCGAATTCTAAGCTTTAGCAATGAGCTCTTACCGTCCAAAGTCTTAGTCCGTGAACCTCGTTTGGCATTAAATTCCGGCGCCGTGTTAAAACGTCATAAATCGGGCGCTTATAACGATCTTCATCCGGGCCCATAGGGGTTCTGGGAAATGTAGTTTATGTAGATCTGTTACGCCTTCGCCTACAAATGGTACAATTCTGACATTTCATTAAGTCCTTTAGTGGTGGTATTAAATTTAAGTATAAGCATTGCCTCCTTTTGTCTGAGCTTTGCTTCCAGGTCACCCCCTGTTTTGTCTGGGTCGATTTTGAAAATGACCGTCCATTTCAGGTCGGTTTCGGTATGTCCGTTTTCTAGCCAATGTTGGACTAATGGCGCTGTAAGGATTTTCATCTTAATTCTTGATTTATGTTGTGAGATTCGTTGTCTTATCTCCTGATTTGTCTTTCTGATGTATAACTTGCTACAGGGGCACACAATGCCATACACAACGTTACGGGTTTTACAGTTGGTGAAACTGTCGTGTTTCCAGAAGATCCCATCATGTTCAAACAATGCTCCTTCCATTGTTAGGGGGCAATTAACACATGTCCCACATTTATGGTGGCCTTTTATAGGTGGCAAGCCTACATATTCTCTCAATGTGGGGCTTGATGTTTTTGGTACCATTGCACGTACAACCTGATTGGCGATGCTCTTATCTTTTTTGAACGCAAAGAGCGGTTTGTTGTTAAATTGAGGGTCAAGTTCTTCTATTAAGTGCCAATTTTGGTGGATGTTTTTTTTTAACCAGTTAAACGATGGACAGTAGGTAGAAACACAAACAACTCTAGACAATTTTTCACGTCTTCTTCTTTTGAGTAGTTCTTCCCGTGGTGCCCACCACGCTCTTTTTTGGGCTTGTTTTAAAAGTTTAGACGGATAACCTCTCTGAAGGAGTCTCTCTCTTAGGGCATTGGCGTGTTCTGTATATTCTTCTTTAAATGTACAATTCCTCCTGATTCGGAGGAATTGGCCTACCGGTAGGTTTTGTTTTAGGCTTCGCGGATGGTTACTTGAGAAGTCAAGTGCCTTATTTCTGTCTGATTTTTTCCGGTATAAGGTTGTTACCAATTTGCCATTTGTGCAGTAGACTTCCACGTCTAAGAAGGTGATTCTAGTCTTTGAGAATTGAATGCTAAATTGGATGTCCCTAGTGCGATTATTCAACCATCCATGGAAATTCATTAGTTCGTCTTCGTTCCCTGTCCATGTTAAAAAGATGTCATCAATGAATCGTACCCATCCTCTTATCCGATCTGTGTACGGGTTGTTATTATACACGAAGCATTCCTCGTACTGGCTCATGAAAAGTACGGCAAGTTCCGGGGCAAAGGGACAGCCCATCGCTACTCAAAAGAAGAAGACGTGAAAAATTGTCTAGAGTTGTTTGTGTTTCTACCTACTGTCCATCGTCTAACTGGTTAAAAAAATCATCCACCAAAATTGGCACTTAATAGAAGAACTTGACCCTCAATTTAACAACAAACCGCTCTTTGCGTTCAAAAAAGATAAGAGCATCGCCAATCAGGTTGTACGTGCAATGGTACCAAAAATATCAAGCCCCACATTGAGAGAATATGTAGGCTTGCCACCTATAAAAGGTCACCATAAATGTGGGACATGTGTTAATTGCCCCCTAACAATGGAAGGAGCATTGTTTGAACATGATGGGATCTTCTGGAAACACGTCAGTTTCACCAACTGTAAAACCCGTAACGTTGTGTATGGCATTGTGTGCCCCTGTAGCAAGTTATACATCGGAAAGACAAATCAGGAGATAAGACAACGAATCTCACAACATAAATCAAGAATTAAGATGAAAATCCTTACAGCGCCATTAGTCCAACATTGGCTAGAAAACGGACATACCGAAACCGACCTGAAATGGACGGTCATTTTCAAAATCGACCCAGACAAAAGAGGAGGTGACCTGGAAGCAAAGCTCAGACAAAAGGAGGCAATGCTTATACTTAAATTTAATACCACCACTAAAGGACTTAATGAAATGTCAGAATTGTACCATTTGTAGGCGAAGGTGTAACAGATCTACATAAACTACATTTCCCAGAACCCCTATGGGCCCGGATGAAGATCGTTATAAGCGCCCGATTTATGACGTTTTAACACGGCGCCGGAATTTAATGCCAAACGAGGTTCACGGACTAAGACTTTGGACGGTAAGAGCTCATTGCTAAAGCTTAGAATTCCAGTTGCTAAAAACGGTCGTTGCACAAGTTCCAATAGTACGTTTTTTCAATCGCGTTTATGAGTTCTGGTAATTTCTCGACAGATGGATACATAACGGAAGTTTCCCCCTCCATTCATTGAGATTGGAAAAAACGCCAAACCTTACAAAGGACTACAAAACACATTCCAGTAAGTAGTCCAGCAACTGCCTTTTTCTTTTTTGCCTTAGAGGCTCCGTAATTTCACTGAATAGAACACTTACGGATCATTCCTCTCTTCTTCACAGTTCCCTCCAAAGAACCCGACAAGATAACCCAACAGGTACTACATGTGTGTGTGTTGCGCTGATTGTTAAGTTGAGTGTCTCTCCTGTGTGACGATATCTGGTTGAGTTTTTTCTTATGTTGGTTTCATGTTTTTCAGATTTTATCTGTCTTTGGTCCTGAGGAGAATCCCAAGGAGTAATGGGATTCGAAACGCGTTGACCCCTCTAGATTGATTAATTGTTAAACCTCTCCTCACGGTGACTCTGTGTCATCGGGGTGATTGAGATTCAGCCTAGCTAGTTGCATATGGTGCATTCGAATTGAGAAATTTAAATTTGCTCACTATTTCATATTGAATGTATTGTTGTGTTTCTTCTCATTAAGAATTGAGCCTTGTTTTGCTTACCCGAGTTGTATATATTGTTAGGAATTTTCCTCCCCTTGTAAATAACCACTTCCACACTCCCCCACTTGTTGTACGTATAGTGTTTTTATGTGGATTGATTGTAGTACGAATGCTAGTTTTGCGAGCTTGAGTGAGTTGAATTGGACATTCATGTTGTTTATTGTATTCCCCTGCATCACCCACACTTCTTCGCCCCCCTCTTTTTTGTTCATTTGAATCGTATAATTTGTTAAATTCTATTCTTGTGTATAGATCTTTGAGATTTCTTTCTTTGATGATACAAACAAAAATTTAAAAAGTTTCTTAAAATAATTTTGTAAGTAGAAAATAAAATTCTCTACATCAACATTAGGTGTGGACTGATTGTTTGGTCCTTCTAAGTTGAGAAGTGTCAACTCAGCTTATTGAGTCTATGATCAAATAGTTCGAGCAGTACTGGCAAAGTATTTGTGCAGCACTTCAAACAGTGACAAACCACACAACAAAACCCACACCAGGGCTAGAAAAATATAACTAACTTTAATAAATAAAACAAGACCGAAACAACAAAAATCAAATGAGTAGAAATGGAGATTTTTTTAACATTTATGATGAAAAATAGCGCCAAAAAGCTCAAAGTGCTACTGAGGGGTATGTGGTCTGGACCGGGACAAAGTCCCAAGTTCAGGCTGACAGCGATGGAGTGTGAGCGAGCTACAGGCAATCAATTAGGACAGCTGAACAAAATATCTTAAATCCTAGTTGCGGAGCGTTTCATAGATCTGCAACCAGAATTTATATGCTTCTAAGATGCGTTGTGCAGCAGAGATTTGTCGGTTCTGAGATGCTACGAGGATGTGGTGCGAAGTCCTGATGAGTTGACGTCGAGGATGCTGTAGACGCAGCTTGTGAAGCAAAGTCAAGTGTTGAAGATGCAAGGAACAGCCAAGGTGATGTGTCGGTTCCGAAGGGCGGTGAAGCTGCATTGCAGAGGTTCGTCGTCGTTGTCAAGGCTGCCGTCAATGAGGGATGCGAGGAGCTTGCACCGGTGAAAGCGTTGCGCAGTGGTGCTTTAGAAGACACTGTGTCAGTCCCCAGATTCAGAAGACAGTGTAGACGGGTTCAATCCACTCATGTGTCGGTTCTGCTCGGGGATGCATCGCTCAGCAGAGAAGATGCATTGGTTCTGCTGGCAAGCACCTTAAGCCCACTTCCAAGGGTCGAGGACTGGGGGCACCACTTGGCAGGGTAGGCTCACAGCTGACAGAGTCCATGTGCAGAGATTGGTAGCCTGTTATCAATCAATCAATCAACCAATACATTTATAGAGCGCGCTACTCACCCATGAGGGTCTCAAGGCGCTGAAGGGAGGGGGGTGCTGTTACTGCCCGAATAGCCAGGTCTTGAGGTGCTTCCTGAAGGTGAGATGGTCCTGGGTCAGTCGTAGGTGTGCGGGGAGGGAGTTCCATGTCTTGGCGGCCAGGTAAGAGAACGATCTTCTTCCGGTTGTGGTTCTGCGGATCTGTGGGACGATGGCGAGGCTGGCGGGGCGGAGCTGGCGGGTGGGAGTGTAGAACGAGAGGCGGTTGTTGAGGTATTCGGGGCCCATGTCGTGGAGTGCTTTGCGTGCGTGGATGAGGAGCCTGAACGTGATCCTCTTGCTGACGGGAAGCCAGTGCAGGTTTCTCAGGTGGGGTGTTATGTGGCTGCGGCGAGGGATGTCGAGGAAGAGTCGTGCGGAGGCGTTCTGTATGGGCTGAAGTTGTTTCTGAAGTTTGGCTGTGGTTCCTGCATACAGGGCGTTCCCGTAGTCCAGTCGACTGGTGACGAGGGCCTGGGTGACTGTCTTTCTGGTTTCGGTGGGGATCCACTGGAAGATCTTTCGGAGCATGCGCAGGGTGTTGAAGCATGACAATGAGATGGCGTTGACTTGTTTGGTCATCGTGAGGGAGGAGTCCAGGATGAATCCTAGGTTGCGAGCGTGGTCCGTGGGTGTCGGTGCGGTGCCCAGCTCTGTGGGCCACCAGGAGTCGTCCCAGGCAGATGGGGATTGTCCGAGGATAAGGACCTCCGTCTTGTCTGAGTTGAGTTTCAGACGGCTGAGCTTCATCCATTCCGGGACATCTTTCATTTCTTCCTGGAGGTTGGTTTTAGCGGTGGCTGGGTCTTTGGTGAGGGAGAGTATCAGCTAGGTGTCATCGGCCTAGGAGATGATGTTGAGGTTGTGATTGTGAGCGATGGCAGAGAGGGGGCTCATGTAGATATTGAAGTTTCGGCTGAGCGAGGAGCCTTGGGATACGCCACAGATTATCTTGGTGGCCGTGGAGCGGAAGGGAGGGAGGTGGACTCTCTGGGTTCTGTCGGAGAGGAACGAGGTTATCCAGTCCAGGGATTTCCTTGGATCCCAGTGTTGTGGAGGTGGGTTATTAGGGTGCGGGGGCAGACGGTATTGAAGGCGGCCGAGAGGTCTAGGAGGATGAGAACAGTTGTATCCCTGTTGTCCATCAGGGTCCTGATATCGTCGGTGGCTGCGATGAGGGCGGTCTCGGTGCTATGGTTGGCTCGAAATCCAGACTGGGATGGGTCGAGCGAGTTGTTTGCTACGAGGAATGCAGTCAGTTGTTTGTTGATGGTCTTCTCGATGACTTTAGCCGGGAAGGGAAGGAGAGCGATGGGGCGAAAGTTCTTGAGGTCTTTAGGGTCGGCTGTGGGTTTCTTCAGTAGGGCATTGATCTCTGCATGCTTCCAGCTTTCTGGGAAGGTGGCTGACGCTAAGGAGTTGTTTATGATGTTCCGTAGGTGGGGTGCGATGATGGCGTTGGCTTTGTTGAAGATGTGGTGAGGGCATCGGTCAGAGGGAGAGCCGGAATGGATGGTGTTCATGACGTGGGTGGTGTCTTCAGTGCTGACGGGGGTCCAGGCGCTGAGGGTGGTGGGTGTGATTGTTGGTTCAGTGGCTGGAGGCGGGGTTTGGGTGCAGAAGCTGTCGTGTATGTCTGCGATCTTACGGTAGAAGAACGTGGCGAGGGAGTTGCAGAGGTCTTGCGAGAGGGAGTTGCAGAGGTCTTGCGACGGTGCAATGTCGTTGTTGCTGGCCCTGGGGTTGGAGAGTTCTTTTACGATGTTGAAGAGTTCCTTGTTGTTGTGGGTGTTGTTGTCCAGCCGGTCTTTGAACGATGTCCTTTTGGTGGTGCGGATCAGCTGGTGGTGTTCGCGAGTGGCGTTCTTGAGGGCTGTCATGTTTTCTGTTGTCCGTTGATGGCGCCAGGTTTTTTCGAGGGTTCAGCAGGATTTCTTTGAGGCTTTGAGGGCGTCGGTGAACCACATGGTTTTTCTGTTGCTGGTCTTGCCAGGGGGGCTCTTGAGAGGAGCGAGGTCATCAGCGCAGTTGGTAAACCATTGTGCGAGGTTCTGGGCTGCGTTGTTGGTGTCAGGGGTGTCGACTGGTGGGTTCTGGCTGAGTGATGTGGTTAGCTGGTCTGTGGTGACTTTGCTCCAGCATCTGGGGAGTATCTGTTGATTGTGGTGGTCGGATGTAGTCTTCTTGAAAGTGAAGTGGATGCAGCTGTGGTCTGTCCAGTGTAGTCCGGTGGTATGGCTGAAGGAGACGAGGTTGCTTCCGGAGAAGATGGGGTCGAGCCTGTGGCCGGCGTAGTGGGTGGGGGTGTTCACCAGTTGCCTGAGTCTGAGGTTGGCGAGGTTGTTGAGCAGGGTGGTGGTGTTGCTATCGTTGTTGTTCTCCAGGTGGAAGTTCAGGTCTCCTAGGAGGATGTATTCGGGTGATGCTAGGGCGTGCAGGCTGATGAAGTCGGCGAAGGTTTCGCTGGTTTGTGTGTGCGGGCCCCAGGGTCTGTAGATGAGGGTTCCTCTGAGTATGGTCTTGGGGTTGGTGTGGATCTGGAAGTGTAGGTGTTCGGCGGCGGAGATTGTGTCTTCAGCGTTGGTTGTGACGCTGATGGTGTTCCTGTAGATGATGGCGATTCCTCTTCCGTTTTGGTTGACGCGGTCCTTTCGGGTGATTTTGTAGCCGTCCGGGATGGCTATGGCGTTGTCAGTGGCCGAGGAGGAGTTCATCCAGGTTTCCGTGAGGAAGGCGACGTCAGGTGCTGTAGTATCGAGGAGGTCCCAGAGTTCGATGGCGTGTTTGTGGCTGGAGCGGGCGTTGAGGAGGATGCACTTGAGGTTGTTGTTGTTGTTGTTGTTGCTTTGTTCGGTGGGCAGGGTGTAGATTCGGAGGCATGTGAATTTGCAGGTTTGGCAGGCGAAGGGTCCGTGTGTTTATTTTGGGGTGGCTTGGTAGCAGGTGGGTGAGCGTCCGGTGCTGAGTGTGTTGAGGGTGGCGGTGTCGTATCTCAGTCGTGTGCCCTTGCTCCTGCGGGGGCCAGGGGTTCTGGCGCAGGGCGCGGTCCAGGCGCGGACAGGTGAAGACGGGCTTGCCTTTGGCGCGCCCCGCAGCGCGCGGCTGCTGCGCCGCCGCTGTGCGGCCTCCATATGAGAGGCTGTGGGAGGGAGGAGCAGCTGGGAGGCGGGAGTTGGGCGGCGAATGGGAACAACGGGGGGTGGGGCCGCAGGGACGCAGTGGCGGGAAAGGTGGCACAAAGGGAAAACGGGGAAAGCGGGAAGAGGACACAGAAGGCAATATGGGGCAAAGGGGGCACAGAAGGCAAAAAGGGGGGAAAGGGGGTACAAAGGGCACAGCAGATATTAAATAGGGAGTACAAAATACAGAAACACAATCCGAAGGCAACAAGTGAAACCGGGGAAACAGAAGGAAACCGGGGGAAAAAACGGGAGAAGGACACAGAGGCAATACGGGGGAAGGGGGCACAGAAGGGCACATCAGATGTCTAGTGGGGAGTACAAAATACAAAAAAACAAAATCCAAGGCAACAAGTGAAAAACGAGGGGCAAGACTAGAGGAGACTCATGCAGCAACAGGCAGCGGCAGGGGCAAGGTGACAGCAGATTGCGGGGGCAGCGTCACAGGAGGACCGTGTGGCGGCTGGGGGGCGACCTACCTGACAGGGTCAAAGGTCCCTGAGGCTTCAGATCAGGAGGGCTGCCAACTAACCCTTGAAGTCACTCTGGGTTCTGGGGGCAAGTGATGCAGGTCCAGTCCTTCTCAACCAGGCAGAAGGGCAGCATACAGCAGGGCAGCACAGCAAGCAGGAGTCCAGGAGAGCAGCAGTCCAGCAGAGTGGCAGTCCTTCTCACCCAGGCAGGAGGGCAGCAGGCAGCAGGGCAGCACAGCAACGCAGGAGTCCAGCAGAGCAGCAGAGTGGCAGTCCTTCAGCAGCACAGCAGTCCTTCCTGGCAGAGTCTTCATAGGTCGAGAGTGTACTGTGTTGTAGTGTCTGAGGTCCTTTACCTCTTCCCAGTGATGCCTTTGAAGTGCACAGAGGTCTTCCCTTCCTGACCTGGCTCCAGACTCACTAGGGGGGGTGGGGAGTGGGGGGGGGGGGGGTATGCAGCCCTTTGTGCGTGGACAGGACACGGCCTATTCAGGTGTAAGTGAGGCTGTGCCCAGCTCCTCCCTCCCATCCTGCGAGTGATGGCCCATTGAGACACACCTAAGCTCCCATTTTGTGTGGTTGTCTAGGAGGAATACACAAAACCCAACTGTCAACTAAAAGCGATAGTACCAAGGAGCATAGAGATCTCAATATTTAAATGGTAAAGTACAACAGAGTCTTTCAATTCTTAATCCACAAGCATATGAAGACGTGAGTCTTGAAAAAGTTCTTGAATTCAGTTTTCTCTTTTTATTTTCACAATCAGATGCAATGATACATGCAACAGCCCAGCCAACGCGTTTTATCTGATGTGGACTTCATCAGGGCTGAAAATACAATAAAAAAATGTATTTGTAACTATTATAATATTCGCTACAAGACACAAGATTAAAGAAAGTACTCTAATCAAGAAGACACCAGATAGGGATCACTGAAATAATATTGAGGGACAAAATATCGACTTGCCAAAATATCGTGGACAAAATATCGACAGTCAAAATATCGAGTTTGTATCTACAAACAGGTAAGTACAAAAATATCGAGTACAAAATATCGTTAACAATAATATAGATGTAAAAAATATCGACTTTATTAAAAACAGTGTTAAATTAAATTAATATTAAATTTTAATTACTAAAATATACTTAAAAATACTTAAATTAAATTATAATAATTAAATAATAAATGAAAATAATAAAAATAATTTTTTACAATCTTATTTGTTGACCCTGAACCCTAAAATATACCCCTTTACCCAAAAACCCAAAACTGACCCTGAACCCTAAAAATACCCCTTTACCCAAAAACTAAAAACTGACCCTGAACCCTAAAAATGCCCCTTTACCCAAAAACTGAAAACTGACCCTGAACCCTAAAAATGCCCCTTTACCCAAAAACTGAAAACTGACCCTGAACCCTAAAAATGCCCCTTTACCCAAAAACTGAAAACTGACCTTGAACCCTAAAAATGCCCCTTTACCCAAAAACTGAAAACTGACCCTGAACCCTAAAAATGCCCCTTTACCCAAAAACTAAAAACTGACCCTGAACCCTAAAAATGCCCCTTTACCCAAAAACTGAAAACTGACCCTGAACCCTAAAAATGCCCCTTTACCCAAAAACTAAAAACTGACCCTGAACCCTAAAAATGCCCCTTTACCCAAAAACTGAAAACTAACCCTGAACCCTAAAAATGCCCCTTTACCCAAAAACTAAAAACTGACCCTGAACCCTAAAAATGCCCCTTTACCCAAAAACTGAAAACTGACCCTGAACCCTAAAAATACTCCTTTACCCAAAATTTATCAATATTATTTAATTACCAAATAATTATTAATTAACAATAACAATAAAGTAAATATATTAGCACATTAGCTGTAATTATTTTAATAATTAATATTATTTTTTCCCAATTAATTACTTAACAATAACACAAAATTATATATATTAAAATGTACTCTAATTTATGTAATTAACTAATTACAATTAATTAATTACCAATTAATTACTAATACAAAATATGTACAAAATTATATTAATTAATTAACTAATTATTATTAATTAATTATCAATTAATTATTAATTATACATATTTACAAACATATGTTAATTAATTAATTATTATTAAATTACTTCCCACCCTATTCCCCTATAAACCCACAACCCGCTACAGAATTACATTACGCAATTATTAAAAAAACAAAATTCATTTAATAAAATATTTTATAACATTAATACACACTTTTCACACATATTATTACATAAAAATACACTATAAAATATTATATATTATTAAAAATTCGATATTTTTGCTATCTATATTTTATGCAGTCGATATTACTTCACTTACCTGAAAAACGATATTTTTGTAGTCGATATTATGTCCAGTCGATATTTTGTCCAGTCTATATTTAAAACTCGATATTATGTCCAGTCGATATTTTGGAGTCGATATTTTGTCTGTGCACCACCAGATAGACAAGGCAGACATCAGTAAGCAAAGACGTTCACAGAATTAAAAAGAACATTTGACATAATTCAAATTAGATTGTATATAGGCAGGGGGTCTTGAATCTAATCATCAATATTTCAAACATTATGAAGGAAGTGACCCATTTAGGGTCACTCAGGTCTACAAGAAAGGTGGAAGTTCGCATTAGTGAGCATAGGAGCACCATACGTAGAAAAGTAGCTACTACAAGGCTCCCAGCAGCACACTACTTGAAAAAGTGAAGGGGGGTCTTGATCTACCGAGGAGACTATTGATAATAGAACAGAGATGGGTGTATACCCTCAAAACCCACGAACAAGGTGTAAAGGATTCCATTCCGTGGGGCCAATTAGGCAGAGTATGAGGTATCCCAGAGTACCATAACTATCTTAGTGGATGTGGTCAGATCGCTGTTATAAGAACAACCACTCATCGGTGGGGTCTGTTAGGAACACCAGGATGGCACACACAGCTACTGACCCCCCTCATTAAAGTATACACTTTCATGAATTATTCATGTCTGTGACCTTAGTGCAAATACCTGTTGCCATATTTTGAAATACTGATGATGGATTTGTCCTCTTAATAGCCTTTTTGTGCAGGGTTATCCCTAGGATCGAGGGAGATACGGTATCATCTATTGAGCAATTCTGTTATATGCATGTCTTATTACGTCCGTTTTATGCCCTGTGATCGGAGTTTACACTTCTTATTTTTTTTTCTTGGTGATACAATTTTGCGGCGCGCGGCGTTCACTTACCGTCATTCAGCGTTTGCCGAGTTGTTTTTCTCGATATTTTGCGAGCGCTGCGCCATTTTGGATCTTGCTGCGAGATCCCGCGGGAGTTTGGCGACCGCGATTACGTCATCGTGTTTGACACCTTGCACAGCGAGAGTTTGTCAACGCGAGTACGCCGTGATCACGTATCGCGAGAGTTCGCAATCGCGAACCCGTACATGTGGCGGGCAGCAACAATCTCGCACTCGCGAAAATACAAAATTTGCAATTCTGCACAAGAAATCCACCAGCAAGCAGCATAAACCTTCTGAAAATGATGATTTTTATCTGAATAACTCCTCAGGTTGACATTTGCCTGCACTTTTTTTGCAAGGAGTCCATTTTGGGGTGGGGGGAGGTGGGAGGAAGGAAGTGCCCCACAGTCTCCAACTTCCTGTTCCTGTCCAGCAGGCTCCTCCCACTGCTTTGTCCATCTCCTGGTCACTTTTCATTTGGATCTGGAGCTGGAAGGATTACTTTTTGTGGATGCTGCTGGATATTTGGATATGAGGCCTTTTTGACTTTCTTTGGATCACTTTTGGATTAGAAATTTCACAAGTAAGTTTGTTTGGGGCATTACAGTTGCTGCAACTACAATTTTGTAATTTTCGATTTTTGGGCTGTTGTTGGGGCCTTTTGCCCAGGGGTACTCAGTGGTGGGTGTACTGAGTCTTTCTGTGGGGTCTCTTTAATAAAAACATCATGGAGGGCCTGGATGGCTTGGGATTGTGCTGATTTTTCTGTGATTTTCGTTTTTTTGGGCTGTTGTTGTGGCCTTTTCACCAGGGCTAGTGAGTGGTGCATGTGCCTAGTCTTTCTGTGGGGTGTCTTGAATTTAAACATCATGGAGGGCCTGGATGGCATGGGATTGTGCTGATTTGTCTGTGTTTTTCGATTTTTTGGGGTGTTCATGGGGACAGGCCATGTGGCTGGGGGCCATTTTGAGTGCTGCTACAGGTCCTGGCCATGTGCTGGGAGGGAGGGGGCCATTTTGAATGCAGGCAGTGTTGTTAGGTCTGCAACCATTTTGCCTAGCTTTCAACCTTCATGTCCAGGAGTAGTGAGTGGTGCATAGGCCTAGTCTTTCTGTGGGGTGTCTTGAATTTAAACATCATGGAGGGCTTGGGATTGTGCAGATTTTTCTGTGATTTTCGTTTTTTTGGGCTGTTGTTGTGGCCTTTTCACCAGGGATAGTGAGTGGTGCATGTGCCTAGTCTTTCTGTGGGGTGTCTTGAATTTAAACATCATGGAGGGCTTGGGATTGTGCTGATTTTTCTGTGATTTTCGTTTTTTTGGGCTGTTGTTGTGGCCTTTTCACCAGGGCTAGTGAGTGGTGCATGTGCCTAGTCTTTCTGTGGGGTGTCTTGAATTTAAACATTATGGAGGGCCTGGATGGCATGGGATTGTGCTGATTTTTCTGTGTTTTTTGATTTTTTGGGGTGTTCATGGGGACAGGCCATGTGACTGGGGGCCATTTTGAGTGCTGCTACAGGCCCTGGCCATGTGCTGGGAGGGAGGGGGCCATTTTGAATGCAGGCAGTGTTGTTAGGTCTGCAACCATTTTGCCTAGCTTTCAACCTTTATGCCCAGGGGTACTGAGTGGTGCATAGGCCTAGTCTTTCTGTGGGGTGTCTTGAATTTAAACATCATGGAGGGCTTGGGATTGTGCTGATTTTTCTGTGATTTTCGTTTTTTTGGGCTGTTGTTGTGGCCTTTTCACCAGGGATAGTGAGTGGTGCATGTGCCTAGTCTTTCTGTGGGGTGTCTTGAATTTAAACATCATGGAGGGCTTGGGATTGTGCTGATTTTTCTGTGATTTTTGTTTGTTTGGGCTGTTGTTGTGGCCTTTTCACCAGGGCTAGTGAGTGGTGCATGTGCCTAGTCTTTCTGTGGGGTGTCTTGAATTTAAACATCATGGAGGGCCTGGATGGCATGGGATTGTGCTGATTTTTCTGTGTTTTTCGATTTTTTGGGGATGTTCATGGGGACAGGCCATGTGGCTGGGGGCCATTTTGAGTGCAGCTACAGGCCCTGGCCATGTGCTGGGAGGGAGGGGGCCATTTTGAATGCAGGCAGTGTTGTTAGGTCTGCAACCATTTTGCCTAGCTTTCAACCTTTATGCCCAGGGGTACTGAGTGGTGCATAGGCCTAGTCTTTCTGTGGGGTGTCTTAAATTTAAACATCATGGAGGGCTTGGGATTGTGCTGATTTTTCTGTGATTTTCGTTTTTTTTGTCTGTTTTGGCCTTTTTACCAGGGATAGTGAGTGGTGCATGTGCCTAGTTTTCTGTGGGGTGTCTTGAATTTAAACATCATGGAGGGCTTGGGATTGTGCTGATTTTTCTGTGATTTTCGTTTTTTGGGCTGTTGTTGTGGCCTTTTCACCAAGGCTAGTGAGTGGTGCATGTGCCTAGTCTTTCTGTGGGGTGTCTTGAATTTAAACATCATGGAGGGCATGGGATTGTGCTGATTTTTCTGTGTTTTTTTATTTTTTTTGGGGTGTATAACTGAACTGATGTTCCTCTGTCTTCCATTGCTTTTAGGTGCACAAGACTCAAGAGAACCACCAGTGCCAGGAAGAAGTCCTGGAGCGGTGTGTGTGTGCAGCATAACGTCACGCGACGTCACGTCTGGCCACAGACAACTCTGCAACTCGTGCAACTGTGGCCTGCGTTTCTGACCTGCTCTGAAGAAGATGGCCCCAAAAAAAGTTCCCTGTAGCTCCTCTAGCAAGAAAGTTGCCAGTAAGGAGCAGAAGAAGCAAGTAACCAAGGAGACTGGTGTGCCACCCGCCACGTTTTTTGGGAGTAAAAAAAAAAGTATGCCTGCAGCAGCAGCGGGATCTGCTGGGGACCAAGCTGGGAGCAGCACCCCCGCTCCATTGGGCTCAGTGCCACCACCACCACGCCAACTTAAGTCCAAGCCCTTGAGTGCTGCAGAGGCACTTAGTCTAGTTGTTCAATCACCAACGACCAGTGATGTTGGCTCATCGCAAGAAAGTAGCAGCAATGTCCCTGAATCAACACAGGTTGTTGTAACTCATCTGACGAGTGTTGAACAACCACAGCCGCAACAACAACCACATGTGCAAGTACAAGCCCAAGTACATGTGGAAGGAGAGGCAGCGCAAGGAGATGCGCAAGCAGAGGTGCATGGAGGGTCACAAGTGCCCACAATAGTTGTTCCTCCCGAAGTAGGGGCACACCAGGAAATCGACAATCAAGCCGAGGTATCATTTGAGGAAGCCACTCCTCCTGATGATCATTCATTGTCTTCCACATCCCTAGCAAGGAAAAGATCAAGTTTGGTGTCTACATCTTCTTCAAGCCCACCTCCTTCTGATCAACTGGATGAAAATTGGGAACCACCACGGCCGTCTGAGTGTGAGGCACACCATGATCTGACAAAGGTAGTTAAGCGTAAAAGGAAGGTCGTCGAAAAACTCATAGTTATGGAGTGTGATGAGGCTCAACAAGAAGTGGCGGATACTGCTGCTGATGAAGGCTCTCACAACGACGAGCCAGTCATCATAAAGGTCACTGCAGCCCCAGCGGGCATGCAGCAAACAGACATTTTGACCCTAGCCCGAGAAGCTGCTGAGCGTGATGATGATGTCGACGAGGAGGCAATGGAAACACAACAATCATTGGAGTTAACTAGTACACCAACACGTACCGCTTCCATATTTCTTCCTCGCCAGAAGGGACCTCCATCCACCTCGACCTCAATTAGTGGTGGTGAAAGTGCACAACGTACTAAAGTTCGGCAATCCACATCCTCCACTTCATCTGGCATGACCCCCACCACCAGTATCGCCGCCTCCTCCGGCCCCCACAGACAATTCAAGTCCCCAGCTTGGGACTTCTTTAGTGTTTGCCCAAAAAGGGAAAACATAGCCATTTGTAGCATTTGTAAACTTGCAGTTAGTCGTGGTAAGGTTGGTACCAACTATGGTACCGGGGGCCAGAGAGGTCATCTTAAGAGACAGCACGCTGTCCAATGGTTTGCGCACCTACAGGCGATCAAGGAAGCCCGAATTGCATGTAATGAAAACGTTGATGTTTCATCTGATGATGACGAGGAGGAAGAAGACGTGTCAAACACTTCACTTACACCCAGTACCCCTGCCAGCAGCACACCCCATGTGAGCCACACTAAGAGTGTGGGAGAGAGTGAGACACCAATGCGCAAAAGTTCATCAGCGAGCGTAACTGGGTCGAAGATATCATCATCATCATCCCGTAAATGCTTGGTCCAGGGCAACATTAAAAAGATGTTGTTTACAGAAGCGCAATATGAATGCAACCACCCACTGACACGTCTGTATAACACTAAGCTGGCTAAAATACTAGCTCTGGACCTTCTCCCTTTTTCTTTTGTAGAAGGGGTTGGTTTTCTAGAATTAGTGGCAGCGCTCTGCCCTAAATGGAAGGTTCCTAGCCGGTTCTATTTTGCCAGGGTCGCGGTTCCAGCACTACATGAAGATGTGCTGGAGGTGATTGCGGCAGCTTTGCAGAAGAGTGCTGTTCACACTATACATCTGACAACAGACATGTGGACCAGTGGCGCAGGCGCTGATTACATGTGCATCACTGCACACTGGGTCTCTTTTTCAGGGGTTAAAGCAAAGCTAAATGCAGGTGTTGACCCGGACCAAGTTTTTAAAGCTGCTTGGAAACATGCAACACTAGCCATGTTTGGTTTAGAGAAACGTCACACAGCACAAAACATTTTGTATGAGTTTAACACAAAGGCCCTTGACTGGCTGTCCCCAAAAAAACGCCAGATTGGTTGTTTCCACGGATAATGGCGCCAATGTAGTTAAGGCCATGGAGCTGGGTCACTATTTCAGAGTGCCGTGTTTGGCGCACTGTATAAACCTGGTTGTTAAAAAATTCTTGAGTGATAAAGACAGTCCAGCGTACGAGGTAGTGGACACCTGCCGAAAAATGTGCAACCATTTCAGCCATTCTTTTAAGGCCCGGAAGCATCTGAGGAGCCTGCTACATGAACGTCGAATGCCAGTGAAAGCACTCATCCAGGAGGTGGCAACACGTTGGAACTCAACCTTCTACATGCTTGAGCGTCTGTATGAGCAGTATATAGTACTCGATCACTATTTCTTAAAACAGGGTACAGCTCACAAGGACCTGAGGATGGATGCGGCGCAATGAGAAATAGTTAAAAGCCTGACACACATGCTTCGTCCTTTTGAGGTCTTCACGCGTGCAGTCAGCAAGGAGGACTGTAATTTGGGAAAATCTATCCCATTGTTGTACATGCTGGAGCACCAACTGAAGGCGGTGTCTTCTGTGTTTCAAAAAAATGAAAAAAACCAAGACCCTTTTGTTTTGTCGGAGAAATTATTAGAGCGCCTACAAGGTGATGAACGTCTTAAAATGATCCACTCAGAACAGCATTACATTTGTGCTACTATTCTGGATCCACGCTACAAAAAGGCGCTGGCATGCCGAGCATTCTTTCCTTTTGCTGATGAAGATGTTACAAAGTACAAACGTTGGCTAGTCTTGTCAGACAAGAGGTTTGAAAGAGAACGGCAGCTCATTGAAGGAAAAGGCAGTACATCAGCATAAGCAGGCCATCCCCAGTCAAAACAATCCACTTCTGCACCTGTGGCTGTGGCACAAGTGACCTCTCAGCCGTTAAAGACACCGGCAACCGGATCATCTGCACCAGACACAACAGTAACATTGGATGCAGAAGAGGATTGGCTAACTTGGCTTGGGTTTGGTTCTCAAAAGGTCAGAGCAACAGCTAAGCAAAGTGGAGGAACCTTGGAGGAGGACCTTGAGTCGATGGTGCAGGACTATCTGAATGACTCAACAGAGGTCTATGTTAATGCTGACCCATTGGCGTATTGGCATGGGAAAAAAGAATTGTGGCCACAGCTCTCCAACCTGGCTTTAAACTACTTGTCTTGCCAACTCGCAAGCGTGTCTTCTGAATGTGTTTTCAGTGCTGCTGGTGGCATTGTAACTCCCAAACGGAGCCGCCTCTCGCCCAAAAATGTGGAGAGGTTAACAATGATCAAGATGAATCAGCACCTCATACCACCAGATTACAAAGTACGAGAAAGCGCGCCGGATGAAGAGGAGGTGGACAGCAACGTAGATGAGGGAATTTCTTCTCTGTTAGGTGACACTGAGCTCACCCCGCCTGAATTCGCAGAGTATGATGACGAAGCCTTATTCTTATTCCTGTACCCTGACACCGAGCCCTGAAAATGGGACAATGAATCAATAACTTTCTTTTTCGTCCTTATTCACTTTTATTCCTGTGAGTCTGTCTTTCTTTGTTGTGCACAGTTAATATAATTCAAAATTTAATCACCTAATCACAAAAACAAGCCCATCAGCAGAACTGTCTTCACTTGTTTGCTTATTGATTTGAAGGTGCTGCAGTCTGCATTCCTCAGGTTCACAAGTTCAGAAGAACATGCTCCTCTATCCTCCTCCTCCAGACTCCTATTTCCATCAAAGCAGAGGGCTGGATTACGCCCAATGAAGAAAGACTCAGCACTTGTGGGGGTGTTCTACTTCTTTGTGGGTGAGTTGACGGCTCTGGGGCCATTGCTGGGAAGCTCTAATACTGGATAAAAGTGGTTTGGACCAAATCGGAGGCGGAATTTTTTTGTGTGTTTTTGCTGACTTGCTTGCCTTTGAGGTGCTCTTTGGGGAGGTTCTGGGTGTTTGTGGGTGAGGTTTGGGGTCTGGGAGCACTGCTGGGACAGTCTAATCTTGATTGCATTTGCTTTTCAGGAAATCCGTGGTGGAAAACTGGCCTAGCTGCACAGCGCGTTTGGACCGAAGGCCGAGAAATATTGTAAGTATGAGATTTTCCTTTTTGGCTGTTTTGGGGTGTTGTGCTTTTTGGCCGGTGGGTTAGCGGGTCTTGGGGCATTCCTGGGAAGGTCTAATACCGGATAGAAGTGGTTGGGACAAAATCCACGCTGATTTTTTTTGTTGCTATTTCTGACATTTTGCTCAATGTAGCGTTTTCGGGGGCCTGTTTGGGGGGCTTCCTGGTGTTTGTGGGTGGGTTTCGGGGTCTGGGAGCACTGCTGGCTATGGATACTTTAGTTTGCAAGCGGTTTGAACCAAATCCATGGTGGCAGAGGGGAGTTAGGGCCTAGCTGCAGAGCGTGCGCGGAGTGATTTGGGAAATTGGTAAAAAAATGACTAAGTCCCCATTTTTGTACTTTTGCTTTTTGGCTGTTTGGGGGTCTTCTACTAGTTTTCTCCTGGGTTGACGGCTCTGGGGCCATTGCTGGGAAGCTCTAATACCGGATAAAAGTGGTTTGGACCAAATCGGAGGCGGAATTTTTTGTGTGTTTTTGCTGACTTGCTTGCCTTTGAGGTGCTCTTTGGGGGGTTCCGGGTGCTTGTGGGTGAGTTTTGGGGTCTGGGAGCACTGCTGGGACAGTCTAATCTTGATTGCATTTGCTTTTCAGGAAATCCGTGGTGGAAAACTGGAGTTATGGCCTAGCTGCACAGCGCGTTTGGACCGAAGGCCGAGAAATATTGTAAGTATGAGATTTTCCTTTTTGGCTGTTTGGGGGTGTTGTGCTTTTTGGCGGGTGGGTTGGCGGGTCTTGGGGCATTCCTGGGAAGGTCTAATACCGGATAGAAGTGGTTGGGACAAAATCCATAAGGAAAAGCCTTTTGGCACTTTTTGTAACTTAGGGTTCGTTAAGGTTAGCCCTAGCAGCAGGATTGCATGTGTTTCGGGGTGTTCTAGATTTTTGCAACTGAGTTCTGGGGTCTTAGAGCACTCGTGAGAATGTGTCATTTTGGGTGCAAGTCATTTGAAGAAAATCCATGGTGGGAAAGGGGGGATTTGGCATAGTTAAAGAAACCCTTTGCCACTATTCTTAACTTAGGGCTCGTTAGGGTTAGCAGTATTTCTATTGCATGTGTTTGGGTGGGGGGGTTTTCGAGTCTTGGAGCGATGCTGGCTATGGATACTTTTGCTTGCTTGCAAGTGGTTTGAATACAATCCACGGTGGGTAAGGGGGTATTTGGGCCTACTTTTACTTTCGAAGTACGTTTTGTCACCAGTTTTCTGCTAGGCCTCGTTTTTTGAGATCTGATTGGGGGTCTTACATTTTTGCGACTGGCTTTAGTAAGGGTCTGGGTGGGAGCACTGCTGGGAAGGTCTAATTTTGTTCTAAAACACAGTTTACAGTACACCTAGCTTGAGGGGAAAGATCTGCTAAATTAATTTGCCCATACTTATTTATCCTTCAAAAGGTGACTCAGACAGAGTACGCACTTTCAAAAATATTGTACTGTCTATTAGGAAAATCAAAGTGTGACTTTTTGCACTACACAGCGTACATACCTTTTATTTATTTATCAGTGCTGTTTTTCGTTCAATAATTACAGGCCGGGTTTCAGTCTGTGCAATGGGGAAAAAGGATGGAGTCAGGCTTCACATTAGCGAGCCGTAATTCAGCATCCGCCAGGCAGGCAGTGGACAGGGTGTCTTCTGGTCACCAACATTGATGGACGAAGCGTCAGCTGGAATGGAGGAGTGCCGCTAATGAGAGGAATTGTTTGCTGCATGCAACTTACTTACTAAATTCAACAGGACAACTACAACAACATACAGATACAGTATCCATTGTTTTCTTCTATGACTGTGACTGCATTTCTTGGATCTCTCTCTGCTTCTAAATTGATCCCTACAGCCATTCTATAGGTTTTACTTCGGCTATTTTTTAAACCTAATTTAATGTAGCCCTGTACTGTCGCATTCTGTCATTCACGGTTGTCGAAAGTACTACTTACTTTTCAGTAACAATGCATTCAGTAGTGCATGCACTTCCTTTATGTCACGTAAAAGATTTATGGTTAGCTTTGTACCCAAAAATTTCTTTATGTTCAATTATTGTTTGTGCATGCTGTGCTTTTTTTTTTTCTCTCAACAAAACCTACCCAAAAAGAAACCCCCATTCCCATCCATTTTACAAACCCTAACCCTCTTCCCCCGGGCTGTGTGGTTTTGTTTGATGTGTGACTAAATGACATCAATAAACCCACACACTTGCTGGGGAGGATAAGGGCATAGCAACAGGCTGGTGAAGGAATCCGAGGATATATTCTAGACTTACTCAGCTTCAGTACTATTTCTTGTAGTAGTAGCCAATGTCAAAAATCCAACACAAGTACAAGTTATACTATCAATACTTTACCATTTGTTAGGCTACATTGTGGCACTGTTCTAGTGTACCGTCACCTGCTATATTCTCTATCGTACCGTTGTAATGCTACAGTAAGGACAAACCAGGTTTCATTTTCTTTTTTTCCATAGGCATGCAACTGCCACTGTGTCACGCCACTAGTACCACCGCAATGAGAAGGAAATTTCATCCGCCCTGGATTGCCAACCTTAATTGCCATTTCCCGTGGAGCCAGCCCTGGGACTAGCCCTACTTTCAAACACAAATTACAGGTAGGATAAGCGTTTGGTTGGAGGTAGTATAATGGAGTATTAGGAGAGACGAGAGATTGACGGTAGTACTACTAAAGTCCTAGGACTATTCAGGAAAACAAACTTACTGTTAAACCCCCACCCACCAGACTCAAAAGCAGTAAAAAACAGGTATGGTCAGATAAAGTTTCAAAAAGTATATTTTTATAGCCCTAACAAAATAATCTCCCGCAAGACCCTCCCTAACCCCAACAATTGTCCTTCAAAAGTCCCAAAAAAACCCAACTCCCAATTTCCACCCCCCAAAAGTCTCTAAAAAAGGGGCAAGGGACACTACGGCAGGGTGCTGTTGACTTTAGCGGCCAGGGCATCATGCTCCTTGCGGAGGGTGGCATGGTCGAAGCGGAGGCCCTCCACCAAGTTCTTATAGCTTAGGACCTCCTGCTCCAGGTAGGACACTCTGAGGCATAAGCGGCGCCGGCGTGCCTTGCAAATCCTGTGGGGGGCAGCTGCTGTCTTTGCTGCTCGGCGGTGGCGTTTGACTTTGGTAGCCCGGCTCCGTACCGCTGGAGCACTGCGCTGGCTGGCAGCCCGTGGGGCCACGGAGGAGGATGCAGCTGTCCCAGTGCATGTTGTTGTAGTACCGGTAGACTGCGTCTCCTCCTCCTCCAGGGCCACCAGCCGCCGATATTCAGCGACAGTGGCATCCAGCCTCCGTTGCCGTGCTATTCGAGCCAGCTCCCTCCTCCTTGATGGTCTGTTGGATTTGGAAGGAGCAACTAAATGAAGAAAGAAAGACATAGTCTGTAACCAATGCTCCTTAAGATTAACACAAAATGATTGAGCAGAAAGTTGTGTCACAGTACAAGTAGCAAATTGAAAGCACAGTACATAACTATTGAGGACAGTATCTATGTAACCTCCGACTTCTTCATCCTTGCTCTAACATTAGTGGGAGTTTAAGGAACAAATTCTACGAGAACTATGGACTTCCATTACAGTCGACTATGACAGTACACCAGTCTTATTCTTCTTCTTCTCTCTTGTTTAGGAAAATTGGTACGTTATCTTATGCAAGCCGGCATAATGCCAGCGCAGTGAACTTGCACCCGAGAAAAACAGACACACACCATGATGAGTGAGACAGACTTGCGTTACTGTACCGGTCCAGTACATGCAGGTGGTGAAGCTCTTACTTTTCTATTACGGGTGGCACTGAGAATACTCTGTTAAAAGGGCTACTGCTTAATTAATTTAGCTTTCACCCTATAGTGCAAATGAGTATTAGAAAAGGAAAATGAAGAAGCTAAATAATCTGATTATCTATCACTTCACATGGGATGTATTTGATGACATATGGGATGACTTTAGGTGCTTTGCTTATTATTGAGTGAACAGTGATACACCCACACATGAATGACGTACTACTACTAAACTAAAGTTATTAAGAGAGGTAGGTAGTGTCCACCGTAATAACCGGATATATGCTGTGCTTGCAGTTGCAATACAAACTACTGCTACTATTCATGGTAGTATTTGGACAAAATAACAACCTCTTTTCCTTGCCTTTCCTACACTGGAACGGACGTGCGGGTGCAGTGTTACATGCTCTTCAAAGTAACACTTAGTTCATCCAGTGACCGTCTACTCTCTCTAGATACACATATGCTATCTAAGAGTCAGATAGTACCATGATCCAGGCATCCATCCATTCAAAGTATATGCACACATACAGTTTCTGTTTCACCCACCCAGGCTGTTCTCCTTTCACCCATCCTTGCTTCATCATTCACCCAGCCATGCACCATACCATATTCTTTCCTTCCCAGCCACCTCGGGGACCAAGCAAAACACATATCATTCTTCTTTGCCAGTCATCATTACATTTCTCGTCCTTCCACACTTACTTACACCCTTCTTTCGCTTTTCGTTCATCCCATCCATCAAGTTCATCTCAGATCTGATTGGGATTCTTCTCGGCAAAAACTTCACAGCTAAGTCGAAGTACATTTAGAGGAGGGTACTACCTGGTTTATTTATAATACACCCGTGCAGAAAGCACACTCTGCAGTCTTCAATCTCAATAAGTTAGGAATATATAGCTTACCTCTGCCCGCCACCACCGTGTTATCCCTCACAGAATTGTCCGGCACTTCCACCGCCTCCTCCCCAGAGTTGTTCCCCTCGTCCAATGCCACCACCTCCGTGCTGGCCCCGCCTCCAGATGTTCCACCTACAAAGTACATTTAATAATGTTAGAATACACCACTCACTACTATATAATATTTGGTCTAGGAGGAAGAAAGAAATGTGAAAAAAACAGAATACAATTTAATAATTTGTGACTGTCTACTCTAAAGTAAAAATGTCCCTTTTTCCAGGGAAGGCTGTTGTCTTGCTGCACTTTTTGGCACAACTGATGAATGCTTGCTTTTTATTTTTAACACGCACCACTTTTTCTCCTAACAGACAGAAGCTTGACTTCTAAGAACACGAGCAGGATCAAGTTCAAACCAGGTGAGAGCTCGGCTCGACCACAAGAAATGTGTCCAATTAATCGTCAGCACTAAGCATTTTCAGTTAAACGTTTACTTTTATGACAAACTTGATTTTAATAAATGTGTTTACTTTTAATAAAGCTTTTAAACTAAAATAGACTCTGTGGTTTTTGGTCCTCCAGACTAGAGTGGATGAGCTAAAGGTTTTGGAATTTTTGCAAGCATGAGTCCGTGCCTCTGACATCATTGGGGATCAATCATCGGTGACTTTGGGAGCTAAATGACTCTGCCACACTATCTAGTCAGTAAGGAGATTGGGAGTTCAACTACAAAGTCTGTTATCACTGAGGTATGTGGAAAGTCTAACAGCACCTATTATAATTGATAAGCTAAGCAATGCATTATTTAGTGTCCATAGTTCTGTTTGTGCAGATTTGCCCCTGCAACAGTAGTAGAATGGATTGTCCTACTATCCAAACCAAAAGTAAAGTAGTATCTTATTCTTTCTTGGTGGTCATTCACCTTTTTATTGTTGGCAATTGTCAAAGCATAAACATTTAGGAGACTTGAAAAGACATTATGGACAATCCCAGAGGACTGCACTCAGTGCATAGAGCTATTGCTGACTAGAATGGGAGTCCAATGGAATTGCCAAATGTGCAATCTTAGTTAGCTACACAGACAGACTAATAAGAATAATCTAGTAATACCACAGGGAGTCATAGTCGAGGCAGGATAAGAATTTAGATCCAGTCTACAAGAAGGTCAAAGACGATTTAGAAAAAATCGAATGAGGAACGCTAGGAAAAAATAAGTACTCTATATTAAAATTAAAACTTACTGGGGCCAGCAATGGAGCCCTCGCCTGCCCGATCCTGGCCTGCACCCTGAACAGCACCCTCCTCCTCCTCCTCCTGTGTCCTCTTGCCCCTGGGGGGAGCTGATGTACAACATGAAAGAAAGAAAGACCAGAAAACATGGATGATATTTGTCAACCAAATCAAACATTTCAAAAGAACAATAACAATATATTTTGGCGAAATAGCAAATATACAACTATTCCACGGGATATATTATTGACCGATCTCATGTGGTCTACTACGTTATTAGTATTGCTTGATTTGCGGACCGTCGAATTTGAAACTTCTTATGTAACTCACTAAACAAAGTACTAAAAAGTTTTGCCTAGGATTGGCAGGCAGCAGTCCGCAGCACGCGAAGTGACAGACAAAGTCCATCGTGATTGCAGATCAGCGACAACACTAAAGTTTCCTACTACATTAACCAGTCATTAAAATACTCAAACTATCAATCCACCACCACTATTTCTTCTTATCGCCATGTGTACAAAGGAAGGACTGGACTTGAGTCTGTAGGGGCTGATTTAGAAGCCCCTTGTGGCTCTTTTGCTCCATTGTTGCGTGACTTTTGCGACGCAGCGGCAGAACAAAAGAGGCGCAATGGTGCGGCGTATATTAACAAAGTGATGCATATGGGAGATGCATCGCGTAGTAAAGCCCTGCGCCATCAGGGGGCGTCCCGGCGCAAGGGAGGGCGTTCCTGCGCAGGAACGCATCCTAAAAGTGGCTGAGGGAAATCTACAAGATTTCAATCACTCACTTTAACGACAATGATGCGTGACTCAAACCCTGCACCTGCTTGAAGCAGACGTACGGCTTGACGCAGCATTGGGGAGATAGGGCACCCCAGAGCATTGATGGAGCTACGCCATCGTTGCGACGCAACTCCAGCAATGCGCCACCTTTACGACACAGATGTGTAACGCTTTGGTGATGTTTTGGGCCCATGGTGCGCCGCATTGTAAATACGGCGCACCATGGGTGGTGGTGGCGTGGCGCACAATTACTGGCGCATCCCTGCTACTTTGCAGGGATGCGCCGGTAATTAAAAATCTGAACTTTAGGGGCAGATTTATGTTAACTGGCGCATCCCCAGGGATGTGCCAGTTAACGTGCGCCACAGTGCGCCACAGCTCCACCTGCCATGGTGCGCCGCATTTATAATGCGGTGCACCATGGTGCAAAAACGGCACAGATGCGTGACGCATCTGCGCCGGAAATGTGGTGCATTGCTGGAGTTGCATCGCAAGAGCGACGCAACTCCAGCAAGGTTCGGGGTGCCCTATCTACACAAGGCTGCGTCAAGACCTACGCCTGCTTCAAGCAGGCACAGGGTTTTGACGCAGCATTGCCCTGAATGTGACTGAGTGAAATCTCATAGATTTCACTCAGCCACTTCCAGGAGGCGTTCCTGCGCTGGAACGCCCCCCCCCCCTGCGCTGGAACGCCTCCTTATGGCGCAGTGCTTTACAGCGTGACGCATCTCCTAGATGTGTCAAGTTGTAAATAGGGCGCATTGTTTGCGCCGCAGTTGCGTCAAATAAAGTGACGCAATTGCAGCACAAAGAGGCGCAAGAGCCTCATAAATCTGCCCCTTAGTGTCTAGCATTACGCAGTTCTTTAAACTACACTCATACATAATTTCACAGGCCAATGAAATGAACACAAAATCGAAAACAAATAAGCATATTAGCAACGCTACTGAGAAGGAGAGCAGTGCACCTGAAATGCACAGAAGATTTTGAAATATAATTTACCTACAATGTAATCAGCAGCATTATTGCTCTTGCTAAAAAACAACAATTTGCAATATAATAACACACAGAGCAGGAGAAAACAGAGTAGTAAAGAAATAGCTACTACTACTCACCAAGCCCGGGGATCTCAAGGCCAAGCAGGTCGAGCAGATCGCGTTCACGGTCCAGGACATCCGTCCAGCGGTGGGTGGCCTGGTTGTAGGTGCGCCGGACCCGAGAGTGGTGGTACATGGCCCGGCACACCTTCTCCCACTGCTTCCGGCGCTCCCGGATCCCGTACCCAGTACCGATCCTGCTGCCTGCCATGATGGTCCTGGGGAGGCGGCGCTGAACATAAAAAATGAGTGCAGCCACCTCCTCCAGGCTGAAGTTCTCCCGGGGTGAGACTGTCTCCCCCCTCAAACGCCCGCACGGGAGCCGGGCACGGGGTGCGGGACCCTTCCCCTTCTCGGGATGCTTCCCGGCTCCCTTCACCATGATCTGGGTGGAAAGGAAGCTAAATAATAAAGAAAATAGAATAGGGAAGAGAAGAAAAGAAAAGAGTTTAAAAAAGTAGTTTAAAATTAACCAAAACTAGCAGTAAACACAAAAATATAGGGCTAGAAAAATAGAGGGATAGATAATAAGTAAAATAGATAAAAAAAACTTCAAACAAGCAAAGGATGGCAGAGATTTAGAGAGGATACAAAAAGTATGCCCAGAACCATAGCAATGAATGAGAAACAAGATGGCCGCGCCCGTTCACGACCGCGCGGGTAAGTTCGCGCGAGATTTTCCTCGCGAACACACGCAAAATTGTACTAGCGAGCCGCACACTTTGCGAGATTACACTTCGCGGCCGGAAACGGAAATACGTCAGGCAAACAAGATGGCTGCGCCCTTGAACGACCGCGAGGGTAACTTTGCGCCTTGCGCTACAAGCGGCTCGCTAAAACGCACAAAACCTTGCGAACTAACACGCCGCAAAAACACAAATCGCATATTCGCACGAATTCGCGGCTTCCGAATCCGATCTCGTGCAAGTTCGCGCCCCGCAAATCCCGCGAAATTGCAGAAAAACGAGTTTTGCAAAACCGAAAGCACTCAGCAGGTGCAAGAGTTCAACCTCATCATTAGTAACCATTCCCTGTAGTGCTTCCTGACTGGGGCCCCTCCAGAGTTCAGTTGCTAGTTGCAACAATTGTATGACCCTGCTCTGACCCTCACAGCAGGCTCATAGAATAGCTACAAGTAGGCCACAAAGGTCATGGAAAAAAAAATTGCACTGCAACAGAAAGCAAATTACTGATAAGGAAGCAGGTGCCAGACCTGGAATTTTAAAACAGTGACACATTAATAAACCAACCCCAAATTAATTCATGTCAGTTGAAGCAGGGCAGGTGTGCTTGCTTTTCCCCCCCATAATCTACAGTGATGATGTACCAGAGGGTGGCATTGATGTAACAGAGGGTGGCATGGGTGAAACAGAGGGTGGCAGTGGTGAAACAGAGGGTGCTGGGAACCTGTGATGATGAACCAGACGTAGAAACAACATAGTCGCGACCGTTGCGAGCCGACAAGTAGGTTCGCGATTGTGAACTGGTACCAAACCCTCGCGAACTGGCAGAAACCCTTGCGAACACAAAAAAAAATCCACAAATTCGCGAGAATTTGCGGATTTTGCGGATTGCGAGTTCGCAAATTCGCAAAATTCGCGAACGCCAGATTCGCAAAATTCGCCCATGCTTAGTGGAAATATCAAAAGGAGAACTACATCTCCCATGATCTCCTCGGTGGCCTGGTAGTTCTTTTTCGGGTAACTGATATGACGCAATGAAGATGAGATCGAAAGTGGATTTACCTGCAGACGCGTGTCCCACTTCTTGTTCCCCTTTAAATAGACCACAGTTCCTACTCACCGGCACTCACGCCGGGAGTTGCAGAACTACATAGGTGCTGCCGCGGGGCCAGGATCCTTTTTATTTTATTTGGTTTTTTTAGCACAATGTTATTAGATTTCTTACACACGTAAAATACAATATTATCTAGCTTCAAAATTTTGTATGGTTCGGCATTTAGGTACAATATATAATCAGGCTTGTATTTCCGTATTTATACATTACTAATTATAGTTGCATGTTACATTGACTGGCATTTGGTATAACCACCAGGCGCAGTTCATCCATTGGGGCGTGGGGGCGTAGCCCCCCATGCCCAAAGCCGCCTGCAGCTCCCTCTGCGTTTTTGAGTTAAGACTGTGACAATCATGTCAATGAATCAACATGACGTCAGACCGCCCGGCGGGTGTCATGTTGATTGATTGACATGATTGTACAGGCGGCAACACAAGTGCACATAAGTGGGGATGGAGGGGGAATTTTTACCCGTGCCCACGCATGCGCACTTGTGTTTTTGCGGCGTTGCGCATGCCCATTAGGAGCCCTAATGGGCGTGCTGCCGGCGAGAAGGTACCTGTGCCCCTGGCGCCAGGATTGGCCAGGGGCGCTGTGAGCCTGTGACGTGTGGGGAGCAGAGCCCAGAGGTGGCGCGGACCGGGACCGGCAACAAGGTAAGAGTGCGTGTTTTTCTTTTCTTTTAAAGTGTTTGGTGCGAGCGTGCGTGTATGCATGAATGTTTGGTGGAGAGTGTTGTGAATGGATGTGTTTGTGTGTATGCGTGTGTGAATACATTTCTTTGAGGGTTGTGTATGTGGGTCAGGGGGGGGTCGCCGCCGGCCTGAGTGGCCTGGGGCCCGCACTCGCAAATCAGTTTGCGCCTCACCACTGTAAAATGTCACCAGCCGCCCCTGATAACCACTCATAATCATATCAATATGCTTGAGACAGTAAACCTGATAAATCGATATATCGTAATTTTTCCTGCCTCACCACCCACCCTTGTTCTTTCACTCACAATTCTACCCTTCCTATGAACATTTAACTATAAACTTAGCCGCTTTACCTCAATCGTCTCGTCCGGGGCAGGTTCCCCGGGGAATCGAGCGTGCTGCTGGGGAGCAAAAGAACTCAGGGGGAGAAGAGAAGGGGATCTGAACAGATTAAAGAAGTAAGCAGAGGGGGTGGGGGAAACCCCTCCCTGTCCAGACCACAATCCAGTCTAGTAGCTGGTATTTTGTATCTAGTCTACCAGAGGATCTAGGGACACCTCTGCGTCATCATCTGCTTCCGCTTTAAACTGCTCTATTAACTGAGCCCATTCAAGGGAAGCCGCTCTTTTTCGCAATACTCCATATTCTTCGCGTCGAAGCACTTCCCCCTCCGGACTGCCCATCGAATGACCTCATCATTCCATTTGCCCTCCTGTGGCGCAGTGCGAGATTTCCAGTGCTGTGATATTAATCATTTGGCGAGCATCAGAGCCAAACCCATGAATCGTTGTAGTAATATTGTCTTCTTCGGGAGTGGAAGAAGCCCCAACAAGCACACCTCCATGGTGTCCCAAGGGGAGCATTCCGTGAGTTGGGATAAACATTGAGTAACCTCTGACCAAAACCTCCCCAGGGTAGAGCACGACCATAACATGTGAGTGAAATCAGCGGGTTGGAGGGAGCACCTGGGACATAGTGCAGATGCAGCGGGATACATTTTCTGAATAGCCTGCGGTGTAAGATAGGCCTGTGTAGTATTTATAATTGTATCGTCTTCAGTCGGAAGTCACAGGACACCCGTAAGGGATGTTCTAGGGCAGTGCCCCATTCCCTATCCTCTAATTCTCTCGTCAGTGCCACTTCCCACTGCTGTCCGAGAGGCAATAGTGGTATATTTAAGTACTCTTGCAGGCCTCTGTACAGCCATCGAACAAGATGGTGCCCATGTCCCGTTGTGTGAAGAGACTGCAGCAATTGAAATGTCGCGGGTTGGTTCTGGTCTACTAACCAGTACTTCCGGATATATTGTATGACTGATGCATGTGTGAGAAACAGAATGTCCGGTACCGCATTAGTGTGCACAAATTCACCATGGGGTATCAAAGTCCAATCTAAAAAAAGGTCCCCAACTGTAGTCGTCCCCGCTTGTGTCCAGCCCGCACCCGAACAGTAGACAAAACGTGACGGGGGGTAGCCAAACCACAAAGGGGAATGTTGGGAGCCTATGGATGTAGTACTTTTGCATACTTTAGAGCTTCCTTCCAATAGTGTAATGCAATAAACAAGAGAAAGGGAGGGTCACGCATCTTGTCGGCCCCGGCACACAGCAATGCAAGCAGCGTCCCTCGCTGTAATTGCGCAGGGGTGTAACCTATTTCAAACAAGTTATGATCCGCCAACCAGTGCGCCAACCACTGTAGCTGCCCAAGAATACAGCATGTTTTAAAATCAGGTGCCCCCATGCCGCCTGCAGTGCTCGGGAGCTGCATCTTGGACAGTGCATGTCTATGTCTCCCTTTTCCCCATAACAAGCATGTCAACAAGGTGTCTAATGTCCCAAAAATCCAGTCTGGCATAACACAGGAATATTCACGAACTGGTATAAGAGTGTGGGTAACATGACCATTTTGGACACTGCTAAGCGGCCTGCCATTGATAACGGCAGGGTGTTCCAAAAGGTAGCGGAGCGAGTTCATAGTCCTCACCACATTCCTGTCAATAGTGTCAATAGAGGACCTATACATTTGTATCCCAAGATACGTAAAAGTTGTGAGTTCTACCCTGAACTGTAACTGACCAAATTGCAAGTGGGTTCCCTCATAGCTGTTAGAGAAGGAGTATGCCACTGACTTCATGGCATTAAGATGTAGGCCAAAGATGTCACCAAAGTACAAGAACACTGTAGGTAGGAGCTGCATATCCATGCCAAGGTCTTTAAAATATAACAGCATATCGTCAGCGTAAAGTGAAACTGAGTGGGTTACTGTCCGTATCGGGATACGGTATGGGGCCATTGCGCAATGTAGATGTTGCACCAGTGGCTCCAAGGCCAACACATACAGAAGGGGGGACAAGGGGCACCCTTGGTGAGTCCTCCGAGAGATATGATACCTGTGCGATATGATCGCTCCCGTCTTGGCGTGGGCAGTGGGGTTAGTATAAAGCCATTGAATCCATTTTCAATATTCAGGGGGTATTCCAAACTTTGCTAGCACTGCAAGCATGTATGACCAACTCAACGTGTCGAACACTTGCCGTATATCTAGGGACAAGCAGCCCTCCAACGGTAGAGTCCCTGGCACTGCGTGCATTAGGGGATCAATAACTAAATATCCAGGGACAGAATATCGACTACCCACAATATTGAGGTCAAAATATCAAGGGACAGAATATCGACTCCCTATCTACAAACAGGTAAGTGCCAAAATATATGGCCACATGCATCATTGTTGCCGTTTGCGATTTCTTAATTGCGAAAATTAAGGAATCACAATTAAGAAATCGCAAAAGGCTATGTGTTGGACTTGGCCCTTCACCCCTAAACTTTTACCTTTTAATGGTGACCCAGTAGTAGTGATTTTTGGTTTCTGCGCACTTTCACTGTGTCCCAGTGGAAAGTGTGTGCGCACTCTGAGTGCATGTGGTGAGATAGGCCTGCCCTCCCATAGGAATGCATGGGGAATGTATGTGTCCCTGGTAGTACCTGATGCGTAGGGTGTGCAGGCTCAAGTCTGGTATGTGCGGACTCGTGTGATTGAATGCTGCGAAATGATGTATGCGGCGTGTGTGTGTCTAGTTTGGAAGTGCCACTTCTAGACATGGCTGTGCGTGTGCTGTAAAGGTTCTGGCGTGTGATTGGCTGGAGCTGGTTGGGGTGCCAGGCTCCATGAGTCATGATGGGTCTGCCCGGTGGTGATGGTTTAGATTAGCATGTGTGATGTGAGGGAGTGGTGCACCTGGGTCCTGAATAGGGCTGGGCTTTCCCCACACAATGCTGGCTCTGCCCCCTGTGGTGCGTCTAACGACCCTAGCCCTGCCAGTGAATAGAGTGAGGGGCTGAGCACATCAAGAGTGCTCACAAACCAGCTGCAACTGGTTTTTCCCCTCACCCTGAAGCCAGACAAAGGATTTTACAGTATAAGAAGGGGCTGTGTCCCCTTACAATCTGTTCTCTTCCAAGATCCTATCTGAGGGGGGCTGCTGCTGCTGCTGGGCGCCAGGAGGACCGCCACTTGGACTGCCTCCCTACCTGGAGGCCCAGTGAGCTGGCTCTGGGTACAGCCTTGCCCCCCCGAATCTTGCTACAGTCCTAGGAGGACTTTGCTCTGGACTTGCTGAACTTTTTGTGCCCTTCCAGCGCTTTATCTGGTCACTAGAGCCTGGGAGCGCTTTATTGCTGCTAGTCCTTGGGAGCACTGTAATTAGCCGCCATAGCGCTTCGGAGCGCTTTATTTATCTTTTCATCCGGTACCCACCCAGCATTGCCCCGCTAATTGCTTGCTGGAGGGTGCCCACCCCTCATTTGATTGGAGCGCAGCCTGGGAGTGCTGGGGAGAGGGCCGCTGCACTGCCCGCGGTGACCCGGAAGTACTAGGGGTCAAAACAGGAAGTCCCGCCCTCGCAGGGCAGCACGAGAAGAGCTGAGGCAGTGGAAACGTGCAGGCGGGGCTCCGTTGTGGGAAGGAGAGCCCTGCGCTGCCCAGAGGAGACGTCAGGAGCCGGCCAAGAGAAGGTGCGTGTCTTCCCCCCCTCAGCGGAGCTCCCGGCGTGTAGGGAGCCCCCGCAGTCACCGGAGACCAGCTTCAGCGCGACGTCAGAGCCCCGGCCGCCTGTAAACTAATGGACAGATTTTCAATAACTGGCGCATACCTGCATATCAGCAGGGATGCGCCAGTTATTGTGCGTCATGGCTGCGCCACCATAGATGCGCCGCATTTACAATGCGGCGCACCATAGGGCAAAAATGGACAGATGCGTGACGCATCTGCTGCCGTGAAGGCGGCGCATGGCTGGAGTTGCGTCACAAGCGCGACGCAGCTCCAGCAAGGCTTCTCTCTGTTCTTTCGCATCTTTCATTCCGTGTGCCTCCTTCACAGTTGTTCATCCCCCCTTGCCACCCCTCCTACACTTTAGCAAATCCTGTAGATTTCACTCAGCCACTTTTAGAAGGCGTTCCTGCACCGGAACGCCCCAACCCAGCGCCACAATGTCTACATGTGGCGCAGGGATTTATAACGTGACGCATCTCCCAGATGCGTCACATTGTTAATACCCCACAGCATGGCGCTGGCTTTGCGCCGCCGCTGTGTCACAAAAGTGACGCAACGGCGGCGTAAAGGAGGCGCAAGGGGCTAGTAAATCAGCCCCTAAAGGTTTTAATTCTATCTATCGGGCCTACTCAGAGTTGAATTGTCTCAATGGTGTTACACGAATAACATTAGGTTGGGTAATAATATCTGTTATTAAACGTTGTGGGAAAAGGTCAAGAAAACGTGTCAGCATCCTCCACAAAAAAACACAAACCATTGTGCTAACAAACGCACAATGTGAGAGGCGCGGGTGTAATTCAAGAACGAAGTTCAGCCTTTTGTTTTAAAAAGCTTTGTTATGGCGGGAATGGGAATGTCAACAATTTGTCATAGGGTAGCGTGCTTTACCTGTTTGCTACTCTGTGGTGGAAATCCGACCGAGAGGTGGCAATCAAAATAGACTATATTTTTTGTTTTTTGATTGCTCAGAAATCTCAAGTCTGCTAAATACAGACAAAAAAATCCTGCTGGGTATAGGCAGGCTGTCCCACAGGAAAGTGAAGATTTTCAGTAAATCACAGGTGGGCAGAATAAGACTCATGGTGGGCGAAGCTGACATGCAACTGGCCAGTCCCATCCCTACTGGCATTTTAAGGATAGCAGCCTGGCGAAGGTCAACTATCTAGGAAATTGCATCTGCTATTGAAAACTGTTCAGACTCCGCCTTTTAACCATACAAGGCTGATAAAATAAAAATTGAAAGCACCATGAAAGTGCAGCAATAGGTAACACTTGGGTGGGACTCTTCGGAGTTCACTGGAGCCAGCAGCACATCTGCACCTCAGTTGTCCGCAGCTGTGCACCAAGAGACCCCGGCCGTA
The DNA here is from genome assembly GCF_964263255.1 of Lissotriton vulgaris. NCBI lineage: Eukaryota > Metazoa > Chordata > Amphibia > Caudata > Salamandridae > Lissotriton > Lissotriton vulgaris. The sequence continues at coordinate 484,373 of NW_028244846.1, forward strand.
CCAGTGAGACATGGCAGTCCAGCAGAGCCCCGCAGGAACATGCCACCTGCTCTGGAGCTTACTGGTAAATGCTGGACCAGACCCGCGGAGGAGCAAAATCTAATCCTAAAGGTAACACGTGGCTGGGCATCCAGCTCCAGAAGTTATTTACACATTTTTGTGTGCAGTTTTTTTATATAGCGCAAACTCAACCCGAAGGTATTACCTGAGCACCAGTTACATTATGCACATGGGATAAATATATTATTAAAAGCACTGAATACAATAGCTAGGTGCACGCAAACTGAGACCGTTGTTGGATATGAGAGAGTATGCTTTTTGCGCCTATGGTGAAATGTGTGTATCTAATGTTATATATACATACGTCAACGATATGTGTATCTTCCCAACGTTCGTGTACCTGATTGTGTGGAATTTGGAGACCCGCCATTATCAATAGGTTATCATCTTACTGAGGCATCAAAGCGGGGTAGTGTTTCCAGCATGTCATGAGTGTGCGTTTAATCTGGACTGTCCGCGTCCGTGTTTTGCTGAACGGCTTTTCATCGCCTCGTCTTCTTTCTTGTAGCCTCAGGTCTTGAGCTTGCAGAGCAGCTCAGGGTGGCACGACCTGGATAACTGCGACTACGACTGCTTGCCGCTAGAAGGACTCGATGAGTTCAACATGATGGATTAGGAGGTGAGCGTGTACGACAGCAGCAGGGGGAGGGGGCCAGCGTGATTCCCTTGCGGGAGCGTGCAGCAAGGAGTGATGATTGCGACCATATGGCGCCACCATATGGCGCTGCGCGCTCCCGCAAGGGAATCACCAGACGTGCACCTGTTGCCATTGCAAGCAATGCAACGCATGCACGTTTTTGCCCCCAAAGCTGTGCCGATGGCTATAGGTCTCTCTCCTAAGCAGCGCATGCGCACTGCGTAGGCAAGACCTAAAAAGGGGGGTAGGACGTGGGGAGAAGGGAGGATGAATCATTAATCATGTTACCAATTAGAAACACAACAAGTCATTATGAAATATGACACAAATAGTAAAAAGTTTACCATACAGTCTAGAGCAGAACTCAGCTAAGGTCATCGGAAGCTTGTGGAGTTACTTGGGGTAGTGTGGAGTCTCACTTGGAAAGCCAGGTCATCAAGGAGAAAATGTCACTAGAGTGCATGGACATCTCATCCAGGTCAGATAAGGGGTTAGGTTCTTCAATTGTCGAAGCCGCTTTTAAGGCCATTTGTCCCTCGTGAATCATCTGTTCCAGATCCGAGTGTTGCGTGGCTGTGGGGAGCGGTCTTGGCCACAATGTCCCTTTTAGGTCTAGCCTAGGCAGCAAGCATTCGCTGTCTCTCCAAGACATCCAGTAATCAGTATTAGAGAAACTCCACCCATTGCCTTTCTATTGGTTTTATTGCTTGCCATTGTAGAACTCTGTGATTGCTGTTCTTATCTCGCTTATTGTTGGCTGGTGATCCGATACATCGCTTCCGTTTTTGAAGGAAGCAGCACCGACCAACTACAGTTTAGTTACGCTGCTGGCTGTTATCTTTTACATTTAGAGACTACTTGTTTCCTTTGCTGCTCGCAAAGTTTGCACAGTGCTGCCGCTGACACATCTGCCAGCTTCCTGTCCTCACCCGACACATTGCTCCACCGCTCTCTACCCGGGACCGATGCTTCGCCACTCCCTGCGCTACTTCCGGACAGCCGCCATTTACATAACCTGTTTTTCACGCTGCACACACTTTACCTTTAGCCATGTTAAGCTAAAGCGTGGGTGCCGCGATTGTTGAAGAAGTAAACAAATAGAAAAAAGAGAGGCCCGCCCTTTATTTCTATTTCTTAACTCTAGCATTGTAAATGCTTGTACTTTACACAGTTTCCTCACCACTTGTGGGTGCACAGCACTACTTCCAGAGCCAGTTCCCTTAATCTCCCCATGCCTTCTCCCAACACCTCTGCTTCTGGCTGCGGAAGCATCTATTCTTAATTGTTCAACATTTTAAAGGAGCATAGCTGAGCACCGCTAAATTTGACAGAATTTGTGTTGCGTTTTTGTTAAGGTTTCAGAGCGCTTTTTCATGCACACCGATGACATTACCTAAGTTTACATTCATTTTTGGGGAGGGAGATTATGTTCTGAGAAGTTGGCCTGGCATATGATGTCCACTATTCTAGTGGGCACCTTGCACCAGTCCAAATGACCCCTATTGATGGTAGGTTAAAGACAACCTTTATAGACAAGCTATCCTAGTGGTCGCTGCGGAGAGCAGCCTTCAGGCTAAGTCTTGGAGGAATGTAAAGCAGCTTGTTTTACCAGTCTATAATTTTATGAGTGAACAAATGAAAGGAGAAACACACCAGGTATATATATAAAATATATGTATTTAATCTAAACACATCCCCCTAGTCGCTTTATGAGGCTAGAGGCAAAAGTACTTTACAAAAACTTAATTAGCACACAGCAAATTAGCACAGTATATGTTTTGCCCTAGGGGCCTCACAAGCCATATACTAAGAAAGTGATATAAGTACCCCTACAGTCATTGAGAAGAGGCCTAGAGCCTGTAGAACTGCTGGGGCAACCAGGAACCCCCCAAGGTAAGGACGCAGGAGGCCCACGGGAGACAAGTGCAGTGTCTAAACACAGCCTCAATCATCATTGACTTCTATAGAGAAAGTTGCGGGTAGATTTCTAAAGATTAAGGACACCTAGGAGTGGACAAGGAACAAACCCCTTCAGTACTGGACACTTCGAGATTCAAGACCCACGGGAGCACCAAAGTACTCGTGTTATTTCACCCAGGGAACCCGGGTGCATAGGTGTCTTTTCGTCGTCGTTTCCTATAGAGAGCTCCAAAGAAGTGCTGCAGGCGACCAGATGAAAAGTGTCTGGATTGATCTAAGGGTAGATTGAAGATCTGAAGGACTTGAAAGCAGAGGGGACAGAGTCTGGGTCACTAGCCAGTGACCAGGAAGGCGACAAGAAGATGCCAGCCGATGTTGGGTGATTTCAGGTGATGGAAGTGAAGCTTGACTCTTCAGCCACGAGGAGCAGGAGGCGTCGACGAAAACCAGGAGCTGGATTCAAGCTGTACCACGTCGGATGTCGAGTGCTGCTATGTCGGTATACATCCTTGGCAACAGCAACCCATGCAGAATACAAAGATTGGCTTCGGTGCAGACCAGCAAGGTCTGAGGGACTCACCCTTTGGAGGGGAGTCTGGGTACATCTGGAGCAACCAGGAAAAGCCCATGAAACAAAAGAGTTACCTTTGTGGGGACCCATCAGTTGACGGACCAGGGATCGCAAAGGAGTCTCTAGAAGGAATGCTAAAAGTGGGCCCACAGAACACTTGTGGAGTGTAGGCCCACAATCTTCAGTGCAATTGGTGCCCAGGGCTTGGACTACAAATAGCCCAATGCACAACTTCAGAAAAGCTCAGGAAGTATATGCACTTGCAAAAATGCACGTTGTCCAGGAGTTCCAGTCCCATGTCTTTCATGATTGCTATGGGACTCAGCTTTGCTGTGATCTCGTGTCAGACTCAGAGATGTCTGAAAGTCTGTATCCTGTGTCGCAGATTCTTTGGGATCCCGCAGGAGCCTCGAGAATGCACACTCGCAAGATGCTTCTTTGGTGCCTGCTTGAACAGGGGAGTCACTCCTTGACCCCAAGGGAGAATTCTTCAGTCTTCTAGTCGAAATAGAATGTCAAAGGTCCAATATATATGTTGCAGAGTTTAGTCCAGGGTAATCTAAAGGCCTAGTGACTGGGTTCCTATACTTATACCAAGTTTAGGGGATGGACTAACACTAAGGTCCCACCTATGGGAGGACTTGGGGAGCGGGTGGTTACACCCCTTCCCCTTTGTCCAGTTTCATGCCAGAGCAGGGGCTGAGAGCCCCTGCAACTGGTTTGAACTGGGGTATGCACAGGGACACCAAGTGTGCCCCAGGCAGTGTCTGAAAACCATTCACTGAATGCACCCACCCTGCTCCAATACACCAAAGCCTGTCTGGGGAGGTGGTTACACCTCCCTGGACAGGAAACCTATTGTCCAGGCCTCCCCTGCCGGAGTGTCGGCCAGCAGCAGGAGGTCAGACTCATGTATGTGGCAGCAGCATCCATTTTGTGATGCTGGGCTCTTTTAAACTTCTAACGGTTAGACCAGTGTGTACATGTCTTCTCCCTCTAGAAGGGTGGAAAGCTACCCCCACAGCCAGGACTGGCAGGCGGTAGTATTCCAAAGTGTTTGACACCAAACACGACATGTTTTGATGCAGCCATTCCACAGATAGCAGAAACTGCAAGGATTATAATGCACTTAAGAGTATATGGTATGGCTGTATCACAGAACAGTATAAAAAATATGAGGCCAAGGAAAACCCTGGACTACTAGATGCACAGCACATAGACCACATGCCTTTCACAAGATAAACCAAAATATTATCCTATAAGTTGAGTGAGTAAACAGGTATCATTTAATTAACAATATTCCACATACTAGTGAAAAAAACATATCCAATACATCACTTTCAATTCTTTATCCGTATTTTGTATTGTAATCATACACAAATTTTTGTTTTTAACTGAAAAGTGTTCAAAAACATATAAGCAGATTACATATCATAACCTCTCATATTATATTCGTGAAGGAGCAAAATATATAAACAGTTGGTTGTTGACCAAAGTCCCAATGCATTTCGGGTTCCAACTGAACCCTTCATCAGGGGGTATACAATTCGAAAATATAATATAAACAATCTTGATGTGACGACGTCCTGAAGTGAAGTCTCTACGGGATCTAAAAAAACAGCAACACATGAAATTGTATCCAACTCTTGTATATTGTCACATGAAGCACAGAAGGTAAAAGTATGGCTAGGGAGCGCCACTTGGGAAAAGCCTTCACTCGTGTGAGAAATAAAGTATGGAAATATACTAACACCGAATCAGAAGTTCAGTTAATGCGAGTGTATTGCAGGTCCCTACCCTTAGCCAGTGTGTCAACCACAAAGACAAAAGAATAGTAACTTAAATCCCATATCACCAACAGTTAATGAAAAAATAGCGAAGAAAAAGTTATACCGCTTGAATAAATCACCCTGTGCACCGATACACGTAAATGTACTACATTCCACTCACTGAGGGGAAGGTGCTGACAGCGCAAATCGCCACAAATCTTCTTGCAGAATAAAGCCTTCACAATGTGTAACCGAAATTCCTACAGAATAAAAACAGATTCTGTATGCAAACCTCTGATAACAAGGACAATACATACACTTACATTCGCACTCCGCAACGCTTACCAGCTCCAACACTGTATACGCTGAGCTTCCAAATGCCCAAGACGACGAGGAGCCTGTAAATACATATGTACGTAATAAGTGTATCAATCTTACTCACGCTGAGACCAGTTGTGACTCGCAGTAAAAGAGGAACAAAAGTTTCGTAATAGTACTCACTGAAGAGAAACGCCACCTCACTGACATGGATTACCAACGCAAGTCTGCCCATCCGATCACGTGGTGCGGAACTTGCCAGAGTTTAAACCAAGGTACTACAAATCGAAAACAGACTACTCCCCGAGTGTCAAATTAAGTATAAACAAGACGAAAGACCCGTGTAAATCTGTCCAAATGGTGTTAACCATCACCAAAACTTAATAAAAGAGTATGAGCTCAACTCGGCGTGCAAGTCCTCACATTATGGTAAATAAAAAATAATAAATAAAAATAAATAATAATTAAAATAAAATTTGGTAACTACAAGTGTGCTCTCAAGTAACTATTCAGAATACTGATAATAAACACAATTATAAAAAGAAGGGTCTACCTAAAGACCAAAAGCTCTGTGAAAGTTCTAAACCTCTAGATCTATCTGGACCCCAAACAAATGTGTAAATGTGCTGGACCTCTATGTAATATGTGGAGTGCAACTGTGTGAAGGATGTTCCAGTGTGCTCCCGTACAATCTGTATCGCAATATATCCTCATAGAATACAATTCTCGTAGGTTTTTTGCCCTTGTGTGAGCGAACAAAGGGGTACCATGAAACACTTCTGAAAAATCTGGTTCATTCTCAATTATTTCACATCCATTTTTAATGATAGATTTAATCTGGGATGTCTGAATCGAATTTTTTTTGACGAATACTTCTCGTTTTAATGGCTCCTTCACTTTGGGTATTAAGAGTTCATCTCGTGTTTGGTGAGATATTGTTTGAGCAGCCGCTTTTAAAATGTCTTCTGGATATCCACGATCTTCGTACTGTTTTACTTGTTTATCAATCTCTTCTTTGCACTGAGAATTGTTAAAACCCACAAAAGAAACCAGTAGAGTGAGAGAGAAAGGCATGACGAAGTGTTATAATTGCGGACAATGTGGCAATGTTATTACAGGTAATCAATTCATGCATCCTCATACAGGGCAGAGCATAAAACTCAAACATAACGCAGACTCCACCACTGAAGGAGTTATATATGCAATTAAATGCCCCTGTGGACTCGTGTATGAGGGTAGAACAAGTAGAAAAATTAAGACACGAATAGTGGAGCATAAGAGTCGTATCAGAAACCAAAATACTCACTCCTCACGGGCTAGACACTGGGTAGAAGCGAAACATACTATTCCCCAATTAAGATATACAGTTCTGGAACGTATTGAACAAATCCCAGGGTTGGATACTTATACTCTCCTAGCAAGGATGAAAACGCATTGGATAAAGTCTTTAGGAACAGTCATTCCAGGAGGGTTGAATGACCATTATGAACTTCTATGTTTTCTGGTCACCTGTCAAACCAGGCCAGCGGGGGCCAGCCAGTGATCAATCCAGTCCTAAGCATCTTTAGGGGCCGTGAAGAAAGATGTCTTGTCATCTCGTATTACGCACAGTCGAGCCGGGAAAAGGAGAGAGTATCTGACTTCCAGCATCAGGAAGTTCCTGTTTAACTGCGAGGAAGGAGTTCCACTGGCATTGCACCTCCAGGGTGTAACCTGTAACTATCATGACCCATGAGTTTTCAACTGCTAGTTCCGGGAGCTTGTGGGCGTCTTGCCGGAGTAAATTGCATTCCCGGTAATAGGCGGCTCTATGGGATTCGCGCCAGGTGAAGTACGTGTTGAGACTGGTTTGCCACTAACCACAGGAGAAGAGGGCGTGTACAAGAAATTGTTTATTCCCAGAAAACCTGGCGTCGATCCACCTCAAGGAGTCAGGAGCAACTGACTCACTTGGAGTGTTCTGCACCTTATTTTCTCATGGTAGAATACAGAAGAGGAATACAACTATATAGAACAGAGATACATCAATATAGAACAGAGATACATCAATATAGAACAGAGATACATCCATATAGAACAGAGATACATCAATATAGAACAGAGATACATCAATATAGAACAGAGATACATCCATATAGAAAAGAGATACATCAATATAGAACAGAGATACATCAATATAGAACAGACATACATCAATATACAACAGAGATACATCAATATAGAACAGAGATACATCAATATAGAACAGAGATACCTCAATATAGAACAGAGATACATCAATATAGAACAGAGATACATCAATATAGAACAGACATACATCAATATAGAACAGAGATACCTCAATATAGAACAGAGATACATCAATATAGAACAGAGATACATCAATATAGAACAGAGATACCTCAATATAGAACAGAGATACATCAATATAGAACAGAGATACCTCAATATAGAACAGAGATACATCAATATAGAACAGAGATACATCAATATAGAACAGAGATACCTCAATATAGAACAGAGATACATCAATATAGAACAGAGATACATCAATATAGAACAGACATACATCAATATAGAACAGAGATACATCAATATAGAACAGACATACATCAATACAGAACAGAGATACATCAATATAGAACAGAGATACATCAATATAGAACAGAGATACATCCATACAGAACAGACATACATCAATATAGAACAGAGATACATCAATATAGAACAGACATACATCAATACAGAACAGAGATACATCAATATAGAACAGAGATACATCAATACAGAACAGAGATACATCAATATAGAACAGAGATACATCAATATAGAACAGAGATACATCAATACAGAACAGAGATACATCAATACAGAACAGAGATACATCCATATAAAACAGAGATACATCAATATAGAACAGAGATACATCCATACAGAACAGACATACATCAATATAGAACAGACATACATCAATGTAGAACAGAGATGCATCAATATAGAACAGAAATACATCAATATAGAACAGACATACATCAATATAGAACAGAGATACATCAATATAAAACAGAGATACATCAATATAGAACAGACATACATCAATATAGAACAGAGATACATCCATACAGAACAGACATACATCAATACAGAACAGAGATACATCAATACAGAACAGAGATACATCCATATAAAACAGAGATACATCAATATAGAACAGAGATACATCCATACAGAACAGACATACATCAATACAGAACAGAGATACATCAATATAGAACAGAGATACATCAATATAGAACAGAGATACATCAATATAGAACAGAGATACATCAATACAGAACAGAGATACATCAATATAGAACAGAGATACATCAATATAAAACAGAGATACATCAATATAGAACAGAGATACATCCATACAGAACAGACATACATCAATATAGAACAGACATACATCAATGTAGAACAGAGATGCATCAATATAGAACAGAAATACATCAATATAGAACAGACATACATCAATATAGAACAGAGATACATCAATATAAAACAGAGATACATCAATATAGAACAGACATACATCAATATAGAACAGAGATACATCAATATAGAACAGACATACATCAATATAGAACAGAGATACATCAATACAGAACAGACATACATCAATACAGAACAGACATACATCAATATAGAACAGAGATACATCAATATAGAACAGACATACATCAATATAGAACAGAGATACATCAATATAGAACAGAGATACATCAATACAGAACAGACATACATCAATATAGAACAGAGATACATCAATATAGAACAGAGATACATCAATATAGAACAGACATACATCAATATAGAACAGAGATACATCAATATAAAACAGAGATACATCAATATAGAACAGAGATACATCCATACAGAACAGACATACATCAATATAGAACAGACATACATCAATATAGAACAGAGATACATCAATATAAAACAGAGATACATCAATATAGAACAGAGATACATCCATACAGAACAGACATACATCAATATAGAACAGACATACATCAATATAGAACAGAGATACATCAATATAAAACAGAGATACATCAATATAGAACAGAGATACATCCATACAGAACAGACATACATCAATATAGAACAGACATACATCAATATAGAACAGAGATACATCAATACAGAACAGACATACATCAATACAGAACAGACATACATCAATATAGAACAGAGATACATCAATATAGAACAGACATACATCAATATAGAACAGAGATACCTCAATATAGAACAGAGATACATCAATATAGAACAGAGATACATCAATATAGAACAGAGATACATCAATATAGAACAGAGATACATCAATATAGAACAGAGATACATCAATATAGAACAGAGATACATCAATACAGAACAGAGATACATCAATACAGAACAGAGATACATCAATACAGAACAGAGATACATCCATATAAAACAGAGATACATCAATATAGAACAGAGATACATCCATACAGAACAGACATACATCAATACAGAACAGAGATACATCAATATAGAACAGAGATACATCAATATAGAACAGAGATACATCAATATAGAACAGAGATACATCAATACAGAACAGAGATACATCAATACAGAACAGAGATACATCCATATAAAACAGAGATACATCAATATAGAACAGAGATACATCCATACAGAACAGACATACATCAATACAGAACAGAGATACATCAATACAGAACAGAGATACATCCATATAAAACAGAGATACATCAATATAGAACAGAGATACATCAATACAGAACAGAGATACATCAATATAGAACAGAGATACATCAATATAAAACAGAGATACATCAATATAGAACAGAGATACATCCATACAGAACAGACATACATCAATATAGAACAGACATACATCAATACAGAACAGAGATACATCAATACAGAACAGAGATACATCCATATAAAACAGAGATACATCAATATAGAACAGAGATACATCCATACAGAACAGACATACATCAATACAGAACAGAGATACATCAATACAGAACAGAGATACATCAATATAGAACAGAGATACATCAATACAGAACAGAGATACATCAATACAGAACAGAGATACATCCATATAAAACAGAGATACATCAATATAGAACAGAGATACATCCATACAGAACAGACATACATCAATACAGAACAGAGATACATCAATATAGAACAGAGATACATCAATATAGAACAGAGATACATCAATATAGAACAGAGATACATCAATACAGAACAGAGATACATCAATATAGAACAGAGATACATCAATATAAAACAGAGATACATCAATATAGAACAGAGATACATCCATACAGAACAGACATACATCAATATAGAACAGACATACATCAATGTAGAACAGAGATGCATCAATATAGAACAGAAATACATCAATATAGAACAGACATACATCAATATAGAACAGAGATACATCAATATAAAACAGAGATACATCAATATAGAACAGACATACATCAATATAGAACAGAGATACATCAATATAGAACAGACATACATCAATATAGAACAGAGATACATCAATACAGAACAGACATACATCAATACAGAACAGACATACATCAATATAGAACAGAGATACATCAATATAGAACAGACATACATCAATATAGAACAGAGATACATCAATATAGAACAGAGATACATCAATACAGAACAGGCATACATCAATATAGAACAGAGATACATCAATATAGAACAGAGATACATCAATATAGAACAGACATACATCAATATAGAACAGAGATACATCAATATAAAACAGAGATACATCAATATAGAACAGAGATACATCCATACAGAACAGACATACATCAATATAGAACAGACATACATCAATATAGAACAGAGATACATCAATATAAAACAGAGATACATCAATATAGAACAGAGATACATCCATACAGAACAGACATACATCAATATAGAACAGACATACATCAATATAGAACAGAGATACATCAATATAAAACAGAGATACATCAATATAGAACAGAGATACATCCATACAGAACAGACATACATCAATATAGAACAGACATACATCAATATAGAACAGAGATACATCAATACAGAACAGACATACATCAATACAGAACAGACATACATCAATATAGAACAGAGATACATCAATATAGAACAGACATACATCAATATAGAACAGAGATACCTCAATATAGAACAGAGATACATCAATATAGAACAGAGATACATCAATATAGAACAGAGATACATCAATATAGAACAGAGATACATCAATATAGAACAGACATACATCAATATAGAACAGAGATACATCAATATAGAACAGACATACATCAATACAGAACAGAGATACATCAATATAGAACAGAGATACATCAATATAGAACAGACATACATCAATATAGAACAGAGATACATCAATATAGAACAGAGATACATCAATATAGAACAGAGATACATCCATACAGAACAGACATACATCAATATAGAACAGACATACATCAATATAGAACAGAGATACATCAATATAAAACAGAGATACATCAATATAGAACAGAGATACATCCATACAGAACAGACATACATCAATATAGAACAGACATACATCAATATAGAACAGAGATGCATCAATATAGAACAGAAATACATCAATATAGAACAGACATACATCAATATAGAACAGAGATACATCAATATAAAACAGAGATACATCAATATAGAACAGAGATACATCAATATAGAACAGAGATACATCAATACAGAACAGAGATACATCAATACAGAACAGAGATACATCCATATAAAACAGAGATACATCAATATAGAACAGAGATACATCCATACAGAACAGACATACATCAATACAGAACAGAGATACATCAATATAGAACAGAGATACATCAATATAGAACAGAGATACATCAATATAGAACAGAGATACATCAATACAGAACAGAGATACATCAATATAGAACAGAGATACATCAATATAAAACAGAGATACATCAATATAGAACAGAGATACATCCATACAGAACAGACATACATCAATATAGAACAGACATACATCAATGTAGAACAGAGATGCATCAATATAGAACAGAAATACATCAATATAGAACAGACATACATCAATATAGAACAGAGATACATCAATATAAAACAGAGATACATCAATATAGAACAGACATACATCAATATAGAACAGAGATACATCAATATAGAACAGACATACATCAATATAGAACAGAGATACATCAATATAGAACAGACATACATCAATATAGAACAGAGATACATCAATATAGAACAGACATACATCAATATAGAACAGAGATACATCAATATAGAACAGACATACATCAATATAGAACAGAGATACATCAATATAGAACAGACATACATCAATATAGAACAGAGATACATCAATATAGAACAGACATACATCAATATAGAACAGAGATACATCAATATAGAACAGACATACATCAATATAGAACAGAGATACATCAATACAGAACAGACATACATCAATACAGAACAGACATACATCAATATAGAACAGAGATACATCAATATAGAACAGACATACATCAATATAGAACAGAGATACATCAATATAGAACAGAGATACATCAATACAGAACAGACATACATCAATATAGAACAGAGATACATCAATATAGAACAGAGATACATCAATATAGAACAGACATACATCAATATAGAACAGAGATACATCAATATAAAACAGAGATACATCAATATAGAACAGAGATACATCCATACAGAACAGACATACATCAATATAGAACAGACATACATCAATATAGAACAGAGATACATCAATATAAAACAGAGATACATCAATATAGAACAGAGATACATCCATACAGAACAGACATACATCAATATAGAACAGACATACATCAATATAGAACAGAGATACATCAATATAAAACAGAGATACATCAATATAGAACAGAGATACATCCATACAGAACAGACATACATCAATATAGAACAGACATACATCAATATAGAACAGAGATACATCAATACAGAACAGACATACATCAATACAGAACAGACATACATCAATATAGAACAGAGATACATCAATATAGAACAGACATACATCAATATAGAACAGAGATACCTCAATATAGAACAGAGATACATCAATATAGAACAGAGATACATCAATATAAAACAGAGATACATCAATATAGAACAGAGATACATCAATATAGAACAGACATACATCAATATAGAACAGAGATACATCAATATAGAACAGACATACATCAATACAGAACAGAGATACATCAATATAGAACAGAGATACATCAATATAGAACAGAGATACATCCATACAGAACAGACATACATCAATATAGAACAGACATACATCAATATAGAACAGAGATACATCAATATAAAACAGAGATACATCAATATAGAACAGAGATACATCCATACAGAACAGACATACATCAATATAGAACAGACATACATCAATATAGAACAGAGATGCATCAATATAGAACAGAAATACATCAATATAGAACAGACATACATCAATATAGAACAGAGATACATCAATATAAAACAGAGATACATCAATATAGAACAGACATACATCAATATAGAACAGAGATACATCAATATAGAACAGAGATACATCAATACAGAACAGACATACATCAATACAGAACAGACATACATCAATATAGAACAGAGATACATCAATATAGAACAGACATACATCAATATAGAACAGAGATACATCAATATAGAACAGAGATACATCAATACAGAACAGACATACATCAATATAGAACAGAGATACATCAATATAGAACAGAGATACATCAATATAGAACAGACATACATCAATATAGAACAGAGATACATCAATATAAAACAGAGATACATCAATATAGAACAGAGATACATCCATACAGAACAGACATACATCAATATAGAACAGACATACATCAACATAGAACAGAGATACATCAATATAAAACAGAGATACATCAATATAGAACAGAGATACATCCATACAGAACAGACATACATCAATATAGAACAGACATACATCAATATAGAACAGAGATACATCAATATAAAACAGAGATACATCAATATAGAACAGAGATACATCCATACAGAACAGACATACATCAATATAGAACAGACATACATCAATATAGAACAGAGATACATCAATACAGAACAGACATACATCAATATAGAACAGACATACATCAATATAGAACAGAGATACATCAATACAGAACAGACATACATCAATACAGAACAGACATACATCAATATAGAACAGAGATACATCAATACAGAACAGACATACATCAATACAGAACAGACATACATCAATATAGAACAGAGATACATCAATATAGAACAGACATACATCAATATAGAACAGACATACATCAATATAGAACAGACATACATCAATACAGAACAGACATACATCAATATAGAACAGAGATACATCAATATAGAACAGACATACATCAATATAGAACAGACATACATCAATATAGAACAGACATACATCAATATAGAACAGACATACATCAATATAGAACAGAGATACATCAATACAGAACAGACATACATCAATACAGAACAGACATACATCAATATAGAACAGAGATACATCAATACAGAACAGACATACATCAATACAGAACAGACATACATCAATATAGAACAGAGATACATCAATATAGAACAGACATACATCAATATAGAACAGACATACATCAATATAGAACAGACATACATCAATATAGAACAGACATACATCAATATAGAACAGAGATACATCAATACAGAACAGACATACATCAATATAGAACAGACATACATCAATATAGAACAGAGATACATCAATATAGAACAGAGATACATCAATATAGAACAGAAATACATCAATATAGAACAGTGATACATCAATATAGAACAGACATACATCAATATAGAACAGACATACATCAATATAGAACAGACATACATCAATATAGAACAGAGATACATCAATACAGAACAGACATACATCAATATAGAACAGACATACATCAATATAGAACAGAGATACATCCATATAGAACAGAGATACATCAATATAGAACAGAGATACATCAATATAGAACAGAGATACATCAATATAGAACAGAGATACATCCATATAGAACAGAGATACATCAATATAGAACAGAGATACATCAATATAGAACAGAGATACATCCATATAGAACAGAGATACATCAATATAGAACAGAGATACATCAATATAGAACAGAGATACATCAATATAGAACAGAGATACATCCATATAGAACAGAGATACATCCATATAGAACAGAGATACATCAATATAGAACAGAGATACATCCATATAGAACAGAGATACATCCATATAGAACAGAGATACATCAATATAGAACAGAGATACATCAATATAGAACAGAGATACCTCAATATAGAACAGTGATACATCAATATAGAACAGAGATACATCCATACAGAACAGAGATACATCAATATAGAACAGAGATACATCAATATAGAACAGAGATACATCAATATAGAACAGAGATACATCAATATAGAACAGAGATACATCAATATAGAACAGAGATACATCAATATAGAACAGAGATACATCAATATAGAGAACAGAGATACATCAATATAGAACAGTGATACATCAATATAGAACAGAGATACATCAATATAGAGAACAGAGATACATCAATATAGAACAGTGATACATCAATATAGAACAGAGATACATCCATACAGAACAGTGATACATCAATATAGAACAGAGATACATCCATACAGAACAGAGATACATCAATATAGAACAGAGATACATCAATATATAACAGAGATACATCAATATAGAACAGAGATACCTCAATATAGAACAGTGATACATCAATATAGAACAGAGATACATCCATACAGAACAGTGATACATCAATATAGAACAGAGATACATCAATATAGAACAGAGATACATCAATATAGAACAGAGATACATCCATACAGAACAGAGATGCATCAATATAGAACAGAGATACATCAATATAGAACAGTGATACATCAATATAGAACAGAGATACATCAATATAGAACAGAGATGCATCAATATAGAACAGTGATACATCAATATAGAACAGAGATACATCAATATAGAACAGAGATACATCCATATAGAACAGAGATACATCAATATAGAACAGAGATACATCAATATAGAACAGAGATACCTCAATATAGAACAGAGATACATCAATACAGAACAGAGATACATCAATATAGAACAGAGATACATCCATACAGAACAGAGATACATCAATATAGAACAGAGATACATCAATATAGAGAACAGAGATACATCAATATAGAACAGACATACATCAATATAAAACAGAGATACATCAATGTAGAACAGAGATACATCAATATAGAACAGAGATGCATCAATGTAGAACAGAGATACATCAATATAGAACAGAGATACATCAATATAGAACAGTGATACATCAATATAGAACAGAGATGCATCAATGTAGAACAGAGATACATCAATATAAAACAGAGATACATCAATATAGAACAGACATACATCAATATAGAACAGAGATGCATCAATATAGAACAGAGATACATCAATATAGAACAGAGATACATCAATATAGAACAGACATACATCAATATAGAACAGAGATACATCAATATAGAACAGAAATACATCAATATAGAACAGTGATACATCAATATAGAACAGAGATGCATCAATATAGAACAGAGATACATCAATATAGAACAGAGATACATCAATATAGAACAGTGATACATCAATATAGAACAGAGATACATCAATATAGAACAGAGATACATCAATATAGAACAGAGATGCATCAATATAGAACAGAGATACATCAATGTAGAACAGAGATACATCAATATAAAACAGAGATACATCAATATAGAACAGAGATGCATCAATGTAGAACAGAGATACATCAATATAAAACAGAGATACATCAATATAGAACAGAGATGCATCAATGTAGAACAGAGATACATCAATGTAGAACAGAGATACATCAATATAGAACAGAGATACATCAATATAGAACAGAGATACATCAATGTAGAACAGAGAGACATCAATACAGAACAGAGATACATCAATATAGAACAGAGATACCTCAATATAGAGAACAGAGATACATCAATATAGAACAGACATACATCAATATAAAACAGAGATACATCAATATAGAACAGAGATACATCAATATAGAACAGAGATACAGCCATATAGAACAGAAATACATCAATATAGAACAGAGATACATCAATATAGAACAGAGATACATCCATATAGAACAGAAATACATCAATATAGAACAGAGATACATCCATATAGAACAGAAATACATCAATATAGAACAGACATACATCAATATAGAACAGACATACATCAATATAGAACAGAGATACATCAATATAGAACAGAGATACATCAACATAGAACAGAGATACATCAATATAGAACAGAGATACATCAATATAGAACAGAGATACATCAATATAGAACAGAGATACATCAATATAGAACAGAGATACATCAATATAAAACAGAGATACATCAATATAGAACAGAGATACATCCATACAGAACAGACATACATCAATATAGAACAGACATACATCAATATAGAACAGAGATGCATCAATATAGAACAGAGATACATCAATACAAAACAGAGATACATCAATATAGAACAGAGATACATCAATATAGAACAGAGATACATCCATATAGAACAGAAATACATCAATATAGAACAGAGATACATCAATATAGAACAGAGATACATCCATATAGAACAGAAATACATCAATATAGAACAGAGATACATCCATATAGAACAGAAATACATCAATATAGAACAGAGATGCATCAATATAGAACAGAGATACATCAATATAGAACAGAGATGCATCAATGTAGAACAGAGATACATCAATACAGAACAGAGATACATCAATACAGAACAGAGATACATCAATATAGAACAGAGATACATCAATATAGAACAGTGATACATCAATATAGAACAGAGATACATCAATACAGAACAGAAATACATCAATATAGAACAGAGATACATCAATACAGAACAGAAATACATCAATATAGAACAGAGATACATCAATACAGAACAGAGATACATCAATATAGAACAGAGATACATCAATATAGAACAGAGATGCATCAATATAGAACAGTGATACATCAATATAGAACAGACATACATCAATATAGAACAGAGATGCATCAATATAAAACAGAGATACATCAATATAGAACAGAGATGCATCAATATAGAACAGAGATACATCAATACAGAACAGAGATACATCAATACAGAACAGAGATGCATCAATATAGAACAGAGATACATCAATACAGAACAGAGATACATCAATATAGAACAGAGATACATCAATACAGAACAGAGATACATCAATACAGAACAGACATACATCAATATAGAACAGAGATGCATCAATATAGAACAGAGATACATCAATATAGAACAGAGATACATCAATATAGAACAGACATACATCAATACAGAACAGAGATACATCAATATAGAACAGAGATACATCAATACAGAACAGAGATACATCAATACAGAACAGACATACATCAATATAGAACAGAGATACATCAATATACAACAGAGATACATCAATACAGAACAGAGATACATCAATATAGAACAGAGACACATCAATATAGAACAGAGATACATCAATATAGAACAGAGATACATCAATACAGAACAGAGATACCTCAATACAGAACAGAGATACATCAATATAGAACAGAGATACATCAATACAGAACAGAGATACATCAATATAGAACAGAGATACATCAATATAGAACAGAGATACATCAATACAGAACAGAGATACATCAATATAGAACAGAGATACATCAATATAGAACAGAGATACATCAATATAGAACAGAGATACATCAATGTAGAACAGAGATACATCAATACAGAACAGAGATACATCAATACAGAACAGAGATACATCAATATAGAACAGAGATACATCAATATAGAACAGAGATACATCAATATAGAACAGAGATACAATATAGAACAGAGATACATCAATATAGAACAGACATACATCAATATAGAACAGAGATACATCAATATAGAACAGAGATACATCAATATAGAACAGACATACATCAATACAGAACAGAGATACATCAATATAGAACAGAGATACATCAATATAGAACAGAGATGCATCAATATAGAACAGACATACATCAATACAGAACAGAGATACATCAATATAGAACAGAGATACATCAATATAGAACAGAGATGCATCAATATAGAACAGACATACATCAATATAGAACAGACATACATCAATACAGAACAGAGATACATCAATATAGAACAGAGATGCATCAACATAGAACAGAGATACATCAATACAGAACAGAGATACATCAATATAGAACAGAGATACCTCAATATAGAACAGAGATACATCAATATAGAACAGAGATACATCAATACAGAACAGAGATACATCAATATAGAACAGAGATACATCAATATAGAACAGACATACATCAATACAGAACAGAGATACATCAATATAGAACAGAGATACATCAATACAGAACAGAGATACATCAATACAGAACAGAGATACATCAATATAGAACAGAGATACATCAATATAGAACAGAGATACAATATAGAACAGAGATACATCAATATAGAACAGACATACATCAATACAGAACAGAGATACATCAATATAGAACAGAGATACATCAATATAGAACAGAGATGCATCAATATAGAACAGACATACATCAATACAGAACAGAGATACATCAATATAGAACAGAGATACATCAATATAGAACAGAGATGCATCAATATAGAACAGACATACATCAATATAGAACAGACATACATCAATACAGAACAGAGATACATCAATATAGAACAGAGATGCATCAACATAGAACAGAGATACATCAATACAGAACAGAGATACATCAATATAGAACAGAGATACCTCAATATAGAACAGAGATACATCAATATAGAACAGAGATACATCAATACAGAACAGAGATACATCAATATAGAACAGAGATACATCAATATAGAACAGACATACATCAATACAGAACAGAGATACATCAATATAGAACAGAGATACATCAATACAGAACAGAGATACATCAATATAGAACAGAGATACATCAATATAGAACAGAGATACAATATAGAACAGAGATACATCAATATAGAACAGAGATACATCAATACAGAACAGAGATACCTCAATATAGAACAGACATACATCAATACAGAACAGAGATACATCAATATAGAACAGAGATACATCAATATAGAACAGAGATACATCAATACAGAACAGAGATACATCAATATAGAACAGAGATACATCAATATAGAACAGAGATACATCAATATAGAACAGAGATACATCAATACAGAACAGAGATACATCCATATAGAACAGAAATACATCAATATAGAACAGAGATACATCAATATAGAACAGAGATACATCCATATAGAACAGAAATACATCAATATAGAACAGAGATACATCCATATAGAACAGAAATACATCAATATAGAACAGAGATGCATCAATATAGAACAGAGATACATCAATATAGAACAGAGATGCATCAATGTAGAACAGAGATACATCAATACAGAACAGAGATACATCAATACAGAACAGAGATACATCAATATAGAACAGAGATACATCAATATAGAACAGTGATACATCAATATAGAACAGAGATACATCAATACAGAACAGAAATACATCAATATAGAACAGAGATACATCAATACAGAACAGAAATACATCAATATAGAACAGAGATACATCAATACAGAACAGAGATACATCAATATAGAACAGAGATACATCAATATAGAACAGAGATGCATCAATATAGAACAGTGATACATCAATATAGAACAGACATACATCAATATAGAACAGAGATGCATCAATATAAAACAGAGATACATCAATATAGAACAGAGATGCATCAATATAGAACAGAGATACATCAATACAGAACAGAGATACATCAATACAGAACAGAGATGCATCAATATAGAACAGAGATACATCAATACAGAACAGAGATACATCAATATAGAACAGAGATACATCAATACAGAACAGAGATACATCAATACAGAACAGACATACATCAATATAGAACAGAGATGCATCAATATAGAACAGAGATACATCAATATAGAACAGAGATACATCAATATAGAACAGACATACATCAATACAGAACAGAGATACATCAATATAGAACAGAGATACATCAATACAGAACAGAGATACATCAATACAGAACAGACATACATCAATATAGAACAGAGATACATCAATATACAACAGAGATACATCAATACAGAACAGAGATACATCAATATAGAACAGAGACACATCAATATAGAACAGAGATACATCAATATA
This sequence comes from Lissotriton vulgaris, assembly GCF_964263255.1. NCBI lineage: Eukaryota > Metazoa > Chordata > Amphibia > Caudata > Salamandridae > Lissotriton > Lissotriton vulgaris. The sequence goes on from NW_028244846.1 coordinate 506,400, forward strand.
GAACAGAGATATATCAATACAGAACAGAGATACCTCAATACAGAACAGAGATACATCAATATAGAACAGAGATACATCAATACAGAACAGAGATACATCAATATAGAACAGAGATACATCAATATAGAACAGAGATACATCAATACAGAACAGAGATACATCAATATAGAACAGAGATACATCAATATAGAACAGAGATACATCAATATAGAACAGAGATACATCAATGTAGAACAGAGATACATCAATACAGAACAGAGATACATCAATACAGAACAGAGATACATCAATATAGAACAGAGATACATCAATATAGAACAGAGATACATCAATATAGAACAGAGATACAATATAGAACAGAGATACATCAATATAGAACAGACATACATCAATATAGAACAGAGATACATCAATATAGAACAGAGATACATCAATATAGAACAGACATACATCAATACAGAACAGAGATACATCAATATAGAACAGAGATACATCAATATAGAACAGAGATGCATCAATATAGAACAGACATACATCAATACAGAACAGAGATACATCAATATAGAACAGAGATACATCAATATAGAACAGAGATGCATCAATATAGAACAGACATACATCAATATAGAACAGACATACATCAATACAGAACAGAGATACATCAATATAGAACAGAGATGCATCAACATAGAACAGAGATACATCAATACAGAACAGAGATACATCAATATAGAACAGAGATACCTCAATATAGAACAGAGATACATCAATATAGAACAGAGATACATCAATACAGAACAGAGATACATCAATATAGAACAGAGATACATCAATATAGAACAGACATACATCAATACAGAACAGAGATACATCAATATAGAACAGAGATACATCAATACAGAACAGAGATACATCAATACAGAACAGAGATACATCAATATAGAACAGAGATACATCAATATAGAACAGAGATACAATATAGAACAGAGATACATCAATATAGAACAGACATACATCAATACAGAACAGAGATACATCAATATAGAACAGAGATACATCAATATAGAACAGAGATGCATCAATATAGAACAGACATACATCAATACAGAACAGAGATACATCAATATAGAACAGAGATACATCAATATAGAACAGAGATGCATCAATATAGAACAGACATACATCAATATAGAACAGACATACATCAATACAGAACAGAGATACATCAATATAGAACAGAGATGCATCAACATAGAACAGAGATACATCAATACAGAACAGAGATACATCAATATAGAACAGAGATACCTCAATATAGAACAGAGATACATCAATATAGAACAGAGATACATCAATACAGAACAGAGATACATCAATATAGAACAGAGATACATCAATATAGAACAGACATACATCAATACAGAACAGAGATACATCAATATAGAACAGAGATACATCAATACAGAACAGAGATACATCAATATAGAACAGAGATACATCAATATAGAACAGAGATACAATATAGAACAGAGATACATCAATATAGAACAGAGATACATCAATACAGAACAGAGATACCTCAATATAGAACAGACATACATCAATACAGAACAGAGATACATCAATATAGAACAGAGATACATCAATATAGAACAGAGATACATCAATACAGAACAGAGATACATCAATATAGAACAGAGATACATCAATATAGAACAGAGATACATCAATATAGAACAGAGATACATCAATACAGAACAGAGATACCTCAATATAGAACAGAGATACATCAATATAGAACAGAGATACATCAATACAGAACAGAGATACATCAATATAGAACAGAGATACATCAATATAGAACAGAGATACATCAATATAGAACAGAGATACATCAATATAGAACAGAGATACATCAATATAAAACAGAGATACATCAATACAGAACAGAGATACATCAATATAGAACAGAGATACATCAATATAGAACAGAGATACATCAATATAGAACAGAGATACATCAATACAGAACAGAGATACCTCAATATAGAACAGAGATACATCAATATAGAACAGAGATACATCAATACAGAACAGAGATACATCAATATAGAACAGAGATACATCAATATAGAACAGAGATACATCAATATAGAACAGAGATGCATCAACATAGAACAGAGATACATCAATACAGAACAGACATACATCAATATAGAACAGACATACATCAATACAGAACAGAGATACATCAATACAGAACAGAGATACATCAATATAGAACAGAGATACATCAATATAGAACAGAGATACATCAATATAGAACAGACATACATCAATATAGAACAGAGATACATCAATATAGAACAGAGATACATCAATACAGAACAGAGATACATCAATATAGAACAGAGATACATCAATATAGAACAGAGATACATCAATATAGAACAGACATACATCAATATAGAACAGAGATACATCAATATAGAACAGAGATACATCAATATAGAACAGAGATACCTCAATACAGAACAGAGATACATCAATATAGAACAGAGATACATCAATATAGAACAGAGATACATCAATATAGAACAGAGATACATCAATATAGAACAGAGATACATCAATATAAAACAGAGATACATCAATACAGAACAGAGATACATCAATATACAACAGAGATACATCAATACAGAACAGAGATACATCAATATAGAACAGAGATACATCAATATAGAACAGAGATACATCAATACAGAACAGAGATACATCAATATAGAACAGAGATACATCAATATAGAACAGAGATACATCAATATAGAACAGAGATACATCAATATAGAAAAGAGATACATCAATATAGACCAGAGATACATCAATATAGAACAGAGATACATCAATACAGAACAGAGATACATCAATATAGAACAGAGATACATCAATATAGAACAGAGATACATCAATATAGAACAGAGATACATCAATATAGAACAGAGATACATCAATATAAAACAGAGATACATCAATACAGAACAGAGATACATCAATATACAACAGAGATACATCAATACAGAACAGAGATACATCAATATAGAACAGAGATACATCAATATACAACAGAGATACATCAATACAGAACAGAGATACATCAATATAGAACAGAGATACATCAATATAGAACAGAGATACAATATAGAACAGAGATACATCAATATAGAACAGAGATACCTCACTATAGAACAGACATACATCAATACAGAACAGAGATACCTCAATATAGAACAGACATACATCAATACAGAACAGAGATACATCAATACAGAACAGAGATACATCAATATAGAACAGAGATACATCAATATAGAACAGAGATACATCAATATAGAACAGACATACATCAATATAGAACAGAGATACATCAATATAGAACAGAGATACATCAATATAGAACAGAGATACATCAATACAGAACAGAGATACATCAATATAGAACAGAGATACAATATAGAAAAGAGATACATCAATATAGAACAGAGATACCTCACTATAGAACAGACATACATCAATACAGAACAGAGATACCTCAATATAGAACAGACATACATCAATACAGAACAGAGATACATCAATACAGAACAGAGATACATCAATATAGAACAGAGATACATCAATATAGAACAGAGATACATCAATATAGAACAGACATACATCAATATAGAACAGAGATACATCAATATAGAACAGAGATACATCAATACAGAACAGAGATACATCAATATAGAACAGAGATACATCAATATAGAACAGAGATACATCAATATAGAACAGACATACATCAATATAGAACAGAGATACATCAATATAGAACAGAGATACATCAATATAGAACAGAGATACCTCAATATAGAACAGAGATACATCAATATAGAACAGAGATACATCAATATAGAACAGAGATACATCAATATAGAACAGAGATACATCAATATAAAACAGAGATACATCAATACAGAACAGAGATACATCAATATACAACAGAGATACATCAATACAGAACAGAGATACATCAATATAGAACAGAGATACATCAATATAGAACAGAGATACATCAATACAGAACAGAGATACATCAATATAGAACAGAGATACATCAATATAGAACAGAGATACAATATAGAACAGAGATACATCAATATAGAACAGAGATACATCAATACAGAACAGAGATACCTCAATATAGAACAGACATACATCAATACAGAACAGAGATACATCAATATAGAACAGAGATACATCAATATAGAACAGAGATACATCAATACAGAACAGAGATACATCAATATAGAACAGAGATACATCAATATAGAACAGAGATACATCAATATAGAACAGACATACATCAATATAGAACAGAGATACATCCATACAGAACAGAGATACATCAATATAGAAAAGACATACCTCAATATAGAACAGAGATACATCAATATAGAACAGAGATACATCAATACAGAACAGAGATACATCAATACAGAACAGAGATACATCAATATAGAACAGAGATACATCAATATAGAACAGAGATACATCAATATAGAACAGAGATACATCAATATAGAACAGAGATACCTCAATATAGAACAGAGATACATCAATACAGAACAGAGATACATCAATATAGAACAGAGATACATCAATATAGAACAGAGATACATCAATATAGAACAGAGATACATCAATATAAAACAGAGATACATCAATACAGAACAGAGATACATCAATATACAACAGAGATACATCAATATAGAACAGAGATACATCAATACAGAACAGAGATACATCAATATAGAACAGAGATACATCAATACAGAACAGAGATACATCAATACAGAACAGAGATACATCAATATACAACAGAGATACATCAATATAGAACAGAGATACATCAATATAGAACAGAGATACATCAATATAGAACAGAGATACATCAATACAGAACAGAGATACATCAATACAGAACAGAGATACATCAATATACAACAGAGATACATCAATATAGAACAGAGATACATCAATATAGAACAGAGATACATCAATATAGAACAGAGATACATCAACATAGAACAGAGATACATCAATATAGAACAGACATACATCAATATAGAACAGACATACATCAATATAGAACAGACATACATCAATATAGAACAGAGATACATCAATATAGAACAGAGATACATCAATATAGAACAGAGATACATCAACATAGAACAGAGATACATCAATATAGAACAGAGATACATCAATATAGAACAGAGATACATCAATATAGAACAGAGATACATCAATATAGAACAGAGATACATCAATATAGAACAGAGATACATCAATACAAAACAGAGATAAATCAATATAGAACAGAGATACATCAATATAGAACAGAGATACATCCATATAGAACAGAAATACATCAATATAGAACAGAGATACATCAATATAGAACAGAGATACATCCATATAGAACAGAAATACATCAATATAGAACAGAGATACATCCATATAGAACAGAAATACATCAATATAGAACAGAGATGCATCAATATAGAACAGAGATACATCAATATAGAACAGAGATGCATCAATGTAGAACAGAGATACATCAATACAGAACAGAGATACATCAATACAGAACAGAGATACATCAATATAGAACAGAGATACATCAATATAGAACAGTGATACATCAATATAGAACAGAGATACATCAATATAGAACAGTGATACATCAATATAGAACAGAGATACATCAATACAGAACAGAAATACATCAATATAGAACAGAGATACATCAATACAGAACAGAGATACATCAATATAGAACAGAGATACATCAATACAGAACAGAGATACATCAATACAGAACAGACATACATCAATATAGAACAGAGATACATCAATATAGAACAGAGATACATCAATATAAAACAGAGATACATCAATACAGAACAGAGATACATCAATATACAACAGAGATACATCAATACAGAACAGAGATACATCAATATAGAACAGAGATACATCAATATAGAACAGAGATACATCAATATAGAACAGAGATACATCAATATAGAACAGAGATACATCAATATAAAACAGAGATACATCAATACAGAACAGAGATACATCAATATACAACAGAGATACATCAATACAGAACAGAGATACATCAATATAGAACAGAGATACATCAATATAGAACAGAGATACATCAATACAGAACAGAGATACATCAATATAGAACAGAGATACATCAATATAGAACAGAGATACAATATAGAACAGAGATACATCAATATAGAACAGAGATACCTCACTATAGAACAGACATACATCAATACAGAACAGAGATACCTCAATATAGAACAGACATACATCAATACAGAACAGAGATACATCAATATAGAACAGAGATACATCAATATAGAACAGAGATGCATCAATATAGAACAGAGATACATCAATATAGAACAGAGATACATCAATATAGAACAGAGATGCATCAATATAGAACAGAGATACATCAATACAGAACAGAGATACATCAATACAGAACAGAGATGCATCAATATAGAACAGAGATACATCAATACAGAACAGAGATACATCAATATAGAACAGAGATACATCAATACAGAACAGAGATACATCAATACAGAACAGACATACATCAATATAGAACAGAGATACATCAATATAGAACAGAGATACATCAATATAAAACAGAGATACATCAATACAGAACAGAGATACATCAATATACAACAGAGATACATCAATACAGAACAGAGATACATCAATATAGAACAGAGATACATCAATATAGAACAGAGATACATCAATATAGAACAGAGATACATCAATATAGAACAGAGATACATCAATATAAAACAGAGATACATCAATACAGAACAGAGATACATCAATATACAACAGAGATACATCAATACAGAACAGAGATACATCAATATAGAACAGAGATACATCAATATAGAACAGAGATACATCAATACAGAACAGAGATACATCAATATAGAACAGAGATACATCAATATAGAACAGAGATACAATATAGAACAGAGATACATCAATATAGAACAGAGATACCTCACTATAGAACAGACATACATCAATACAGAACAGAGATACCTCAATATAGAACAGACATACATCAATACAGAACAGAGATACATCAATATAGAACAGAGATACAATATAGAAAAGAGATACATCAATATAGAACAGAGATACCTCACTATAGAACAGACATACATCAATACAGAACAGAGATACCTCAATATAGAACAGACATACATCAATACAGAACAGAGATACATCAATACAGAACAGAGATACATCAATATAGAACAGAGATACATCAATATAGAACAGAGATACATCAATATAGAACAGAGATACATCAATACAGAACAGAGATACATCAATATAGAACAGAGATACATCAATATAGAACAGAGATACATCAATATAGAACAGACATACATCAATATAGAACAGAGATACATCAATATAGAACAGAGATACATCAATATAGAACAGAGATACCTCAATACAGAACAAAGATACATCAATATAGAACAGAGATACATCAATATAGAACAGAGATACATCAATATAGAACAGAGATACATCAATATAGAACAGAGATACATCAATATAAAACAGAGATACATCAATACAGAACAGAGATACATCAATATACAACAGAGATACATCAATACAGAACAGAGATACATCAATATAGAACAGAGATACATCAATATAGAACAGAGATACATCAATACAGAACAGAGATACATCAATATAGAACAGAGATACATCAATATAGAACAGAGATACATCAATATAGAACAGAGATACATCAATATAGAAAAGAGATACATCAATATAGACCAGAGATACATCAATATAGAACAGAGATACATCAATACAGAACAGAGATACATCAATATAGAACAGAGATACATCAATATAGAACAGAGATACATCAATATAGAACAGAGATACATCAATATAGAACAGAGATACATCAATATAAAACAGAGATACATCAATACAGAACAGAGATACATCAATATACAACAGAGATACATCAATACAGAACAGAGATACATCAATATAGAACAGAGATACATCAATATAGAACAGAGATACAATATAGAACAGAGATACATCAATATAGAACAGAGATACCTCACTATAGAACAGACATACATCAATACAGAACAGAGATACCTCAATATAGAACAGACATACATCAATACAGAACAGAGATACATCAATACAGAACAGAGATACATCAATATAGAACAGAGATACATCAATATAGAACAGAGATACATCAATATAGAACAGACATACATCAATATAGAACAGAGATACATCAATATAGAACAGAGATACATCAATATAGAACAGAGATACATCAATACAGAACAGAGATACATCAATATAGAACAGAGATACAATATAGAAAAGAGATACATCAATATAGAACAGAGATACCTCACTATAGAACAGACATACATCAATACAGAACAGAGATACCTCAATATAGAACAGACATACATCAATACAGAACAGAGATACATCAATACAGAACAGAGATACATCAATATAGAACAGAGATACATCAATATAGAACAGAGATACATCAATATAGAACAGACATACATCAATATAGAACAGAGATACATCAATATAGAACAGAGATACATCAATATAGAACAGAGATACATCAATACAGAACAGAGATACATCAATATAGAACAGAGATACATCAATATAGAACAGAGATACATCAATATAGAACAGACATACATCAATATAGAACAGAGATACATCAATATAGAACAGAGATACATCAATATAGAACAGAGATACCTCAATATAGAACAGAGATACATCAATATAGAACAGAGATACATCAATATAGAACAGAGATACATCAATATAGAACAGAGATACATCAATATAAAACAGAGATACATCAATACAGAACAGAGATACATCAATATACAACAGAGATACATCAATACAGAACAGAGATACATCAATATAGAACAGAGATACATCAATATAGAACAGAGATACATCAATACAGAACAGAGATACATCAATATAGAACAGAGATACATCAATATAGAACAGAGATACAATATAGAACAGAGATACATCAATATAGAACAGAGATACATCAATACAGAACAGAGATACCTCAATATAGAACAGACATACATCAATACAGAACAGAGATACATCAATATAGAACAGAGATACATCAATATAGAACAGAGATACATCAATACAGAACAGAGATACATCAATATAGAACAGAGATACATCAATATAGAACAGAGATACATCAATATAGAACAGACATACATCAATATAGAACAGAGATACATCCATACAGAACAGAGATACATCAATATAGAAAAGACATACCTCAATATAGAACAGAGATACATCAATATAGAACAGAGATACATCAATACAGAACAGAGATACATCAATACAGAACAGAGATACATCAATATAGAACAGAGATACATCAATATAGAACAGAGATACATCAATATAGAACAGAGATACATCAATATAGAACAGAGATACCTCAATATAGAACAGAGATACATCAATACAGAACAGAGATACATCAATATAGAACAGAGATACATCAATACAGAACAGAGATACATCAATATACAACAGAGATACATCAATATAGAACAGAGATACATCAATATAGAACAGAGATACATCAATATAGAACAGAGATACATCAATACAGAACAGAGATACATCAATACAGAACAGAGATACATCAATATACAACAGAGATACATCAATATAGAACAGAGATACATCAATATAGAACAGAGATACATCAATATAGAACAGAGATACATCAACATAGAACAGAGATACATCAATATAGAACAGACATACATCAATATAGAACAGACATACATCAATATAGAACAGACATACATCAATATAGAACAGAGATACATCAATATAGAACAGAGATACATCAATATAGAACAGAGATACATCAACATAGAACAGAGATACATCAATATAGAACAGAGATACATCAATATAGAACAGAGATACATCAATATAGAACAGAGATACATCAATATAGAACAGAGATACATCAATATAGAACAGAGATACATCAATACAAAACAGAGATACATCAATATAGAACAGAGATACATCAATATAGAACAGAGATACATCCATATAGAACAGAAATACATCAATATAGAACAGAGATACATCAATATAGAACAGAGATACATCCATATAGAACAGAAATACATCAATATAGAACAGAGATACATCCATATAGAACAGAAATACATCAATATAGAACAGAGATGCATCAATATAGAACAGAGATACATCAATATAGAACAGAGATGCATCAATGTAGAACAGAGATACATCAATACAGAACAGAGATACATCAATACAGAACAGAGATACATCAATATAGAACAGAGATACATCAATATAGAACAGTGATACATCAATATAGAACAGAGATACATCAATATAGAACAGTGATACATCAATATAGAACAGAGATACATCAATACAGAACAGAAATACATCAATATAGAACAGAGATACATCAATACAGAACAGAGATACATCAATATAGAACAGAGATACATCAATATAGAACAGAGATGCATCAATATAGAACAGTGATACATCAATATAGAACAGACATACATCAATATAGAACAGAGATGCATCAATATAGAACAGAGATACATCAATATAGAACAGAGATGCATCAATATAGAACAGAGATACATCAATACAGAACAGAGATACATCAATACAGAACAGAGATGCATCAATATAGAACAGAGATACATCAATACAGAACAGAGATACATCAATATAGAACAGAGATACATCAATACAGAACAGAGATACATCAATACAGAACAGACATACATCAATATAGAACAGAGATGCATCAATATAGAACAGAGATACATCAATATAGAACAGAGATACATCAATATAGAACAGACATACATCAATACAGAACAGAGATACATCAATATAGAACAGAGATACATCAATATACAACAGAGATACATCAATACAGAACAGAGATACATCAATATAGAACAGAGACACATCAATATAGAACAGAGATACATCAATATAGAACAGAGATACATCAATACAGAACAGAGATACCTCAATACAGAACAGAGATACATCAATATAGAACAGAGATACATCAATACAGAACAGAGATACATCAATATAGAACAGAGATACATCAATATAGAACAGAGATACATCAATACAGAACAGAGATACATCAATATAGAACAGAGATACATCAATATAGAACAGAGATACATCAATATAGAACAGAGATACATCAATGTAGAACAGAGATACATCAATACAGAACAGAGATACATCAATACAGAACAGAGATACATCAATATAGAACAGAGATACATCAATATAGAACAGAGATACATCAATATAGAACAGAGATACAATATAGAACAGAGATACATCAATATAGAACAGACATACATCAATATAGAACAGAGATACATCAATATAGAACAGAGATACATCAATATAGAACAGACATACATCAATACAGAACAGAGATACATCAATATAGAACAGAGATACATCAATATAGAACAGAGATGCATCAATATAGAACAGACATACATCAATACAGAACAGAGATACATCAATATAGAACAGAGATACATCAATATAGAACAGAGATGCATCAATATAGAACAGACATACATCAATATAGAACAGACATACATCAATACAGAACAGAGATACATCAATATAGAACAGAGATGCATCAACATAGAACAGAGATACATCAATACAGAACAGAGATACATCAATATAGAACAGAGATACCTCAATATAGAACAGAGATACATCAATATAGAACAGAGATACATCAATACAGAACAGAGATACATCAATATAGAACAGAGATACATCAATATAGAACAGACATACATCAATACAGAACAGAGATACATCAATATAGAACAGAGATACATCAATACAGAACAGAGATACATCAATATAGAACAGAGATACATCAATATAGAACAGAGATACAATATAGAACAGAGATACATCAATATAGAACAGAGATACATCAATACAGAACAGAGATACCTCAATATAGAACAGACATACATCAATACAGAACAGAGATACATCAATATAGAACAGAGATACATCAATATAGAACAGAGATACATCAATACAGAACAGAGATACATCAATATACAACAGAGATACATCAATATAGAACAGAGATACATCAATATAGAACAGAGATACATCAATACAGAACAGAGATACCTCAATATAGAACAGAGATACATCAATATAGAAAAGAGATACATCAATATAGACCAGAGATACATCAATATAGAACAGAGATACATCAATACAGAACAGAGATACATCAATATAGAACAGAGATACATCAATATAGAACAGAGATACATCAATATAGAACAGAGATACATCAATATAGAACAGAGATACATCAATATAAAACAGAGATACATCAATACAGAACAGAGATACATCAATATACAACAGAGATACATCAATACAGAACAGAGATACATCAATATAGAACAGAGATACATCAATATAGAACAGAGATACATCAATACAGAACAGAGATACATCAATATAGAACAGACATACATCAATACAGAACAGAGATACATCAATATAGAACAGAGATACATCAATACAGAACAGAGATACATCAATATAGAACAGAGATACATCAATATAGAACAGAGATACAATATAGAACAGAGATACATCAATATAGAACAGAGATACATCAATACAGAACAGAGATACCTCAATATAGAACAGACATACATCAATACAGAACAGAGATACATCAATATAGAACAGAGATACATCAATATAGAACAGAGATACATCAATACAGAACAGAGATACATCAATATAGAACAGAGATACATCAATATAGAACAGAGATACATCAATATAGAACAGAGATACATCAATACAGAACAGAGATACCTCAATATAGAACAGAGATACATCAATATAGAAAAGAGATACATCAATATAGACCAGAGATACATCAATATAGAACAGAGATACATCAATACAGAACAGAGATACATCAATATAGAACAGAGATACATCAATATAGAACAGAGATACATCAATATAGAACAGAGATACATCAATATAGAACAGAGATACATCAATATAAAACAGAGATACATCAATACAGAACAGAGATACATCAATATACAACAGAGATACATCAATATAGAACAGAGATACATCAATATAGAACAGAGATACATCAATATAGAACAGAGATACATCAATATAGAACAGAGATACATCAATACAGAACAGAGATACATCAATACAGAACAGAGATACATCAATATACAACAGAGATACATCAATATACAACAGAGATACATCAATATAGAACAGAGATACATCAATATAAAACAGAGATACATCAATATAGAACAGAGATACATCAATATAGAACAGAAATACATCAATATACAACAGAGATACATCAATATAGAACAGAGATACATCAATATAGAACAGAGATACATCAATACAGAACAGAGATACATCAACATAGAACAGAGATACCTCAATACAGAACAGACATACATCAATATAGAACAGAGATACATCAATATAGAACAGAGATACATCAATATAGAACAGAGATACATCAACATAGAACAGAGATACATCAATATAGAACAGAGATACATCAATAAAGAACAGAGATACAATATAGAACAGAGATACATCAATATAGAACAGAGATACATCAATATAGAACAGAGATACATCAATATAGAACAGAGATACCTCAATATAGAACAGAGATACATCAATATAGAACAGAGATACATCAATATAGAACAGAGATACATCAATACAGAACAGAGATACATCAATAAAGAACAGAGATACATCAATATAGAACAGAGATACATCAATACAGAACAGAGATACATCAATATACAACAGAGATACATCAATATAGAACAGAGATACATCAATATAGAACAGAGATACATCAATACAGAACAGAGATACATCAACATAGAACAGAGATACATCAATATAGAACAGAGATACATCAATATAGAACAGAGATACATCAATATAGAACAGAGATACATCAATACAGAACAGAGATACATCAACATAGAACAGAGATACCTCAATACAGAACAGAGATACATCAATATAGAACAGAGATACATCAATATAGAACAGAGATACATCAATATAGAAAAGAGATACATCAATATAGAAAAGAGATACATCAATAAAGAACAGAGATACAATATAGAACAGAGATACATCAATATAGAACAGAGATACATCAATATAGAACAGAGATACATCAATATAGAACAGAGATACATCAATACAGAACAGAGATACATCAACATAGAACAGAGATACCTCAATACAGAACAGAGATACATCAATATAGAACAGAGATACATCAATACAGAACAGAGATACATCAACATAGAACAGAGATACCTCAATACAGAACAGAGATACATCAATAAAGAACAGAGATACATCAATATAGAACAGAGATACATCAATATAGAACAGAGATACCTCAATACAGAACAGAGATACATCAATAAAGAACAGAGATACATCAATATAGAACAGAGATACATCAATATAGAACAGAGATACATCAATACAGAACAGAGATACATCAACATAGAACAGAGATACCTCAATACAGAACAGAGATACATCAATATAGAACAGAGATACATCAATATAGAACAGAGATACATCAATATAGAAAAGAGATACATCAATAAAGAACAGAGATACAATATAGAACAGAGATACATCAATATAGAACAGAGATACATCAATATAGAACAGAGATACATCAATATAGAACAGAGATACCTCAATACAGAACAGAGATACATCAATAAAGAACAGAGATACATCAATATAGAACAGAGATACATCAATATAGAACAGAGATACATCAATACAGAACAGAGATACATCAACATAGAACAGAGATACCTCAATACAGAACAGAGATACATCAATATAGAACAGAGATACATCAATATAGAACAGAGATACATCAATATAGAAAAGAGATACATCAATAAAGAACAGAGATACAATATAGAACAGAGATACATCAATATAGAACAGAGATACATCAATATAGAACAGAGATACATCAATATAGAACAGAGATGCATCAACATAGAACAGAGATACATCAATATAGAACAGAGATACATCAATAAAGAACAGAGATACAATATAGAACAGAGATACATCAATATAGAACAGAGATACATCAATATAGAACAGAGATACATCAATATAGAACAGAGATGCATCAACATAGAACAGAGATACATCAATATAGAACAGAGATACATCAATATAGAACAGAGATGCATCAATACAGAACAGAGATACATCAATATAGAACAGAGATACATCAATATAGAACAGAGATACATCAACACAGAACAGAGATACATCAATATAGTACAGAGATACATCAATATAGAACAGAGATACATCAATATAGAACAGAGATACATCAATATAGACCAGAGATACATCAATACAGAATAGAGATACCTCAATATAGAACAGAGATACATCAATATAGAACAGAGATACATCAATATAGAAAAGAGATACATCAATATAGAACAGAGATGCATCAATATAGAAAAGAGATACATCAATATAGAACAGAGATACATCAATATAGAACAGAGATACATCAATATAGAACAGAGATACATCAATATAGAACAGAGATACATCAATATAGACCAGAGATACATCAATACAGAATAGAGATACCTCAATATAGAACAGAGATACATCAATATAGAACAGAGATACATCAATATAGAACAGAGATACATCAATATAGAACAGAGATACATCCATATAGAACAGAGATGCATCAATATAGAACAGAGATACATCAATACAGAATAGAGATACCTCAATATAGAACAGAGATACATCAATATAGAACAGAGATACATCAATATAGAACAGAGATACATCAATATAGAACAGAGATACATCAATATAGAACAGAGATACATCAATATAGAACAGAGATGCATCAATATAGAACAGAGATACATCAATACAGAATAGAGATACCTCAATATAGAACAGAGATACATCAATATAGAACAGAGATACATCAATATAGAACAGAGATACATCAATATAGAACAGAGATACATCAATATAGAACAGAGATACATCCATATAGAACAGAGATGCATCAATATAGAAAAGAGATACATCCATATAGAACAGAGATACATCAATATAGAACAGAGATACATCAATATAGAACAGAGATACATCAATATAGAACAGAGATACATCAATATAGAACAGAGATACATCAATATAGAACAGAGATGCATCAATATAGAACAGAGATACATCAATACAGAATAGAGATACCTCAATATAGAACAGAGATACATCAATATAGAACAGAGATACATCAATATAGAACAGAGATACATCAATATAGAACAGAGATACATCAATATAGAACAGAGATACATCCATATAGAACAGAGATGCATCAATATAGAACAGAGATACATCAATACAGAATAGAGATACCTCAATATAGAACAGAGATACATCAATATAGAACAGAGATACATCAATATAGAACAGAGATACATCAATATAGAACAGAGATACATCAATATAGAACAGAGATACATCAATATAGAACAGAGATACATCAATATAGACCAGAGATACATCAATACAGAATAGAGATACCTCAATATAGAAGAGAGATACATCAATATAGAACAGAGATACATCAATATAGAACAGAGATACATCAATATAGAACAGAGATACATCAATACAGAATAGAGATACCTCAATATAGAACAGAGATACATCAATATAGAACAGAGATACATCAATATAGAAAAGAGATACATCAATATAGACCAGAGATACATCAATATAGAACAGAGATACATCAATATAGAACAGAGATACATCAATACAGAACAGAGATACATCAATACAGAACAGAGATACATCAATATAGAACAGAGATACATCAATATAGAACAGAGATACATCCATATAGAACAGACATACATCAATATAGAACAGAGATACATCAATATAGAACAGACATACATCAATACAGAACAGAGATACATCAATATAGAACAGACATACATCAATACAGAACAGAGATACATCAATATAGAACAGAGATACATCAATATAGAACAGACATACATCAATATAGAACAGAGATACATCAATATAGAACAGACATACATCAATATAGAAAAGAGATACATCAATATAGAAAAGAGATACATCAATATAGAACAGAGATACATCAACATAGAACAGACATACATCAATATAGAACAGACATACATCAATATAGAACAGAGATACATCAATATAGAACAGACATACATCAATATAGAACAGAGATACATCAATATAGAACAGACATACATCAATATAGAACAGAGATACATCAATATAGAAAAGAGATACATCAATATAGAACAGACATACATCAATATAGACCAGAGATACATCAATATAGAACAGAGATACATCAATATAGAACAGAGATACATCAATATAAAACAGAGATACATCAATATAAAACAGAGATACATCAATATAGAACAGAGATACATCAATATAGAACAGAGATACATCAATATAGAACAGAGATACATCAATATAGAACAGAGATGCATCAATATAAAACAGAGATACATCAATATAAAACAGAGATACATCAATATAAAACAGAGATACATCAATATAAAACAGAGATACATCAATATAGAACAGACATACATCAATATAGACCAGAGATACATCAATATAGAACAGAGATACATCAATATAGAACAGAGATACATCAATATAGAACAGAGATACATCAATATAAAACAGAGATACATCAATATAGAACAGAGATACATCAATACAGAACAGAGATACCTCAATATAGAACAGAGATACATCAATATAGAACAGAGATACATCAATATAGAACAGAGATACATCAATATAGAACAGAGATACATCAATATAGAACAGAGATACCTCAATATAGAACAGAGATACCTCAATATAGAACAGAGATGCATCAATATAGAACAGAGATACATCAATATAGAACAGAGATACATCAATATAGAACAGAGATACATCAATATAGAACAGAGATACATCAATATAGAACAGAGATACATCAATATAGAACAGAGATACATCAATATAGAACAGAGATACATCAATATAGAACAGAGATACCTCAATATAGAACAGAGATACATCAATATAGAACAGAGATACATCAATATAGAACAGAGATACCTCAATATAGAACAGAGATACATCAATATAGAACAGAGATACATCAATATAGAACAGAGATACATCAATATAGAACAGAGATACATCAATATAGAACAGAGATACATCAATATAGAACAGACATACATCAATATAGAACAGAGATACATCAATATAGAACAGACATACATCAATACAGAACAGAGATACATCAATATAGAACAGAGATACATCAATATGGAACAGACATACATCAATATAGAACAGAGATACATCAATATAGAACAGAGATACATCAATATAGAACAGAGATACATCCATACAGAACAGACATACATCAATATAGAACAGAGATACATCAATATAGAACAGACATACATCAATACAGAACAGAGATACATCAATATAGAACAGAGATACATCAATACAGAACAGAGATACATCAATATAGAACAGAGATACATCAATATAGAACAGAGATACATCAATACAGAACAGAGATACATCAATACAGAACAGAGATACATCCATATAAAACAGAGATACATCAATATAGAACAGAGATACATCCATACAGAACAGACATACATCAATATAGAACAGACATACATCAATGTAGAACAGAGATGCATCAATATAGAACAGAAATACATCAATATAGAACAGACATATATCAATATAGAACAGAGATACATCAATATAAAACAGAGATACATCAATATAGAACAGACATACATCAATATAGAACAGAGATACATCCATACAGAACAGACATACATCAATACAGAACAGAGATACATCAATACAGAACAGAGATACATCCATATAAAACAGAGATACATCAATATAGAACAGAGATACATCCATACAGAACAGACATACATCAATACAGAACAGAGATACATCAATATAGAACAGAGATACATCAATATAGAACAGAGATACATCAATATAGAACAGAGATACATCAATACAGAACAGAGATACATCAATATAGAACAGAGATACATCAATATAAAACAGAGATACATCAATATAGAACAGAGATACATCCATACAGAACAGACATACATCAATATAGAACAGACATACATCAATGTAGAACAGAGATGCATCAATATAGAACAGAAATACATCAATATAGAACAGACATACATCAATATAGAACAGAGATACATCAATATAAAACAGAGATACATCAATATAGAACAGACATACATCAATATAGAACAGAGATACATCAATATAGAACAGACATACATCAATATAGAACAGAGATACATCAATACAGAACAGACATACATCAATACAGAACAGACATACATCAATATAGAACAGAGATACATCAATATAGAACAGACATACATCAATATAGAACAGAGATACATCAATATAGAACAGAGATACATCAATACAGAACAGACATACATCAATATAGAACAGAGATACATCAATATAGAACAGAGATACATCAATATAGAACAGACATACATCAATATAGAACAGAGATACATCAATATAAAACAGAGATACATCAATATAGAACAGAGATACATCCATACAGAACAGACATACATCAATATAGAACAGACATACATCAATATAGAACAGAGATACATCAATATAAAACAGAGATACATCAATATAGAACAGAGATACATCCATACAGAACAGACATACATCAATATAGAACAGACATACATCAATATAGAACAGAGATACATCAATATAAAACAGAGATACATCAATATAGAACAGAGATACATCCATACAGAACAGACATACATCAATATAGAACAGACATACATCAATATAGAACAGAGATACATCAATACAGAACAGACATACATCAATACAGAACAGACATACATCAATATAGAACAGAGATACATCAATATAGAACAGACATACATCAATATAGAACAGAGATACCTCAATATAGAACAGAGATACATCAATATAGAACAGAGATACATCAATATAGAACAGAGATACATCAATATAGAACAGAGATACATCAATATAGAACAGAGATACATCAATATAGAACAGAGATACATCAATACAGAACAGAGATACATCAATACAGAACAGAGATACATCAATACAGAACAGAGATACATCCATATAAAACAGAGATACATCAATATAGAACAGAGATACATCCATACAGAACAGACATACATCAATACAGAACAGAGATACATCAATATAGAACAGAGATACATCAATATAGAACAGAGATACATCAATATAGAACAGAGATACATCAATACAGAACAGAGATACATCAATACAGAACAGAGATACATCCATATAAAACAGAGATACATCAATATAGAACAGAGATACATCCATACAGAACAGACATACATCAATACAGAACAGAGATACATCAATACAGAACAGAGATACATCCATATAAAACAGAGATACATCAATATAGAACAGAGATACATCAATACAGAACAGAGATACATCAATATAGAACAGAGATACATCAATATAAAACAGAGATACATCAATATAGAACAGAGATACATCTATACAGAACAGACATACATCAATATAGAACAGACATACATCAATACAGAACAGAGATACATCAATACAGAACAGAGATACATCCATATAAAACAGAGATACATCAATATAGAACAGAGATACATCCATACAGAACAGACATACATCAATACAGAACAGAGATACATCAATACAGAACAGAGATACATCAATATAGAACAGAGATACATCAATACAGAACAGAGATACATCAATACAGAACAGAGATACATCCATATAAAACAGAGATACATCAATATAGAACAGAGATACATCCATACAGAACAGACATACATCAATACAGAACAGAGATACATCAATATAGAACAGAGATACATCAATATAGAACAGAGATACATCAATATAGAACAGAGATACATCAATACAGAACAGAGATACATCAATATAGAACAGAGATACATCAATATAAAACAGAGATACATCAATATAGAACAGAGATACATCCATACAGAACAGACATACATCAATATAGAACAGACATACATCAATGTAGAACAGAGATGCATCAATATAGAACAGAAATACATCAATATAGAACAGACATACATCAATATAGAACAGAGATACATCAATATAAAACAGAGATACATCAATATAGAACAGACATACATCAATATAGAACAGAGATACATCAATATAGAACAGACATACATCAATATAGAACAGAGATACATCAATACAGAACAGACATACATCAATACAGAACAGACATACATCAATATAGAACAGAGATACATCAATATAGAACAGACATACATCAATATAGAACAGAGATACATCAATATAGAACAGAGATACATCAATACAGAACAGACATACATCAATATAGAACAGAGATACATCAATATAGAACAGAGATACATCAATATAGAACAGACATACATCAATATAGAACAGAGATACATCAATATAAAACAGAGATACATCAATATAGAACAGAGATACATCCATACAGAACAGACATACATCAATATAGAACAGACATACATCAATATAGAACAGAGATACATCAATATAAAACAGAGATACATCAATATAGAACAGAGATACATCCATACAGAACAGACATACATCAATATAGAACAGACATACATCAATATAGAACAGAGATACATCAATATAAAACAGAGATACATCAATATAGAACAGAGATACATCCATACAGAACAGACATACATCAATATAGAACAGACATACATCAATATAGAACAGAGATACATCAATACAGAACAGACATACATCAATACAGAACAGACATACATCAATATAGAACAGAGATACATCAATATAGAACAGACATACATCAATATAGAACAGAGATACCTCAATATAGAACAGAGATACATCAATATAGAACAGAGATACATCAATATAGAACAGAGATACATCAATATAGAACAGAGATACATCAATATAGAACAGACATACATCAATATAGAACAGACATACATCAATATAGAACAGACATACATCAATACAGAACAGAGATACATCAATATAGAACAGAGATACATCAATATAGAACAGACATACATCAATATAGAACAGAGATACATCAATATAGAACAGAGATACATCAATATAGAACAGAGATACATCCATACAGAACAGACATACATCAATATAGAACAGACATACATCAATATAGAACAGAGATACATCAATATAAAACAGAGATACATCAATATAGAACAGAGATACATCCATACAGAACAGACATACATCAATATAGAACAGACATACATCAATATAGAACAGAGATGCATCAATATAGAACAGAAATACATCAATATAGAACAGACATACATCAATATAGAACAGAGATACATCAATATAAAACAGAGATACATCAATATAGAACAGAGATACATCAATATAGAACAGAGATACATCAATACAGAACAGAGATACATCAATACAGAACAGAGATACATCCATATAAAACAGAGATACATCAATATAGAACAGAGATACATCAATATAGAACAGACATACATCAATATAGAACAGAGATACATCAATATAAAACAGAGATACATCAATATAGAACAGAGATACATCCATACAGAACAGACATACATCAATATAGAACAGACATACATCAATATAGAACAGAGATACATCAATACAGAACAGACATACATCAATACAGAACAGACATACATCAATATAGAACAGAGATACATCAATATAGAACAGACATACATCAATATAGAACAGAGATACCTCAATATAGAACAGAGATACATCAATATAGAACAGAGATACATCAATATAGAACAGAGATACATCAATATAGAACAGACATACATCAATATAGAACAGAGATACATCAATATAGAACAGACATACATCAATACAGAACAGAGATACATCAATATAGAACAGAGATACATCAATATAGAACAGACATACATCAATATAGAACAGAGATACATCAATATAGAACAGAGATACATCAATATAGAACAGAGATACATCCATACAGAACAGACATACATCAATATAGAACAGACATACATCAATATAGAACAGAGATACATCAATATAAAACAGAGATACATCAATATAGAACAGAGATACATCCATACAGAACAGACATACATCAATATAGAACAGACATACATCAATATAGAACAGAGATGCATCAATATAGAACAGAAATACATCAATATAGAACAGACATACATCAATATAGAACAGAGATACATCAATATAAAACAGAGATACATCAATATAGAACAGACATACATCAATATAGAACAGAGATACATCAATATAGAACAGAGATACATCAATACAGAACAGACATACATCAATACAGAACAGACATACATCAATATAGAACAGAGATACATCAATATAGAACAGACATACATCAATATAGAACAGAGATACATCAATATAGAACAGAGATACATCAATACAGAACAGACATACATCAATATAGAACAGAGATACATCAATATAGAACAGAGATACATCAATATAGAACAGACATACATCAATATAGAACAGAGATACATCAATATAAAACAGAGATACATCAATATAGAACAGAGATACATCCATACAGAACAGACATACATCAATATAGAACAGACATACATCAATATAGAACAGAGATACATCAATATAAAACAGAGATACATCAATATAGAACAGAGATACATCCATACAGAACAGACATACATCAATATAGAACAGACATACATCAATATAGAACAGAGATACATCAATATAAAACAGAGATACATCAATATAGAACAGAGATACATCCATACAGAAGAGACATACATCAATATAGAACAGACATACATCAATATAGAACAGAGATACATCAATACAGAACAGACATACATCAATACAGAACAGACATACATCAATATAGAACAGAGATACATCAATATAGAACAGACATACATCAATATAGAACAGAGATACATCAATATAGAACAGAGATACATCAATATAGAACAGACATACATCAATATAGAACAGAGATACATCAATACAGAACAGACATACATCAATATAGAACAGACATACATCAATATAGAACAGAGATACATCAATACAGAACAGACATACATCAATACAGAACAGACATACATCAATATAGAACAGAGATACATCAATACAGAACAGACATACATCAATACAGAACAGACATACATCAATATAGAACAGAGATACATCAATATAGAACAGACATACATCAATATAGAACAGACATACATCAATATAGAACAGACATACATCAATATAGAACAGACATACATCAATATAGAACAGAGATGCATCAATATAGAACAGAGATACATCAACATAGAACAGAGATACATCAATATAGAACAGAGACACATCAACATAGAACAGAGATACATCAATATAGAACAGACATACATCAATATAGAACAGACATACATCAATATAGAACAGACATACATCAATATAGAACAGACATACATCAATATAGAACAGAGATACATCAATACAGAACAGACATACATCAATATAGAACAGACATACATCAATATAGAACAGAGATACATCAATATAGAACAGAGATACATCAATATAGAACAGAAATACATCAATATAGAACAGTGATACATCAATATAGAACAGACATACATCAATATAGAACAGACATACATCAATATAGAACAGACATACATCAATATAGAACAGAGATACATCAATACAGAACAGACATACATCAATATAGAACAGACATACATCAATATAGAACAGAGATACATCCATATAGAACAGAGATACATCAATATAGAACAGAGATACATCAATATAGAACAGAGATACATCAATATAGAACAGAGATACATCCATATAGAACAGAGATACATCAATATAGAACAGAGATACATCAATATAGAACAGAGATACATCCATATAGAACAGAGATACATCAATATAGAACAGAGATACATCAATATAGAACAGAGATACATCAATATAGAACAGAGATACATCCATATAGAACAGAGATACATCCATATAGAACAGAGATACATCAATATAGAACAGAGATACATCAATATAGAACAGAGATACCTCAATATAGAACAGTGATACATCAATATAGAACAGAGATACATCAATATAGAACAGAGATACATCAATACAGAACAGAGATACATCAATACAGAACAGAGATACATCAATATAGAACAGTGATACATCAATATAGAACAGAGATACATCAATATAGAACAGACATACATCAATATAGAACAGACATACATCAATATAGAACAGAGATACATCCATACAGAACAGAGATATATCAATATAGAACAGAGATACCTCAATATAGAGAACAGAGATACATCAATATAGAACAGACATACATCAATATAAAACAGAGATACATCAATGTAGAACAGAGATACATCAATGTAGAACAGAGATACATCAATATAGAACAGAGATACATCAATATAGAACAGACATACATCAATATAAAACAGAGATACATCAATGTAGAACAGAGATATATCAATATAGAACAGAGATACCTCAATATAGAGAACAGAGATACATCAATATAGAACAGACATACATCAATATAAAACAGAGATACATCAATGTAGAACAGAGATACATCAATGTAGAACAGAGATACATCAATACAGAACAGAGATATATCAATATAGAACAGAGATACCTCAATATAGAGAACAGAGATACATCAATATAGAACAGACATACATCAATATAAAACAGAGATACATCAATATAGAACAGAGATGCATCAATGTAGAACAGAGATACATCAATATAAAACAGACATACATCAATATAGAACAGACATACATCAATATAGAACAGAGATACATCAATATAGAACAGAGATTCATCAATACAGAATAGAGATACCTCAATATAGAACAGAGATACATCAATATAGAACAGAGATACATCAATATAGAACAGAGATACATCAATACAGAACAGAGATACATCAATATAGAACAGACATACATCAATATAGAACAGATATACCTCAATATAGAACAGAGATACATCAATATAGAACAGACATACATCAATATAGAACAGAGATACATCAATATAGAACAGAGATGCATCAATACAGAACAGACATACATCAATATAGAACAGAGATACATCAATATAGAACAGAGATACATCAATGTAGAACAGAGATACATCAATATAGAACAGACATACATCAATATAGAACAGAGATACATCAACATAGAACAGTGATACATCAATATAGAACAGACATACATCAATACAGAACAGAGATACATCAATATACAACAGAGATACATCAATATAGAACAGACATACATCAATATAGAACAGACATACATCAATATAGAACAGAGATGCATCAATATAGAACAGAGATACATCAACATAGAACAGTGATACATCAATATAGAACAGACATACATCAATATAGAACAGACATACATCAATATAGAACAGACATACATCAATATAGAACAGAGATACATCAATATAGAACAGAGATACATCAACATAGAACAGAGATACATCAATATAGAACAGAGATACATCAATATAGAACAGAGATACATCAATATAGAACAGAGATGCATCAATATAGAACAGAGATACATCAATATAGAACAGAGATACATCAATATAGAACAGAGATACATCAATATAGAACAGAGATACCTCAATATAGAACAGAGATACATCAATATAGAACAGAGATACATCAATATAGAACAGAGATACCTCAATATAGAACAGAGATACATCAATATAGAACAGAGATACATCAATATAGAACAGAGATACATCAATATAGAACAGAGATACATCAATATAGAACAGAGATACATCAATATAGAACAGACATACATCAATATAGAACAGAGATACATCAATATAGAACAGACATACATCAATACAGAACAGAGATACATCAATATAGAACAGAGATACATCAATATGGAACAGACATACATCAATATAGAACAGAGATACATCAATATAGAACAGAGATACATCAATATAGAACAGAGATACATCCATACAGAACAGACATACATCAATATAGAACAGAGATACATCAATATAGAACAGACATACATCAATACAGAACAGAGATACATCAATATAGAACAGAGATACATCAATACAGAACAGAGATACATCAATATAGAACAGAGATACATCAATATAGAACAGAGATACATCAATACAGAACAGAGATACATCAATACAGAACAGAGATACATCCATATAAAACAGAGATACATCAATATAGAACAGAGATACATCCATACAGAACAGACATACATCAATATAGAACAGACATACATCAATGTAGAACAGAGATGCATCAATATAGAACAGAAATACATCAATATAGAACAGACATATATCAATATAGAACAGAGATACATCAATATAAAACAGAGATACATCAATATAGAACAGACATACATCAATATAGAACAGAGATACATCCATACAGAACAGACATACATCAATACAGAACAGAGATACATCAATACAGAACAGAGATACATCCATATAAAACAGAGATACATCAATATAGAACAGAGATACATCCATACAGAACAGACATACATCAATACAGAACAGAGATACATCAATATAGAACAGAGATACATCAATATAGAACAGAGATACATCAATATAGAACAGAGATACATCAATACAGAACAGAGATACATCAATATAGAACAGAGATACATCAATATAAAACAGAGATACATCAATATAGAACAGAGATACATCCATACAGAACAGACATACATCAATATAGAACAGACATACATCAATGTAGAACAGAGATGCATCAATATAGAACAGAAATACATCAATATAGAACAGACATACATCAATATAGAACAGAGATACATCAATATAAAACAGAGATACATCAATATAGAACAGACATACATCAATATAGAACAGAGATACATCAATATAGAACAGACATACATCAATATAGAACAGAGATACATCAATACAGAACAGACATACATCAATACAGAACAGACATACATCAATATAGAACAGAGATACATCAATATAGAACAGACATACATCAATATAGAACAGAGATACATCAATATAGAACAGAGATACATCAATACAGAACAGACATACATCAATATAGAACAGAGATACATCAATATAGAACAGAGATACATCAATATAGAACAGACATACATCAATATAGAACAGAGATACATCAATATAAAACAGAGATACATCAATATAGAACAGAGATACATCCATACAGAACAGACATACATCAATATAGAACAGACATACATCAATATAGAACAGAGATACATCAATATAAAACAGAGATACATCAATATAGAACAGAGATACATCCATACAGAACAGACATACATCAATATAGAACAGACATACATCAATATAGAACAGAGATACATCAATATAAAACAGAGATACATCAATATAGAACAGAGATACATCCATACAGAACAGACATACATCAATATAGAACAGACATACATCAATATAGAACAGAGATACATCAATACAGAACAGACATACATCAATACAGAACAGACATACATCAATATAGAACAGAGATACATCAATATAGAACAGACATACATCAATATAGAACAGAGATACCTCAATATAGAACAGAGATACATCAATATAGAACAGAGATACATCAATATAGAACAGAGATACATCAATATAGAACAGAGATACATCAATATAGA
Organism: Lissotriton vulgaris; assembly: GCF_964263255.1. Lineage (NCBI taxonomy): Eukaryota > Metazoa > Chordata > Amphibia > Caudata > Salamandridae > Lissotriton > Lissotriton vulgaris. Next base: position 535,853 of record NW_028244846.1, read on the forward strand.
ACAGAGATACATCAATACAGAACAGAGATACATCAATACAGAACAGAGATACATCAATACAGAACAGAGATACATCCATATAAAACAGAGATACATCAATATAGAACAGAGATACATCCATACAGAACAGACATACATCAATACAGAACAGAGATACATCAATATAGAACAGAGATACATCAATATAGAACAGAGATACATCAATATAGAACAGAGATACATCAATACAGAACAGAGATACATCAATACAGAACAGAGATACATCCATATAAAACAGAGATACATCAATATAGAACAGAGATACATCCATACAGAACAGACATACATCAATACAGAACAGAGATACATCAATACAGAACAGAGATACATCCATATAAAACAGAGATACATCAATATAGAACAGAGATACATCAATACAGAACAGAGATACATCAATATAGAACAGAGATACATCAATATAAAACAGAGATACATCAATATAGAACAGAGATACATCCATACAGAACAGACATACATCAATATAGAACAGACATACATCAATACAGAACAGAGATACATCAATACAGAACAGAGATACATCCATATAAAACAGAGATACATCAATATAGAACAGAGATACATCCATACAGAACAGACATACATCAATACAGAACAGAGATACATCAATACAGAACAGAGATACATCAATATAGAACAGAGATACATCAATACAGAACAGAGATACATCAATACAGAACAGAGATACATCCATATAAAACAGAGATACATCAATATAGAACAGAGATACATCCATACAGAACAGACATACATCAATACAGAACAGAGATACATCAATATAGAACAGAGATACATCAATATAGAACAGAGATACATTAATATAGAACAGAGATACATCAATACAGAACAAAGATACATCAATATAGAACAGAGATACATCAATATAAAACAGAGATACATCAATATAGAACAGAGATACATCCATACAGAACAGACATACATCAATATAGAACAGACATACATCAATGTAGAACAGAGATGCATCAATATAGAACAGAAATACATCAATATAGAACAGACATACATCAATATAGAACAGAGATACATCAATATAAAACAGAGATACATCAATATAGAACAGACATACATCAATATAGAACAGAGATACATCAATATAGAACAGACATACATCAATATAGAACAGAGATACATCAATACAGAACAGACATACATCAATACAGAACAGACATACATCAATATAGAACAGAGATACATCAATATAGAACAGACATACATCAATATAGAACAGAGATACATCAATATAGAACAGAGATACATCAATACAGAACAGACATACATCAATATAGAACAGAGATACATCAATATAGAACAGAGATACATCAATATAGAACAGACATACATCAATATAGAACAGAGATACATCAATATAAAACAGAGATACATCAATATAGAACAGAGATACATCCATACAGAACAGACATACATCAATATAGAACAGACATACATCAATATAGAACAGAGATACATCAATATAAAACAGAGATACATCAATATAGAACAGAGATACATCCATACAGAACAGACATACATCAATATAGAACAGACATACATCAATATAGAACAGAGATACATCAATATAAAACAGAGATACATCAATATAGAACAGAGATACATCCATACAGAACAGACATACATCAATATAGAACAGACATACATCAATATAGAACAGAGATACATCAATACAGAACAGACATACATCAATACAGAACAGACATACATCAATATAGAACAGAGATACATCAATATAGAACAGACATACATCAATATAGAACAGAGATACCTCAATATAGAACAGAGATACATCAATATAGAACAGAGATACATCAATATAGAACAGAGATACATCAATATAGAACAGAGATACATCAATATAGAACAGACATACATCAATATAGAACAGACATACATCAATACAGAACAGAGATACATCAATATAGAACAGAGATACATCAATATAGAACAGACATACATCAATATAGAACAGAGATACATCAATATAGAACAGAGATACATCAATATAGAACAGAGATACATCCATACAGAACAGACATACATCAATATAGAACAGACATACATCAATATAGAACAGAGATACATCAATATAAAACAGAGATACATCAATATAGAACAGAGATACATCCATACAGAACAGACATACATCAATATAGAACAGACATACATCAATATAGAACAGAGATGCATCAATATAGAACAGAAATACATCAATATAGAACAGACATACATCAATATAGAACAGAGATACATCAATATAAAACAGAGATACATCAATATAGAACAGAGATACATCAATATAGAACAGAGATACATCAATACAGAACAGAGATACATCAATACAGAACAGAGATACATCCATATAAAACAGAGATACATCAATATAGAACAGAGATACATCAATATAGAACAGACATACATCAATATAGAACAGAGATACATCAATATAAAACAGAGATACATCAATATAGAACAGAGATACATCCATACAGAACAGACATACATCAATATAGAACAGACATACATCAATATAGAACAGAGATACATCAATACAGAACAGACATACATCAATACAGAACAGACATACATCAATATAGAACAGAGATACATCAATATAGAACAGACATACATCAATATAGAACAGAGATACCTCAATATAGAACAGAGATACATCAATATAGAACAGAGATACATCAATATAGAACAGAGATACATCAATATAGAACAGACATACATCAATATAGAACAGAGATACATCAATATAGAACAGACATACATCAATACAGAACAGAGATACATCAATATAGAACAGAGATACATCAATATAGAACAGACATACATCAATATAGAACAGAGATACATCAATATAGAACAGAGATACATCAATATAGAACAGAGATACATCCATACAGAACAGACATACATCAATATAGAACAGACATACATCAATATAGAACAGAGATACATCAATATAAAACAGAGATACATCAATATAGAACAGAGATACATCCATACAGAACAGACATACATCAATATAGAACAGACATACATCAATATAGAACAGAGATGCATCAATATAGAACAGAAATACATCAATATAGAACAGACATACATCAATATAGAACAGAGATACATCAATATAAAACAGAGATACATCAATATAGAACAGACATACATCAATATAGAACAGAGATACATCAATATAGAACAGAGATACATCAATACAGAACAGACATACATCAATACAGAACAGACATACATCAATATAGAACAGAGATACATCAATATAGAACAGACATACATCAATATAGAACAGAGATACATCAATATAGAACAGAGATACATCAATACAGAACAGACATACATCAATATAGAACAGAGATACATCAATATAGAACAGAGATACATCAATATAGAACAGACATACATCAATATAGAACAGAGATACATCAATATAAAACAGAGATACATCAATATAGAACAGAGATACATCCATACAGAACAGACATACATCAATATAGAACAGACATACATCAATATAGAACAGAGATACATCAATATAAAACAGAGATACATCAATATAGAACAGAGATACATCCATACAGAACAGACATACATCAATATAGAACAGACATACATCAATATAGAACAGAGATACATCAATATAAAACAGAGATACATCAATATAGAACAGAGATACATCCATACAGAAGAGACATACATCAATATAGAACAGACATACATCAATATAGAACAGAGATACATCAATACAGAACAGACATACATCAATACAGAACAGACATACATCAATATAGAACAGAGATACATCAATATAGAACAGACATACATCAATATAGAACAGAGATACATCAATATAGAACAGAGATACATCAATATAGAACAGACATACATCAATATAGAACAGAGATACATCAATACAGAACAGACATACATCAATATAGAACAGACATACATCAATATAGAACAGAGATACATCAATACAGAACAGACATACATCAATACAGAACAGACATACATCAATATAGAACAGAGATACATCAATACAGAACAGACATACATCAATACAGAACAGACATACATCAATATAGAACAGAGATACATCAATATAGAACAGACATACATCAATATAGAACAGACATACATCAATATAGAACAGACATACATCAATATAGAACAGACATACATCAATATAGAACAGAGATGCATCAATATAGAACAGAGATACATCAACATAGAACAGAGATACATCAATATAGAACAGAGACACATCAACATAGAACAGAGATACATCAATATAGAACAGACATACATCAATATAGAACAGACATACATCAATATAGAACAGACATACATCAATATAGAACAGACATACATCAATATAGAACAGAGATACATCAATACAGAACAGACATACATCAATATAGAACAGACATACATCAATATAGAACAGAGATACATCAATATAGAACAGAGATACATCAATATAGAACAGAAATACATCAATATAGAACAGTGATACATCAATATAGAACAGACATACATCAATATAGAACAGACATACATCAATATAGAACAGACATACATCAATATAGAACAGAGATACATCAATACAGAACAGACATACATCAATATAGAACAGACATACATCAATATAGAACAGAGATACATCCATATAGAACAGAGATACATCAATATAGAACAGAGATACATCAATATAGAACAGAGATACATCAATATAGAACAGAGATACATCCATATAGAACAGAGATACATCAATATAGAACAGAGATACATCAATATAGAACAGAGATACATCCATATAGAACAGAGATACATCAATATAGAACAGAGATACATCAATATAGAACAGAGATACATCAATATAGAACAGAGATACATCCATATAGAACAGAGATACATCCATATAGAACAGAGATACATCAATATAGAACAGAGATACATCAATATAGAACAGAGATACCTCAATATAGAACAGTGATACATCAATATAGAACAGAGATACATCAATATAGAACAGGGATACATCAATACAGAACAGAGATACATCAATACAGAACAGAGATACATCAATATAGAACAGTGATACATCAATATAGAACAGAGATACATCAATATAGAACAGACATACATCAATATAGAACAGACATACATCAATATAGAACAGAGATACATCCATACAGAACAGAGATATATCAATATAGAACAGAGATACCTCAATATAGAGAACAGAGATACATCAATATAGAACAGACATACATCAATATAAAACAGAGATACATCAATGTAGAACAGAGATACATCAATGTAGAACAGAGATACATCAATATAGAACAGAGATACATCAATATAGAACAGACATACATCAATATAAAACAGAGATACATCAATGTAGAACAGAGATATATCAATATAGAACAGAGATACCTCAATATAGAGAACAGAGATACATCAATATAGAACAGACATACATCAATATAAAACAGAGATACATCAATGTAGAACAGAGATACATCAATGTAGAACAGAGATACATCAATACAGAACAGAGATATATCAATATAGAACAGAGATACCTCAATATAGAGAACAGAGATACATCAATATAGAACAGACATACATCAATATAAAACAGAGATACATCAATATAGAACAGAGATGCATCAATGTAGAACAGAGATACATCAATATAAAACAGACATACATCAATATAGAACAGACATACATCAATATAGAACAGAGATACATCAATATAGAACAGAGATTCATCAATACAGAATAGAGATACCTCAATATAGAACAGAGATACATCAATATAGAACAGAGATACATCAATATAGAACAGAGATACATCAATACAGAACAGAGATACATCAATATAGAACAGACATACATCAATATAGAACAGATATACCTCAATATAGAACAGAGATACATCAATATAGAACAGACATACATCAATATAGAACAGAGATACATCAATATAGAACAGAGATGCATCAATACAGAACAGACATACATCAATATAGAACAGAGATACATCAATATAGAACAGAGATACATCAATGTAGAACAGAGATACATCAATATAGAACAGACATACATCAATATAGAACAGAGATACATCAACATAGAACAGTGATACATCAATATAGAACAGACATACATCAATACAGAACAGAGATACATCAATATACAACAGAGATACATCAATATAGAACAGACATACATCAATATAGAACAGACATACATCAATATAGAACAGAGATGCATCAATATAGAACAGAGATACATCAACATAGAACAGTGATACATCAATATAGAACAGACATACATCAATATAGAACAGACATACATCAATATAGAACAGACATACATCAATATAGAACAGAGATACATCAATATAGAACAGAGATACATCAACATAGAACAGAGATACATCAATATAGAACAGAGATACATCAATATAGAACAGAGATACATCAATATAGAACAGAGATGCATCAATATAGAACAGAGATACATCAATACAGAACAGAGATACATCAATATAGAACAGACATACATCAATATAAAACAGAGATACATCAATGTAGAACAGAGATACATCCATACAGAACAGACATACATCAATATAGAACAGACATACATCAATATAGAACAGAGATACATCAATATAGAACAGAGATACATCAATACAAAACAGAGATACATCAATATAGAACAGAGATACATCAATATAGAACAGAGATACATCCATATAGAACAGAGATACATCCATATAGAACAGAGATACATCAATATAGAACAGAGATACATCAATATAGAACAGAGATACCTCAATATAGAACAGTGATACATCAATATAGAACAGAGATACATCAATACAGAACAGAGATACATCAATATAGAACAGTGATACATCAATATAGAACAGAGATACATCAATATAGAACAGACATACATCAATATAGAACAGAGATACATCCATACAGAACAGAGATACATCAATATAGAACAGAGATACCTCAATATAGAGAACAGAGATACATCAATATAGAGAACAGAGATACATCAATATAGAACAGACATACATCAATATAAAACAGAGATACATCAATGTAGAACAGAGATACATCAATATAGAACAGAGATACCTCAATATAGAGAACAGAGATACATCAATATAGAACAGACATACATCAATATAAAACAGAGATACATCAATGTAGAACAGAGATACATCAATATAAAACAGAGATACATCAATATAGAACAGAGATGCATCAATGTAGAACAGAGATACATCAATATAAAACAGAGATACATCAATATAGAACAGACATACATCAATATAGAACAGAGATGCATCAATATAGAACAGAGATACATCAATATAGAACAGAGATGCATCAATATAGAACAGAGATACATCAATGTAGAACAGAGATACATCAATATAAAACAGAGATACATCAATATAAAACAGAGATACATCAATATAGAACAGAGATACATCCATACAGAACAGAGATACATCAATATAGAACAGAGATACCTCAATATAGAGAACAGAGATACATCAATATAGAACAGACATACATCAATATAAAACAGAGATACATCAATGTAGAACAGAGATACATCAATATAAAACAGAGATACATCAATATAGAACAGAGATGCATCAATGTAGAACAGAGATACATCAATATAAAACAGAGATACATCAATATAGAACAGACATACATCAATATAGAACAGAGATGCATCAATATAGAACAGAGATACATCAATATAGAACAGAGATGCATCAATATAGAACAGAGATACATCAATGTAGAACAGAGATACATCAATATAAAACAGAGATACATCAATATAGAACAGAGATGCATCAATGTAGAACAGAGATACATCAATATAAAACAGAGATACATCAATATAGAACAGAGATACATCAATATAAAACAGAGATACATCAATATAGAACAGAGATGCATCAATATAGAACAGAGATACATCAATATAGAACAGAGATGCATCAATATAGAACAGAGATACATCAATATAGAACAGACATACATCAATATAGAACAGAGATACCTCAATATAGAGAACAGAGATACATCAATGTAGAACAGAGATACATCAATATAAAACAGAGATACATCAATATAGAACAGAGATACCTCAATATAGAGAACAGAGATGCATCAATGTAGAACAGAGATACATCAATATAAAACAGAGATACATCAATATAGAACAGAGATACATCAATATAAAACAGAGATACATCAATATAGAACAGAGATGCATCAATATAGAACAGAGATACATCAATATAGAACAGACATACATCAATATAGAACAGAGATACATCCATACAGAACAGAGATACATCAATATAGAACAGAGATACCTCAATATAGAACAGAGATACATCAATATAGAACAGAGATACATCAATATAGAACAGAGATACATCAATATAGAACAGACATACATCAATATAGAACAGAGATACATCAATACAGAACAGAGATACATCAATATAAAACAGAGATACATCAATGTAGAACAGAGATACATCAATATAAAACAGAGATACATCAATGTAGAACAGAGATACATCAATATAGAACAGAGATACATCAATATAGAACAGACATACATCAATATAGAACAGAGATACATCAATATAGAACAGAGATACATCAATATAGAACAGACATACATCAATATAGAACAGAGATACATCAATATAGAACAGAGATACATCAATATAGAACAGAGATACCTCAATATAGAACAGAGATACATCAATATAGAACAGACATACATCAATATAAAACAGAGATACATCAATGTAGAACAGAGATACATCAATATAAAACAGAGATACATCAATATAGAACAGAGATGCATCAATGTAGAACAGAGATACATCAATATAAAACAGAGATACATCAATATAGAACAGACATACATCAATATAGAACAGAGATGCATCAATATAGAACAGAGATACATCAATATAGAACAGAGATGCATCAATATAGAACAGAGATACATCAATATAGAACAGAGATACATCAATATAGAACAGACATACATCAATATAGAACAGAGATACATCAATATAGAACAGAGATACATCAATATAAAACAGAGATACATCAATATAGAACAGAGATGCATCAATGTAGAACAGAGATACATCAATATAAAACAGAGATACATCAATATAGAACAGAGATGCATCAATGTAGAACAGAGATACATCAATATAAAACAGAGATACATCAATATAGAACAGAGATACATCAATATAGAACAGAGATACATCAATGTAGAACAGAGATACATCAATACAGAACAGAGATACATCAATATAAAACAGAGATACATCAATATAGAACAGAGATACATCAATATAGAACAGACATACATCAATATAGAACAGAGATACATCAACATAGAACAGTGATACATCAATATAGAACAGACATACATCAATACAGAACAGAGATACATCAATATACAACAGAGATACATCAATATAGAACAGACATACATCAATATAGAACAGACATACATCAATATAGAACAGAGATGCATCAATATAGAACAGAGATACATCAACATAGAACAGTGATACATCAATATAGAACAGACATACATCAATATAGAACAGACATACATCAATATAGAACAGACATACATCAATATAGAACAGAGATACATCAATATAGAACAGAGATACATCAACATAGAACAGAGATACATCAATATAGAACAGAGATACATCAATATAGAACAGAGATACATCAATATAGAACAGAGATACATCAATATAGAACAGAGATACATCAATATAGAACAGAGATACATCAATACAAAACAGAGATACATCAATATAGAACAGAGATACATCAATATAGAACAGAGATACATCCATATAGAACAGAAATACATCAATATAGAACAGAGATACATCAATATAGAACAGAGATACATCCATATAGAACAGAAATACATCAATATAGAACAGAGATACATCCATATAGAACAGAAATACATCAATATAGAACAGAGATGCATCAATATAGAACAGAGATACATCAATATAGAACAGAGATACATCAATATAGAACAGAAATACATCAATATAGAACAGAGATACATCCATATAGAACAGAAATACATCAATATAGAACAGAGATGCATCAATGTAGAACAGAGATACATCAATACAGAACAGAGATACATCAATACAGAACAGAGATACATCAATATAGAACAGAGATACATCAATATAGAACAGAGATACATCAATATAGAACAGAGATACATCCATATAGAACAGAAATACATCAATATAGAACAGAGATACATCCATATAGAACAGAAATACATCAATATAGAACAGAGATGCATCAATGTAGAACAGAGATACATCAATACAGAACAGAGATACATCAATACAGAACAGAGATACATCAATATAGAACAGAGATACATCAATATAGAACAGTGATACATCAATATAGAACAGAGATACATCAATATAGAACAGTGATACATCAATATAGAACAGAGATACATCAATACAGAACAGAAATACATCAATATAGAACAGAGATACATCAATACAGAACAGAGATACATCAATATAGAACAGAGATACATCAATATAGAACAGAGATGCATCAATATAGAACAGTGATACATCAATATAGAACAGAGATACATCAATACAGAACAGAGATACATCAATACAGAACAGAGATACATCAATATAGAACAGAGATGCATCAATATAGAACAGAGATACATCAATATAGAACAGAGATACATCAATACAGAACAGAGATACATCAATATAGAACAGAGATACATCAATATAGAACAGAGATGCATCAATATAGAACAGAGATACATCAATATAGAACAGAGATACATCAATACAGAACAGAGATACATCAATACAGAACAGAGATACATCAATATAGAACAGAGATACATCAATATACAACAGAGATACATCAATACAGAACAGAGATACATCAATATAGAACAGAGACACATCAATATAGAACAGAGATACCTCAATACAGAACAGAGATACATCAATATAGAACAGAGATACATCAATACAGAACAGAGATACATCAATATAGAACAGAGATACATCAATATAGAACAGAGATACATCAATACAGAACAGAGATACATCAATATAGAACAGAGATACATCAATATAGAACAGAGATACATCAATATAGAACAGAGATACATCAATGTAGAACAGAGATACATCAATACAGAACAGAGATACATCAATACAGAACAGAGATACATCAATATAGAACAGAGATACATCAATATAGAACAGAGATACATCAATATAGAACAGAGATACATCAATATAGAACAGAGATACATCAATATAGAACAGAGATACATCAATATAGAACAGAGATACATCAATACAGAACAGAGATACATCAATATAGAACAGAGATACATCAATACAGAACAGAGATACCTCAATACAGAACAGAGATACATCAATATAGAACAGAGATACATCAATACAGAACAGAGATACATCAATATAGAACAGAGATACATCAATATAGAACAGAGATACATCAATACAGAACAGAGATACATCAATATAGAACAGAGATACATCAATATAGAACAGAGATACATCAATATAGAACAGAGATACATCAATGTAGAACAGAGATACATCAATACAGAACAGAGATACATCAATACAGAACAGAGATACATCAATATAGAACAGAGATACATCAATATAGAACAGAGATACATCAATATAGAACAGAGATACATCAATATAGAACAGAGATACATCAATATAGAACAGAGATACATCAATATAGAACAGACATACATCAATACAGAACAGAGATACATCAATATAGAACAGAGATACATCAATATAGAACAGAGATGCATCAATATAGAACAGACATACATCAATATAGAACAGACATACATCAATACAGAACAGAGATACATCAATATAGAACAGAGATGCATCAACATAGAACAGAGATACATCAATACAGAACAGAGATACATCAATATAGAACAGAGATACCTCAATATAGAACAGAGATACATCAATATAGAACAGAGATACATCAATACAGAACAGAGATACATCAATATAGAACAGAGATACATCAATATAGAACAGACATACATCAATACAGAACAGAGATACATCAATATAGAACAGAGATACATCAATACAGAACAGAGATACATCAATATAGAACAGAGATACATCAATATAGAACAGACATACATCAATACAGAACAGAGATACATCAATATAGAACAGAGATACATCAATATAGAACAGAGATACATCAATATAGAACAGAGATACATCAATATAGAACAGAGATACATCAATATAGAACAGAGATACATCAATATAGAACAGAGATACATCAATACAGAACAGAGATACCTCAATATAGAACAGACATACATCAATACAGAACAGAGATACATCAATATAGAACAGAGATACATCAATATAGAACAGAGATACATCAATACAGAACAGAGATACATCAATATAGAACAGAGATACATCAATATAGAACAGAGATACATCAATATAGAACAGAGATACATCAATACAGAACAGAGATACCTCAATATAGAACAGAGATACATCAATATAGAAAAGAGATACATCAATATAGACCAGAGATACATCAATATAGAACAGAGATACATCAATACAGAACAGAGATACATCAATATAGAACAGAGATACATCAATATAGAACAGACATACATCAATACAGAACAGAGATACATCAATATAGAACAGAGATACAATATAGAACAGAGATACATCAATATAGAACAGAGATACATCAATACAGAACAGAGATACATCAATATAGAACAGAGATACATCAATATAGAACAGACATACATCAATACAGAACAGAGATACATCAATATAGAACAGAGATACATCAATATAGAACAGAGATACAATATAGAACAGAGATACATCAATATAGAACAGAGATACATCAATACAGAACAGAGATACCTCAATATAGAACAGACATACATCAATACAGAACAGAGATACATCAATATAGAACAGAGATACATCAATATAGAACAGAGATACATCAATACAGAACAGAGATACATCAATATAGAACAGAGATACATCAATATAGAACAGAGATACATCAATATAGAACAGAGATACATCAATATAGAACAGAGATACATCAATATAAAACAGAGATACATCAATACAGAACAGAGATACATCAATATACAACAGAGATACATCAATATAGAACAGAGATACATCAATATAGAACAGAGATACATCAATATAGAACAGAGATACATCAATATAGAACAGAGATACATCAATATAGAACAGAGATACATCAATACAGAACAGAGATACATCAATACAGAACAGAGATACATCAATATACAACAGAGATACATCAATATAGAACAGAGATACATCAATATAGAACAGAGATACATCAACATAGAACAGAGATACATCAATATAAAACAGAGATACATCAATATAGAACAGAGATACATCAATATAGAACAGAAATACATCAATATACAACAGAGATACATCAATATAGAACAGAGATACATCAATATAGAACAGAGATACATCAATATAAAACAGAGATACATCAATATAGAACAGAGATACATCAATATAGAACAGAAATACATCAATATACAACAGAGATACATCAATATAGAACAGAGATACATCAATATAGAACAGAGATACATCAATACAGAACAGAGATACATCAACATAGAACAGAGATACCTCAATACAGAACAGACATACATCAATATAGAACAGAGATACATCAATATAGAACAGAGATACATCAATATAGAACAGAGATACATCAACATAGAACAGAGATACCTCAATACAGAACAGAGATACATCAACATAGAACAGAGATACCTCAATACAGAACAGAGATACATCAATATAGAACAGAGATACATCAATATAGAACAGAGATACATCAATATAGAAAAGAGATACATCAATAAAGAACAGAGATACAATATAGAACAGAGATACATCAATATAGAACAGAGATACATCAATATAGAACAGAGATACATCAATATAGAACAGAGATGCATCAACATAGAACAGAGATACATCAATACAGAATAGAGATACCTCAATATAGAACAGAGATACATCAATATAGAACAGAGATACATCAATATAGAAAAGAGATACATCAATATAGACCAGAGATACATCAATATAGAACAGAGATACATCAATATAGAACAGAGATACATCAATACAGAACAGAGATACATCAATACAGAACAGAGATACATCAATATAGAACAGAGATACATCAATATAGAACAGAGATACATCCATATAGAACAGACATACATCAATATAGAACAGAGATACATCAATATAGAACAGACATACATCAATACAGAACAGAGATACATCAATATAGAACAGAGATACATCAATATAGAACAGACATACATCAATACAGAACAGAGATACATCAATATAGAACAGAGATACATCAATATAGAAAAGAGATACATCAATAAAGAACAGAGATACATCAATATAAAACAGAGATACATCAATACAGAACAGAGATACATCAATATAGAACAGAGATACATCAATATAGAACAGACATACATCAATACAGAACAGAGATACATCAATATAGAACAGAGATACATCAATATAGAAAAGAGATACATCAATAAAGAACAGAGATACATCAATATAGAACAGAGATACATCAATATAGAACAGAGATACATCAATATAGAACAGAGATACATCAATACAGAACAGAGATATCTCAATATAGAACAGACATACATCAATACAGAACAGAGATACATCAATACAGAACAGAGATACATCAATATAGAACAGAGATACATCAATATAGAACAGACATACATCAATACAGAACAGAGATACATCAATACAGAACAGAGATACATCAATATAGAACAGAGATACATCAATATAGAAAAGAGATACATCCATATAGAACAGACATACATCAATATAGAACAGAGATACATCAATATAGAACAGAGATACATCAATATAGAAAAGAGATACATCAATACAGAACAGACATACATCAATACAGAACAGAGATACATCAATATAGAACAGAGATACATCCATATAGAACAGACATACATCAATATAGAACAGAGATACATCAATATAGAACAGACATACATCAATACAGAACAGAGATACATCAATATAGAACAGAGATACATCAATACAGAACAGAGATACATCAATATAGAACAGAGATACATCAATATAGAACAGAGATACATCAATATAGAAAAGAGATACATCAATATAGAACAGAGATACATCCATATAGAACAGACATACATCAATATAGAACAGAGATACATCAATATAGAACAGACATACATCAATACAGAACAGAGATACATCAATATAGAACAGAGATACATCAATACAGAACAGAGATACATCAATATAGAACAGAGATACATCAATACAGAACAGAGATACATCAATATAGAACAGAGATACATCAATATAGAACAGACATACATCAATACAGAACAGAGATACATCAATATAGAACAGAGATACATCAATATAGAACAGACATACATCAATACAGAACAGAGATACATCAATACAGAACAGAGATACATCAATATAGAAAAGAGATACATCAATAAAGAACAGAGATACATCAATATAAAACAGAGATACATCAATACAGAACAGAGATACATCAATATAGAACAGAGATACATCAATATAGAACAGACATACATCAATACAGAACAGAGATACATCAATATAGAACAGAGATACATCAATATAGAAAAGAGATACATCAATAAAGAACAGAGATACATCAATATAGAACAGAGATACATCAATATAGAACAGAGATACATCAATATAGAACAGAGATACATCAATACAGAACAGAGATATCTCAATATAGAACAGACATACATCAATACAGAACAGAGATACATCAATACAGAACAGAGATACATCAATATAGAACAGAGATACATCAATATAGAACAGACATACATCAATACAGAACAGAGATACATCAATACAGAACAGAGATACATCAATATAGAACAGAGATACATCAATATAGAAAAGAGATACATCCATATAGAACAGACATACATCAATATAGAACAGAGATACATCAATATAGAACAGAGATACATCAATATAGAAAAGAGATACATCAATACAGAACAGACATACATCAATACAGAACAGAGATACATCAATATAGAACAGAGATACATCCATATAGAACAGACATACATCAATATAGAACAGAGATACATCAATATAGAACAGACATACATCAATACAGAACAGAGATACATCAATATAGAACAGAGATACATCAATACAGAACAGAGATACATCAATATAGAACAGAGATACATCAATATAGAACAGAGATACATCAATATAGAAAAGAGATACATCAATATAGAACAGAGATACATCCATATAGAACAGACATACATCAATATAGAACAGAGATACATCAATATAGAACAGACATACATCAATACAGAACAGAGATACATCAATATAGAACAGAGATACATCAATACAGAACAGAGATACATCAATATAGAACAGAGATACATCAATATAGAACAGAGATACATCAATATAGAAAAGAGATGCATCAACATAGAACAGAGATACATCAATACAGAACAGACATACATCAATATGGAACAGACATACATCAATATAGAACAGAGATACATCAATATAGAACAGAGATACATCAATATAGAAAAGAGATACATCAATACAGAACAGACATACATCCATATAGAACAGACATACATCAATATAGAACAGAGATACATCAATATAGAACAGAGATACATCAATATAGAAAAGAGATACATCAATACAGAACAGACATACATCAATACAGAACAGAGATACATCAATATAGAACAGAGATACATCCATATAGAACAGACATACATCAATATAGAACAGAGATACATCAATATAGAACAGACATACATCAATACAGAACAGAGATACATCAATATAGAACAGAGATACATCAATACAGAACAGAGATACATCAATACAGAACAGAGATACATCAATATAGAAAAGAGATACATCAATAAAGAACAGAGATACAATATAGAACAGAGATACATCAATATAGAACAGAGATACCTCAATATAGAACAGAGATACATCAATATAGAACAGAGATACATCAATATAGAAAAGAGATACATCAATAAAGAACAGAGATACAATATAGAACAGAGATACATCAATATAGAACAGAGATACATCAATATAGAAAAGAGATACATCAATACAGAACAGAGATACCTCAATATAGAACAGAGATACATCAATATAGAAAAGAGATACATCAATATAGAACAGAGATGCATCAATACAGAACAGACATACATCAATATAGAACAGAGATGCATCAATATAGAACAGAGATACATCAATATAGAAAAGACATACATCAATATAGAACAGAGACACATCAATACAGAACAGACATACATCAATATAGAACAGAGATGCATCAATACAGAACAGACATACATCAACATAGAACAGAGATACATCCATATAGAACAGAGATACATCAACATAGAACAGACATACATCAATATAGAACAGAGACACATCAATACAGAACAGACATACATCAATATAGAACAGAGATGCATCAATATAGAACAGAGACACATCAATATAGAACAGAGATGCATCAATATAGAACAGAGATACATCAATATAGAACAGACATACATCAATATAGAACAGAGATACATCAATATAAAACAGAGATACATCAATATAGAACAGAGATACATCAATATAGAGCAGAGATACATCAATACAGAACAGAGATACATCCATATAGAACAGAGATGCATCAATACAGAACAGAGATACATCAATATAGAACAGAGATGCATCAATATAGAACAGAGATACATCAATACAGAACAGAGATACATCAATATAGAACAGACATACATCAATATAGAACAGAGATACATCAATATAAAACAGAGATACATCAATATAGAACAGAGATACATCAATATACAACAGAGATACATCAATATAGAACAGACATACATCAATACAGAACAGAGATACATCAATATAGAACAGAGATACATCAATATAGAACAGAGATACATCAATATAGAACAGAGATACATCAATATAGAACAGAGATACATCAATACAGAACAGAGATACATCAATATAGAACAGAGATACATCAATATAGAACAGACATACATCAATACAGAACAGAGATACATCAATATAGAAAAGAGATACATCAATAAAGAACAGAGATACAATATAGAACAGAGATACATCAATATAGAACAGAGATACATCAATACAGAACAGAGATACCTCAATATAGAACAGAGATACATCAATATAGAAAAGAGATACATCAATATAGAACAGAGATGCATCAATACAGAACAGACATACATCAATATAGAACAGAGATGCATCAATATAGAACAGAGATACATCAATATAGAAAAGACATACCTCAATATAGAACAGAGATACATCAATATAGAAAAGAGATACATCAATATAGAACAGAGATGCATCAATATAGAACAGAGATACATCAATATAGAAAAGACATACCTCAATATAGAACAGAGATACATCAATATAGAAAAGAGATACATCAATATAGAACAGAGATGCATCAATATAGAACAGAGATACATCAATATAGAAAAGACATACATCAATATAGAACAGAGACACATCAATACAGAACAGACATACATCAATATAGAACAGAGATGCATCAATATAGAACAGAGACACATCAATATAGAACAGAGATACATCAATACAGAACAGACATACATCAATATAGAACAGAGATGCATCAATATAGAACAGAGATACATCAATATAGAAAAGACATACATCAATATAGAACAGAGACACATCAATACAGAACAGACATACATCAATATAGAACAGAGATGCATCAATATAGAACAGAGACACATCAATATAGAACAGAGACACATCAATACAGAACAGACATACATCAATATAGAACAGAGATGCATCAATATAGAACAGAGACACATCAATATAGAACAGAGATACATCAATATAGAACAGACATACATCAATATAGAACAGAGATACATCAATATAAAACAGAGATACATCAATATAGAACAGAGATACATCAATATAGAACAGAGATACATCAATACAGAACAGAGATACATCCATATAGAACAGAGATGCATCAATACAGAACAGAGATACATCAATATAGAACAGAGATGCATCAATATAGAACAGAGATACATCAATACAGAACAGAGATACATCAATATAAAACAGAGATACATCAATATAGAACAGAGATACATCAATATAGAACAGAGATACCTCAATATAGAACAGAGATACATCAATATAGAAAAGAGATACATCAATATAGAACAGAGATACATCAATACAGAACAGAGATACATCAATATAGAACAGAGATACCTCAATATAGAACAGAGATACATCAATATAGAAAAGAGATACATCAATATAGAACAGAGATGCATCAATACAGAACAGACATACATCAATATAGAAAAGACATACATCAATATAGAACAGAGACACATCAATACAGAACAGACATACATCAATATAGAACAGAGATGCATCAATACAGAACAGACATACATCAACATAGAACAGAGATACATCCATATAGAACAGAGATACATCAACATAGAACAGACATACATCAATATAGAACAGACACATCAATACAGAACAGACATACATCAATATAGAACAGAGATGCATCAATATAGAACAGAGACACATCAATATAGAACAGACATACATCAATATAGAACAGACATACATCAATATAGAACAGAGATACATCAATATAAAACAGAGATACATCAATATAGAACAGAGATACATCAATATAGAACAGAGATACATCAATACAGAACAGAGATACATCCATATAGAACAGAGATGCATCAATACAGAACAGAGATACATCAATATAGAACAGAGATGCATCAATATAGAACAGAGATACATCAATACAGAACAGAGATACATCAATATAGAACAGACATACATCAATATAGAACAGAGATACATCAATATAAAACAGAGATACATCAATATAGAACAGAGATACATCAATATACAACAGAGATACATCAATATAGAACAGACATACATCAATACAGAACAGAGATACATCAATATAGAACAGAGATACATCAATATAGAACAGAGATACATCAATATAGAACAGACATACATCAATATAGAACAGAGATACATCAATATAAAACAGAGATACATCAATATAGAACAGAGATACATCAATATAGAACAGAGATACATCAATATAGAACAGAGATACATCAATATAGAACAGAGATACATCAATATAGAACAGAGATACATCAATATAGAACAGAGATACATCAATATAGAACAGAGATACATCAATATAGAACAGACATACATCAATATAGAACAGAGATACATCAATACAGAACAGAGATACATCAATATAGAACAGAGATGCATCAACATAGAACAGAGATACATCAATATACAACAGAGATACATCAATATAGAACAGAGATACATCCATATAGAACAGAGATACATCAATATAGAACAGAGACACATCAATATAGAACAGAGATGCATCAATATAGAACAGAGATACATCAATATAGAACAGACATACATCAATATAGAACAGAGATACATCAATATAAAACAGAGATACATCAATATAGAACAGAGATACATCAATATAGAACAGAGATACATCAATACAGAACAGAGATACATCCATATAGAACAGAGATGCATCAATACAGAACAGAGATACATCAATATAGAACAGAGATACATCAATATAGAACAGAGATACATCAATAAAGAACAGAGATGCATCAATGTAGAACAGAGATACATCAATATAGAACAGAGATACATCAATACAGAACAGAGATACATCCATACAGAACAGAGATACATCCATATAGAACAGAGATACATCAATATAGAACAGAGACACATCAATATAGAACAGAGATGCATCAATATAGAACAGAGATACATCAATACAGAACAGAGATACATCAATATAGAACAGAGATACATCAATACAGAACAGAGATACATCAATATAGAACAGAGATACATCAATACAGAACAGAGATACATCAATATAGAACAGAGATACATCAATATAGAACAGAGATACATCAATATAGAACAGAGATACATCAATATAGAACAGAGATACATCAATATAGAACAGAGATGCATCAATATAGAACAGAGATACATCAATATAGAAAAGAGATACATCCATATAGAACAGAGATACATCAATATAGAACAGAGACACATCAATATAGAACAGAGATGCATCAATATAGAACAGAGATACATCAATATAGAACAGACATACATCAATATAGAACAGAGATACATCAATATAAAACAGAGATACATCAATATAGAACAGAGATACATCAATACAGAACAGAGATACATCAATACAGAACAGAGATGGATCAATATAGAACAGACATACATCAATATAGAACAGAGATACATCAATATACAACAGAGATACATCAATATAGAAAAGAGATACATCAATATAGAACAGAGATGCATCAATATAGAACAGAGATACATCAATACAGAACAGAGATACATCCATATAGAACAGAGATACATCAATATAGAACAGAGACACATCAATATAGAACAGAGATGCATCAATATAGAACAGAGATACATCAATATAGAACAGACATACATCAATATAGAACAGAGATACATCAATATAAAACAGAGATACATCAATATAGAACAGAGATACATCAATACAGAACAGAGATACATCAATATAGAACAGAGATACATCAATATAGAACAGAGATACATCAATATAGAACAGAGATGCATCAATGTAGAACAGAGATACATCAATATAGAACAGAGATACATCAATACAGAACAGAGATACATCAATATACAACAGAGATACATCAATATAGAACAGAGATACATCAATATAGAACAGAGATACATCAATACAGAACAGAGATACATCAATATAGAACAGAGATACATCAATATAGAACAGAGATACATCAATACAGAACAGAGATACATCAATATAGAACAGAGATACATCAATATAGAACAGAGATACATCAATATAGAACAGAGATGCATCAATGTAGAACAGAGATACATCAATATAGAACAGAGATACATCAATACAGAACAGAGATACATCAATATAGAACAGAGATACATCAATATAGAACAGAGATACATCAATATAGAACAGAGATGCATCAATGTAGAACAGAGATACATCAATATAGAACAGAGATACATCAATACAGAACAGAGATACATCAATATAGAACAGAGATACATCAATATAAAACAGAGATACATCAATACAGAACAGAGATACATCAATATAGAACAGAGATACATCAATATAGAACAGAGATACATCAATACAGAACAGAGATACATCAATATAGAAAAGACATACATCAATATAGAACAGAGATACATCAATATAGAACAGAGATACATCAATATAGAAAAGAGATACATCAATATAGAACAGAGATACATCAATATAGAACAGAGATACATCAATATAGAACAGAGATACATCAATATAGAACAGAGATACATCAATATAGAAAAGAGATACATCAATATAGAAAAGAGATACATCAATATAGAACAGACATACATCAATACAGAACAGAGATACATCAATATAGAACAGAGATACATCAATATAGAAAAGAGATACAATATAGAACAGAGATACATCAATATAGAACAGAGATACATCAATATAGAACAGACATACATCAATATAGAACAGAGATACATCAATATAAAACAGAGATACATCAATATAGAACAGAGATACATCAATATAGAACAGAGATACATCAATATAGAACAGACATACATCAATATAGAACAGAGATACATCAATATAGAACAGAGATACATCAATATAGAACAGAGATACATCAATATAGAAAAGAGATACATCAATATAGAACAGAGATACATCAATATAGAAAAGAGATACATCAATATAGAACAGAGATACATCAATATAGAACAGAGATACATCAATATAGAACAGAGATACATCAATATAGAACAGAGATACATCAATATAGAAAAGAGATACAATATAGAACAGAGATACATCAATATAGAACAGAGATACATCAATATAAAACAGAGATACATCAATATAGAAAAGAGATACATCAATATAGAAAAGAGATACATCAATATAGAACAGAGATACATCAATATAGAACAGAGATACATCAATATAGAACAGAGATACATCAATATAGAAAAGAGATACAATATAGAACAGAGATACATCAATATAGAACAGAGATACATCAATATAGAAAAGAGATACATCAATATAGAACAGAGATACATCAATATAGAACAGAGATACATCAATATAGAACAGAGATACATCAATATAGAACAGTGATACATCAATATAGAAAAGAGATACAATATAGAACAGAGATACATCAATATAGAACAGAGATACATCAATATAGAAAAGAGATACATCAATATAGAACAGAGATACATCAATATAGAAAAGAGATACAATATAGAACAGAGATACATCAATATAGAACAGAGATACATCAATATAGAAAAGAGATACATCAATATAGAACAGAGATACATCAATATAGAAAAGAGATACAATATAGAACAGAGATACATCAATATAGAACAGAGATACATCAATATAAAACAGAGATACATCAATATAGAAAAGAGATACATCAATATAGAAAAGAGATACATCAATATAGAACAGAGATACATCAATATAGAAAAGAGATACATCAATATAGAACAGAGATACATCAATATAGAACAGAGATACATCAATATAGAAAAGAGATACATCAATATAGAACAGAGATACATCAATATAGAAAAGAGATACATCAATATAGAACAGAGATACATCAATATAGAACAGAGATACATCCATACAGAACAGAGATACATCAATATAGAACAGAGATACATCAATATAGAAAAGAGATACATCAATAAAGAACAGAGATACAATATAGAACAGAGATACATCAATATAGAACAGAGATACATCAATATAGAACAGAGATACATCAATACAGAACAGAGATACATCAATATAGAACAGAGATACATCAATATAGAAAAGAGATACATCAATATAGAACAGACATACATCAATACAGAACAGAGATACATCAATATAGAAAAGAGATACATCAATATAGAACAGAGATACATCAATATAGAAAAGAGATACATCAATATAGAACAGAGATACATCAATATAGAACAGAGATACATCCATACAGAACAGAGATACATCAATATAGAAAAGAGATACATCAATATAGAACAGAGATACATCAATATAGAACAGAGATACATCAATATAGAACAGAGATACATCAATATAGAAAAGAGATACATCAATATAGAACAGAGATACATCAATATAGAACAGAGATACATCAATATAGAAAAGAGATACATCAATATAGAACAGAGATACATCAATACAGAACAGAGATACATCAATATAGAACAGAGATACATCAATATAGAACAGACATACATCAATACAGAACAGAGATACATCAATATAGAACAGAGATACATCAATATAGAAAAGAGATACATCAATAAAGAACAGAGATACAATATAGAACAGAGATACATCAATATAGAACAGAGATACATCAATATAGAACAGAGATACATCAATATAGAACAGAGATACATCAATATAGAACAGAGATACATCAATATAGAAAAGAGATACATCAATATAGAACAGACATACATCAATACAGAACAGAGATACATCAATATAGAAAAGAGATACATCAATATAGAACAGAGATACATCAATATAGAAAAGAGATACATCAATGTAGAACAGAGATACATCAATATAGAAAAGAGATACATCAATATAGAACAGAGATACATCAATATAGAAAAGAGATACATCAATATAGAACAGAGATACATCAATATAGAACAGAGATACATCAATATAGAAAAGAGATACATCAATATAGAACAGAGATACATCAATACAGAACAGAGATACATCAATATAGAACAGAGATACATCAATATAGAACAGACATACATCAATACAGAACAGAGATACATCAATATAGAACAGAGATACATCAATATAGAAAAGAGATACATCAATATAGAACAGAGATACATCAATATAGAACAGAGATACATCAATATAGAAAAGAGATACATCAATATAGAACAGAGATACATCAATACAGAACAGAGATACATCAATATAGAACAGAGATACATCAATATAGAACAGACATACATCAATACAGAACAGAGATACATCAATATAGAACAGAGATACATCAATATAGAAAAGAGATACATCAATAAAGAACAGAGATACAATATAGAACAGAGATACATCAATATAGAACAGAGATACATCAATATAGAACAGAGATACATCAATACAGAACAGAGATACATCAATATAGAACAGAGATACATCAATATAGAAAAGAGATACATCAATATAGAACAGACATACATCAATACAGAACAGAGATACATCAATATAGAAAAGAGATACATCAATATAGAACAGAGATACATCAATATAGAAAAGAGATACATCAATATAGAACAGAGATACATCAATATAGAACAGAGATACATCCATACAGAACAGAGATACATCAATATAGAAAAGAGATACATCAATATAGAACAGAGATACATCAATATAGAACAGAGATACATCAATATAGAACAGAGATACATCAATATAGAAAAGAGATACATCAATATAGAACAGAGATACATCAATATAGAACAGAGATACATCAATATAGAAAAGAGATACATCAATATAGAGCAGAGATACATCAATACAGAACAGAGATACATCAATATAGAACAGAGATACATCAATATAGAACAGACATACATCAATACAGAACAGAGATACATCAATATAGAACAGAGATACATCAATATAGAAAAGAGATACATCAATAAAGAACAGAGATACAATATAGAACAGAGATACATCAATATAGAACAGAGATACATCAATATAGAACAGAGATACATCAATATAGAACAGAGATACATCAATATAGAACAGAGATACATCAATATAGAAAAGAGATACATCAATATAGAAAAGAGATACATCAATATAGAACAGAGATACATCAATATAGAACAGAGATACATCAATATAGAAAAGAGATACATCAATAAAGAACAGAGATACAATATAGAACAGAGATACATCAATATAGAACAGAGATACATCAATATAGAAAAGAGATACATCAATATAGAACAGAGATACATCAATATAGAAAAGAGATACATCAATATAGAACAGAGATACATCAATATAGAAAAGAGATACATCAATATAGAACAGAGATACATCAATATAGAACAGAGATACATCAATATAGAAAAGAGATACATCAATATAGAACAGAGATACATCAATACAGAATAGAGATACCTCAATATAGAACAGAGATACATCAATATAGAACAGAGATACATCAATATAGAACAGACATACATCAATATAGAACAGAGATACATCAATATAAAACAGAGATACATCAATATAGAACAGAGATACATCCATACAGAACAGACATACATCAATATAGAACAGACATACATCAATATAGAACAGAGATACATCAATACAGAACAGACATACATCAATACAGAACAGACATACATCAATATAGAACAGAGATACATCAATATAGAACAGACATACATCAATATAGAACAGAGATACCTCAATATAGAACAGAGATACATCCATACAGAACAGAGATACATCAATATAGAACAGAGATACATCAATATAGAACAGAGATACCTCAATATAGAACAGAGATACATCCATATAAAACAGAGATACATCAATATAGAACAGAGATACATCAATATAGAACAGACATACATCAATACAGAACAGAGATACATCAATATAGAAAAGAGATACATCAATATAGAACAGAGATACATCAATATAGAACAGAGATACATCAATATAGAAAAGAGATACATCAATAAAGAACAGAGATACAATATAGAACAGAGATACATCAATATAGAACAGAGATACATCAATATAGAAAAGAGATACATCAATATAGAACAGAGATACATCAATATAGAAAAGAGATACATCAATATAGAACAGAGATACATCAATATAGAAAAGAGATACATCAATATAGAACAGAGATACATCAATATAGAACAGAGATACATCAATATAGAAAAGAGATACATCAATATAGAACAGAGATACATCAATATAGAAAAGAGATACATCAATATAGAACAGAGATACATCAATATAGAACAGAGATACATCCATACAGAACAGAGATACATCAATATAGAAAAGAGATACATCAATATAGAACAGAGATACATCAATATAGAACAGAGATACATCAATATAGAACAGAGATACATCAATATAGAAAAGAGATACATCAATATAGAACAGAGATACATCAATATAGAACAGAGATACATCAATATAGAAAAGAGATACATCAATATAGAACAGAGATACATCAATACAGAACAGAGATACATCAATATAGAACAGAGATACATCAATATAGAACAGACATACATCAATACAGAACAGAGATACATCAATATAGAACAGAGATACATCAATATAGAAAAGAGATACATCAATAAAGAACAGAGATACAATATAGAACAGAGATACATCAATATAGAACAGAGATACATCAATATAGAACAGAGATACATCAATATAGAACAGAGATACATCAATATAGAACAGAGATACATCAATATAGAAAAGAGATACATCAATATAGAACAGAGATACATCAATATAGAAAAGAGATACATCAATATAGAACAGAGATACATCAATACAGAACAGAGATACATCAATACAGAACAGAGATACCTCAATATAGAAAAGAGATACATCAATATAGAACAGAGATACATCAATATAGAACAGAGATACATCAATATAGAACAGAGATACATCAATATAGAACAGAGATACATCAATATAGAACAGAGATACATCAATATAGAAAAGAGATACATCAATATAGAACAGAGATACATCAATATAGAACAGAGATACATCAATATAGAACAGAGATACATCAATATAGAACAGACATACATCAATATAGAACAGAGATACATCAATATAAAACAGAGATACATCAATATAGAACAGAGATACATCCATACAGAACAGACATACATCAATATAGAACAGACATACATCAATATAGAACAGAGATACATCAATATAGAACAGAGATACATCAATATAGAAAAGAGATACATCAATATAGAACAGAGATACATCAATACAGAATAGAGATACCTCAATATAGAACAGAGATACATCAATATAGAACAGAGATACATCAATATAGAACAGACATACATCAATATAGAACAGAGATACATCAATATAAAACAGAGATACATCAATATAGAACAGAGATACATCCATACAGAACAGACATACATCAATATAGAACAGACATACATCAATATAGAACAGAGATACATCAATATAGAACAGAGATACATCAATATAGAAAAGAGATACATCAATATAGAACAGAGATACATCAATACAGAATAGAGATACCTCAATATAGAACAGAGATACATCAATATAGAACAGAGATACATCAATATAGAACAGACATACATCAATATAGAACAGAGATACATCAATATAAAACAGAGATACATCAATATAGAACAGAGATACATCCATACAGAACAGACATACATCAATATAGAACAGACATACATCAATATAGAACAGAGATACATCAATACAGAACAGACATACATCAATACAGAACAGACATACATCAATATGGAACAGAGATACATCAATATAGAACAGACATACATCAATATAGAACAGAGATACCTCAATATAGAACAGAGATACATCCATACAGAACAGAGATACATCAATATAGAACAGAGATACATCAATATAGAACAGAGATACCTCAATATAGAACAGAGATACATCCATATAAAACAGAGATACATCAATATAGAACAGAGATACATCAATATAGAACAGACATACATCAATACAGAACAGAGATACATCAATATAGAAAAGAGATACATCAATATAGAACAGAGATACATCAATATAGAAC